>NW_024526822.1:600000-1151089 GCF_017590135.1 Pyrgilauda ruficollis | reverse complement strand
TGTTTGGAGGCTGAAATGATAAGATGGGGGGGGGGGGGGGGGGGGGGCAAAGGGCTGAGGAGAGGAGAGGAGAGGAGAGGAGAGGAGAGGAGAGGAGAGGAGAGGAGAGGAGAGGGAAATGGTTAAAGCCCACATGGCAGCTCATTATTTCTGAGACCGTGGGTCTGGGGTATGTCTGGGACAGGGCTGTGGGTGTTTTGGGTGGGAATTGGCAGGGGTGGAAGTGATGGAAGTGGAAAAACACACGAAAGCACAAGAACATGATTTCAGCCTTGTGCATCTGGCTCTTCATCATCCACAGCCGCCCAAACACCCACGGGGACACCAGACCAAGCGCCCGTGGGTGTCACTCCAGGAATCCCAGCCCACAAGCCTGCCCACTCCGAATTCCCAGCCTCACCATTTCCTCACTGCCTTCCTTGCCTGGGGCTCCAGGACCTGAACTGAATTGTCCGTCTGTTCTCTGCCCATCAGCATCTCTTTCTGTGGGCTGGGTTCTACAGAAAGGGAGGCAGAGAGAATAAATAATAAAAATAATGACATACAGGGGAAAAAAAAAAGAAGAATAAAATTAATAATAATAATAATTTTTTAAAAGAATAAATAATATAAAATATTGGGATACAGAGAAAAATTACAAAAGTCACATGGTGGAGATTTTTTTGGTCAGCCAGAGGTACCTAAGAAGCATTTAGGCCGAATTTTGGACTTTGGCAGTGCTGGAGCTTGAAGACTTCCAAGAGGGCTGGTTTAGTTCACTGCACCTCCGGGGTTTGGGGAGATGGAGCCAGCCTGGGCATGGTGTTGTGCAGACACCCTGGTCTGTGCACCTAAAACCTGTCTGCTCTCTCTGCTCTCCTCGCTAGATCAGTTGGGCTAATAAAAGATTTTATCTGCCCCTATAAAGCGTCTCCCGTGCAGCCTCAGCCCCGGCACAGCTGTGGCTTTCCCAGAGCAGACACGCCGGGTACTGCACTTTGGGCAACACTTCTGTGAAATTGGGTGCTATAAATCCTCCTCGTTTCCCCTCGTGTGAAGCAGGGGATAATGAGCAGGACGTGTGAAGTCTTGATCAGCTGCTGCTGGTGCAGCACACCAGTGTTTTCAGACGAAAAGCAATGAGGGGAAAAAAAAGTGGTTATTAGAGCAGAAGCGCATTAGAAATAAAATCTGACTTTCCATTCCTCCCCTGGAGCTTGACATTGCTGTGAGCCATGGTATTTCCATCAGGGCTCTGCTGTTATTCCGTGGGTGGAGTTTGCATATCCCACCCAGGAGCAGCTCAGATCCCAGGGTGTTCATCTGGAGTTGCGGATCACTCACCCAGTGACATTAACTGAGGTCTTGGGGGTGTCTCACCCCATGTAGGTCTGAGTGGGGTCAGGAGCTGGTGGCTTTGGATGAGTCTCCCCATCACTCAGGAAAAGACTTTTGCATAGGATTGGAGCCACCCTGCAGGTCTTAACTGAAATATATTAATAAATGTAAGAGATAAAACAATATTACAAAAGTGGGGGAGAGAAAACAGACCCTTATTTTGAGCCTCTTGGGCTCACATGCACAGGCAGAGTGAGGGAGAGCATTTGCAGCATTTGCAGACGTGTTGGGTCATGGTGCTGCAGCTCAACAAGGACCCTCCTGCCCCTTCAAAGCCCCTCACAGGGGCTGGAAATGCCTGTGGAAATCGGGTCTGAGCAGGCAAAGTTTTCAGTCTGCTCTTGAAAATAATGAGGGGGATTTAAAAGCAAAAGGAAGGACAGAAAAAGGCAGAGATTTGGGTTGTGCCCTCTGTGAACTCGGTGGCTCTGTGGTGCCATCTTCACACGCTGGTGTTTGGGGCTGTATGGTTGAGAAAATGAGAGTTCATATGGAAAGGGATCCAAGCCCTGGCTCCCTGTGCTCCCCCTTCCTGCCCTCAGCCTTCTCCTTGCTGGACAAACAGCAGCCACAGTCCTGCTCCCCAGCCTTGGAAACCTGCAGGATCTGCTGGCAACTGGAAATTACTGGTGTGGTCTCGACCCAAAATGAGCTGGAGGGATGCTGAGCTCAGACACAACCGGGAGATGGGAAAGGAAAATGAAGGAGGTGCAGGTGAGGAAAGGGATTTGAAAAGCTTCCTGGGGTATCAAGGCATAAATTCCTGCTGTCCATGGCTAAATCCTCCACCCTGGTGGACTCTGCTGACCCTGCCCTGTTGGGAGAGCAGCTGGTGGCTCTGCAGGGAAAATCCTCGCTGGGCTGTGGATGATGTCAGGGACACCCCTTTTGAAAAACACGGTTCACTCTCCTGGTAGAATTTAGAAGTTTAATAAAGGACCATAAGAGACAAAGACAATAAAGCAAAGATGTTACAGCCACTCAGCCAAGAGCACACCTGCTAGTTTGGAAACACCCTTTATATCCCATTTCTATTGTATCAGCTTGTTACTATTTATATTTATATTCATAAACAATTATGTATATCAAACTTTTCTCCAAACTAGTTTGCATGTTCTAAGAATTTTACAGCGTGGCTTCTCCTCAGGTCTGCCTTTTTAGAGCATGCACATTCATTGGCTGTGGTTTTAGTTCATTCTTGTTGTCACCTTCAGTTTGGGCTTTGGTCCAGACCGTAGGTGCTGCTGGCTGGCAGATCTGTACAGGTGTGCTCATCCTGTTATCCCATCCAAGCAGGCGTTTTAACACAAGCACACTGATATCAGCTATTTCACCGCTATGTCCAAGCTTTATTAACAACAGAAATAAAAACTATATCTTTATAACAAAGTTACTCTAACATCATACATTCAGCACCCATTTTAATATTTGTGAAAAGCCAATTTTATCATATGTATCTATAACACCTTCACCCATCCGCGCTGCCCGCTTGCCCTGCACAGGGGTTGTGGCAGCGCCGGGGGCAGAGGGGCAGGACGGGCTGGAGGAGCAGGGTCTGCCCCAGCTCTCCGACATGAGTCAGCAGGATCCTGCGCTCAGAGCCTGCTCTCCAGAAGGCATTTGCATTTCAGAGAGCTCCTGCTCCGCTTCCCACCGACAGCGTTTAGCTTTTGTTTAAAGCCGGGCTCCTCCGCCTCGCCGAGTGCGGAGACAAGAGGCAGGAGCCGCTGGGTTTGATCATCTCCTGCTTTGTCTCCCACAACCCCTCCCCGGCCGAGAGGAGCCTCTCACAAAACCCAAAAATCCTCTTCCAAAAATTAAAGGTGAAGGCAAAGGGGGCTGAGGCTGGGATGAGCTCACAGCAACCTCAAATCGCTGGGGATTGGTCCCCTGGGATGGGCACCTGCAGCAGCTCCCCTGGGAATTGTCACCACAAACAGCTGGAGGAGCCCAGGTCTGAGGCCACCAGCATCAGGAGGAGCTGGAGCTGCTGGATCAAATCCAGAGAGGCCACAGAGATGCTCCAGAGCTGGAGCCCCTCTGCTCTGGAGCCAGGCTGGCAGAGCTGGGGGACAAAGAGCAAACTCAAAAGAAAAGTCCAGATTAGCTTGTATTTCCTTATTAATTTCCGTATTAGTTCTGATTTTTCTCTTTTTTTTTGAAAGAGAAGAAGGAACATGTGGAGATATTTTAGTGTTTTGAAGCGATTCTATTTACTGGGAGCTGAGAGGATTGATTTAGACAACGTGGGGAATGCACAGAGGGTGAAGGAGATCCTGGAGCAGAGCAGCAGTGTTTGATTTCAAGGCTGCTTTGCTGTGAATTCTAATGCCAGGGAGCAACTTCAGTCTGTGGCCAGCTAAAAATGAAGGGCTGGGAATTGTTTTGCTGAAATTGGGATTAGGAGTGAGGGAAAAAAGAGCACTCGCTGTCTGAAAGAGTTTTTATGACACTGTCTTGGTGAAAAATAATCAAGTTTTAGTTGCTTATGGGTTTCCTTCAAGGTTTTGGGGGGATTTTTTCTGTTATATCTTTATTTTTATGTCATTTCTTTTAGAAGCAATGGAGTAGAGGAAGAAAACATCAGATACCCAAGTTTTTGTTTACAAGGAATTATGAATCAAAGGAAAACCCAAACATTCAATTCATAAATTGTTCATTTAATATGGTGGAAAGTTGTGCCAAAGCCAAAACTGCCATTTTTTGGGTTAGTTGGCTTCCCAGAACATATAGAGGGAATTTTATGGGAACAACATACACTTGAGAAGTTTCTTTTGGGGTCTGTTGATCTCAAATTTCCCTTTTTGAGCTCTCAGGTTTGTTCTCCCAATATATAAACAGAATTTCCCACATCAGCATCTCTCTAAGGGGAAACCTCACCCCAAATCCTACACATTGACCTGATCTGGAAATCCTTTCCAGCCTGAATTCTTGTCTTCCTGAAAGCCTGACCTGGTGTTTTGTGACTTTTGGGGTCACAAAGGAAGAGGCCAAACCTGCTGTCAGGGGCAAGGCAAAGAGGCACCAGGAACCAGGGTTAGGGTTACAGTGCCATTATTTCCTGCAGAGGCTGATTTAGATTCCCAAGACCTCAAAACTCCCCAGATTTTTCCCAAGTCCTCCATCAATCATTACACAGCTGCAATATTCCAAATGAAAACCTCAGACTTCATTCCCCGTGCCTTTATTTACCAATGTCTCATTCTCCTGTGGAAAAGGCATTGCTTTCCAAGGCGAGGGGGGATTAAAGGGATATGGCAGGGATGCCACTCATGGTGTCCCCTCTGTGATCCAGCTCCACAAGGACACCAGGACAGGATTGTCCAAGCATGAATCACAGGAGGTTTGGGGAGAACACACACGCAGCTGGGAATGCTGGAGCAATGGACAATTTGCAATCCCTCTGGAGGCTGGAATTTTTTGACACAAAGGTACAAAACTCCAGAATTTCAGTGCTGGGTGATTCATGAGCTGCTCCATGGAGCTGGAGTCAGTTGGGCAACATTTGCTGGTTGGGAATAGAACAGGTGAGCTTGGAGCAGTAAATAAAGAAAAATAAATTGATGGCAGCTCTGGGTGTTTTCTGCTGGCTGAGGTAAAGGGGCAAGAAGGGAATAAAATCAAAAGTGTTGCAGTGGGGATGTCACACAGCCCCTGGCATGGGCACAGCCCTGCCAAGGGGACCTCGGAGTTTTGGGGTGCAGAGCATGGGGGGCAGAGGGTTCCAGCCCAGATCTGCAGAGCATCCCACTGTCCAAAAGGGATTTGTGAGCCATGTCTGGGCAGGGACCCTCGGTTTGAGGGATCATCCAGAAGATGACAGTAGGATCACAAAATCCTGGAATGGTTTGGGTGGACGGAATCTTAAAGCCCATCCAGTTCCATCCCCTGGGGCTCTGGATTTGGATTCAGCTCTGCAGGCGGGGTCTCACCTGAGCAGGGCAGAGGGGCAGGGTTCCCCCTCCCCACACTGAGGGATGATTACAGCATGGGTTTTTCTCTCTGGCTGCACTCTCAGACTTCACAGCATCCCTCAGCTCAGCCCTGTCACCCCTGGGCTGCCACAGTGACACAAATCCTCAAACACATCCCAGCGGGTTTGGCTCTAAGCTCAGCCTTGCTGGAACAGCTCCTGCAGCTCAAGGACCTGTTGGAGTGGCTGGGCTGAGCCTCTGCTTTGCCAAAGCAGCTCCAAACCCCCAGAGCAGCCCTGGAGTGTCCCCAGCCCCCCTCACACAATGAACTCTGGGGGCTCAGCACCAGCCATGCCAGGCCCAACACTTGGGGTGCTGGGAAAAGCATCACAGCATGAGAAAGAGCAAGAAATGATTAGATTTACAAAAATCTGAAAGCTTTAACTGAGTGCTACTAATGACAATATATTATGGCAGGAGCAGGGGCACAGGAAGGCTTGGGGTATTTATAAACCCAATGAACCCTGGGATCCAGGTGCCACGTTTTGACTCTGTACCACCTTCTCCGCTGGATTTTGTTGCTGCCTGAGGATTATTTTGAAAAGAGTTATTATTATCCCTGATTTATTGCTCTGCACTAGGGGGAACTCTCACTTTTCGCCGAGACAATTACAGAACCCTCGCTGAGAGCCACTTCAAGGAATGGCAGCCTCTGCTCCAGCCCTGATTGCAGACAGACAGGGGGATGTGCTTTTCCAAGGGTTTGCCTGATTAGGCATCGAGCTCCGTTTCCCCGTTACCTGCAGATGGGATTTTCATCTGTATTAAATAAACAGTTTAAAACCTCTTAATTATTACAACAGCAGCTTGCAGTTTGCTGGGGTGGAGGTTTCTCTTTTAGCCTTTCTGGGAAGTTTTCATTTCTGTTTCCTGGTGCCTGCTGCTCTGGGAAGCAGCCGTGCAGGCACACCAGGGGATGGATGCATTTTGCTGCTCCTCTCTTTTGCTCTCCTCCAGCTCACTCCATGTTTTTCACATCCCTCACCACCACTTCCCACCCCACCTTCCCAGGCTGATACAGGCCTATCAAGACTCTAATCAGAATCAAGTCAATTAAGGACAGGATTAGACTGAGGGGAGGTTAATAGGACTGTGACAACAGGGCATTTATTCACAGGGCTTTCCCTTCCACCTTTCACTGTCCAAGTCTATTTTCCCCAGCCCATCAAATCCTGTTAATGCTTCACCGAGCATACTGTGAGCTCTGCAAGGGAAAACTGCCTGGAAAATTTAAAAAAACCACCCCAAAAAGGGGCATTGGGACCCAACAGCCCCTCATGATGACACTGCTTCCTCTGCCATGTGCCAGCTGGTGACATGCTGGGAAATCAGGGTTGCTGCTCCCTCAAAACCCATTTCAGCTCTTTCTTTGCCCTTCTTCTTGCATCCCCTTCTGCCCTTCCTCTGCAGAAGACTTGGAGAAGAAGAGGGAAATCATCACTTTGAGGTCCAGCACACGTGGACATGCAGCAGCCTCCCCTTTCAGTGCATCCTGAATGAATCAGCCAGGAATTTCACCCCTCTACCCCAGCCAAACAGGGTTTTATTTCTGGGTGATTTTGCCGCACAATTCCTTGGAGGTGACCATCCAAGCGCTCTCCAAGCTTTGCCTCCCGGTCATGCTTGTTCCATGGAGATGTCTCCTCCCTCAGCAGCTTCTCCATCCTCTTCAGGCATCCCTGAGAGGCGAGCAGGACACGCTGGAGGCTGCTGAGAGCACACGTGGGCTCCTGTCCCTGGGTAAGGACAGAAGTGCCAGCAAAAACCAGGGAGAATTTGAGGGTGGGAGCAGCTGAGGGTTTGTGGAGTTCTTGTTGGAGTCCTTGGTGTGGATAATGAGCCCACCTGGAAGTGGGAATGACCCCTGATTTATGGAGCAGCTTCAGAAGAGCTGGGAGTGGAAGGGGAATCTCTCCACAAATCCCAGCCTATTTTTGCTGTTGCCACTGTGATTTTCCCAGCTTGTTGTGCTGAGAAATGGCCTGGGTTCAGTGGTACCTCCTCCAGGTGGGAACACCAGTAAATGCTGTGGAAAATGGCTTTTTTTGACTCTCCAGGTCAGTGTCTCAGGACCCAGGGCCATCATGGTGGGCATGGTACAAGAAATGGGAATAAAAGGATGGTGACCACATCCCAAAGATTGTAAAGGAGCAACACAGCCAATGTGGAGCCTGGGAAATGTCTCAAACTTGTCAGGAAATACTTGTTTTTGGGGAGAGGGATGTTTGGACTATGACACACTGAACAATCCTGAGCAATTTCACATCACTGGCTCCCGCCTCAAGAATTTATTGGCTTAATCATACATATATACATACATATATATATATTTTTTTTTGGGGGGGGATCCTTGGACCTGCATGTCTATGTGTGCTGGTTCCACATTCCTCTAGGGTTTGTCAGAAGGACCAGATCTGGTCTTGGTGATTGCAAACAATGGTGGGAAAATTGATTAATGTACATACAAAACTATTCTGAATAAATTACTCCTATAAATAGTCCTAAATAAACACTCCCCATGCCATGATTGCATCTGCAAGTTATACATAAATAATAATATAGTAACAACAACACCACTAATAATAATTAATAATAAAAATAATGGCTTATTCTGTGAATAAAAAATTGTGCATTTAATGCTGGAATTAATAATTTCCCCTGAGTTTGCCCAATCTTTCATTTTCAGTTCATCTATAATTTGGATTTCCAAAAAATCTTTTGGAAATGAGTTCCACAGTTCAATAACTATTTTCTTTAAACCTACCCCTTGCTAATTTTCTCCAGTGTCAATTCCATTTTAAACGGAAACGTGCAGAAATGAGGAATATAATTTTGTCCTCTCTACCCCATCCCTGGTTTGTAAACTTCCATCAAACCCTCCTTTGGCTGCTTTTTTTTTCAAAGGAAAGAAACCCAAGTTATTTAATCTCCTTTGGAATGAAACCTTTTGTGCCTTTTCTGGTTGTACCCAGGAGGAATTGATTTCATTAAGCAGTAAAAGTTCGTTTGTCTGGTTTAGCTTAATTTACTTTCTGAGACGCAGGAAGGCACTCACCCAGGTGGGATGAGAGCCACAGGAATTCCTGCTTGGTTACCTTGAATTCTCTCTTTTCCTACCAAAAATCGGGAATATAAAGTTGATATCCTGAACATGAAGGGTTATGGGCTTGTGCAAAACTTCCCCAGATTTGATGATCTTACAAGATTTTTCAGTGGACTTTGCTGCATGTTCTGTGTTGAGCAGGATGGGAAGCAACACCCAAAGCAATCCCAAGGTCTCCATGTGCTCCTGGATGAGGGGATTTTATCTGAACCCTGCAAGGCTTGAAAGGAGGGAAAGTAGAGGTGTGGAGGCTGGGGAACCACTCTGCAAACCTTGTTTTGGTGCTGCAGTTGGAGAGTTTCTTCTCCTTTCTGTGCTCATGTTCATGGCTGGGAGAAAGTTCCCCATGGAGAGAAAATGCTGGAAAGAAACCAGAGCCTCTTTCCTGAGAGCTTTGGAGGACTTGAATTTTGGAAAAAAATCATCTCGTTATTTTCCCATTTTTTCCAGCCTTTGTGTAGGTGTGCTCAAAACAACCTCAAAATGCTGCTGACCTTTGCCGAGTGTCAGGGACAGATTCCTACCCACTCCATGCTGGGAAAAGAGCAATGAAATGCACCAAAACCCACTTGAAACCTTCCCAGAGCCCCAATTAATTTATCCCCATCGCCTTCCCAGGGGCTGCCTAATCCTCCTGCAGCCCAGAGCCCGTGTCACCTCTCGGGGGAGAGCCTCGCCCTCTCCCAGACCTTTCGTGGGAAGAGGCACCGTGATCCAATTTCCTCCTAATTGCACTAACAAGGATGAATTAGGACTTTCATCAACAGGGGCGAGCGATCGGTTCGGAGTCAGCCATGGGCGACGGAGCCAGAGATTAAACAAAACTATCATGTTAATGTCTAATAATACAACAGCAAGTGGAAATTAAGCACAAGACAAATCTGCTGCGCCGGCGACATTGGAGAGTTTGTTCTTTAAACACAACGTTATTTTAAAGGCAATGCTATTATTAGGGCCATCTAACTTAATTTCGGAGGCATAATAGAAAAGTAAATGTGCCGCAGTTGCACTTTATGTGCAATTTCGAAAACAAACCCAAAGTGAGGGAGAGCGCGGCGTGGGACTGAAATAGCCACTCCAGCTAAATTCCTCTTTGATATACGTTAATTATCTCCAGCAGGGAACGGACAATTTCATTTGGAGCAGTCGGCTGGATGCTCCCCGCAACGGGAGCCAATCCCTTGACATGCCATAAAAACAGTGGAAGCATCAACAGGGCCCCCCCATCCCCCTGGAAAATCCAGAGGGGTTTAACCCCTCTCTTGCCATCACCTTGGTGTGAGGTGAGTGGATCTGTCCCACATTCCTCATCTGGATGACCATTTTCCTAGAGCAGCTGGTTTATTCTTACTATTTTTATCTGGGACTGGAACTTTTTCCTGCTTTGACCAGAGGAGAAATATTTCCCTCTAGGTCCATGGGATTTCTCCTCCCTAAAAATGCCTGAGCAAAGCTTTCCTTGAGCTTTCTTGCAGTGCTGAGCACTCCCCCTGTGCCTGTGCCATGTGATCTTGGGATTGATCCGAGTGTAAAGTGATGCAATCCAATTCCCCTGCACGCATTCTGTTTTTTCCAGCGGTGATATCATTTTTCCCTTTTATTAAGTTGCATAAAAATGGCATCTTAGTGCTTGAACATCTCATCCTGCACTTAAGGGAATGTTTTAGAAGAGCAGCAGCATTGAAAGCTTTCCTTCTTTATTAATCTGGGACATTGCCCTGTGTTTTATGGCAAACAGGGAAGCAGAGCAGGTTGGAATGGTCATGTAGTGCTGCTCAGATCTCCTGTTTTGGGGTATCTCCTTTTTGCTGGGTGTCACCTCCCCCAGACGCCCAGGATAGGGTCACAGTGGCGGAAATCTGGCATTGGGGGATTTTGGCTGCTAATGTTTAAGCAAGGGACAATTTCTGCCTCCTGAGCACCAGGTGAGAATCCCATTGCACAAAAATCACGTTGGGAGTCATCTCCTGCCTGGCCCCTTCCTGAGCCAGCTCTGAGGGTCTCAGGTTGAGCCTAAAATAGCTAAAAAGAGGAAGGTTTTAGAGTGCTTCCCAAGCCATTCTTTCTGTCTCATTGAAGCTGAAATTCCTTGCCCGCAGGCCGGGCCGTTCAGTGCATATTCAGCGCAATATGAAATTCCTGCTCAGAACCCCCCAGAGAGGCTCCTATCGACTGTCCTTTAAATAGAATTAAAATTGACTCGAGACAGATCTGCAAACCTATTGAATTACTCAGTCCACCACCGAGCCCGGGCTGGCCCTGCAGGAAGAGATAAAACTGCCTGGAGCAGAAATGAGTGGACGTGATGGACACGAGGACATTTCATTGGGAACCTCCCGAGATGGACGGGAGGTCCCCAAAGAAAATGTGTGACCTGGGCAGGAAGTAGAAACCAGAGCCCTGGGGTGTGGCTACAGGAGTTTAGGGGGACAATGGGCAGGAAAAGGGGGTGAGATGTCCCGTGGCAAGGGAGTGACTTGAGGAAAAACGCAGAGCCTGTTCATCCCCAGGTTGTCCCTCCCCAGCACCAAAGAACAGAATCAGAATGATTTGGGCTGGAAAGGAGGTGACTTTCTCCTCACACAGGTGTTGGGTGGCTGAACAGATTCCCCACATTTGCTGGGGTTTTGTTTCCAGTGGATGGAATTAGTGAGTGGAAATGGAAGAGGGTGGAATGTGTGACCCATTGCATCTGCCTGGAGCTGTTGGGGGAGGCATTGCTGCCCAAGAGTTTGGGGTAAAAGGCTCATTTGCAAATCACAGAATCCCAGAAAGGGTTTGGGGTGGAAAGGACCTTAGAGATCATTCAATTCCAATCCCCTGCAATGGTAGGGACACCTCCCACTGCCCCAGGTTGCTCCAAGCCCTGTCCAGCCTGGCCTGGAACATTTCCAAGGATCCAGGGGCAGCCACAGCTGCTCTGGGCACCCTGTGCCAGGGCCTGCCCACCCTCACAGGGAACAATTCCTTCTCAATATCCCATCCATCCCTGTCCTCTGGCAGTGGGAGCCATTCCCTGTGTCCTGTCCCTCCATCCCTTGTCCCCAGTCCCTCTCCAGCTCTCCTGGAGCCCCTTCAGGCCCTGGCAGGGGCTCTGAGCTCTCCCTGGAGCCTTCTCCTCTCCAGGTGAGCACCCCCAGCTCTGCCAGCCTGGCTTTATAGGAAAGCCCCACACCTTGAGCTCCACACTAAAATAATCACAGAATCACAGATCTGTGGAATATCCTGAGCTGGAAGAGACCCACAAGGACCATCCAGTCCAACTCCTGACCCTGCCCAGGGCACTCCAACAATCCCACCCTGTGCCTGGGAATGGTGTCCTGGAGCTCTGGCAGCCTCGGGGCCGTGCCCATTCCCTGGGGAACCTGGGCAGTGCCAGCACCCTCTGGGCAAGAACCTTTCCCTGAAATCCAAAATAACCTCCCCACCAAACACAACTCTGGGCCATTCCCTCAGATCCTGTCCCTGAACACCAGAGGGAACCGATCAGTGTCTGCCCCTTCTCTTCCCCAGTGTGGCACGAGGAGAAAAAGGCAGGAGCTGTTCACAAACCTTGCCCCTCGCTCAGCCATGCTGCAGGAGCTGGGCAGGGCCCAGGATTGCTCAGGAAAGCTTTTGAGCTCTGCCTGGTGTGGATGCACATCGTGGTTCTGCATCCAGGGCCTGGCTCTGGGCCACCTAATGGGCTCCACTGGGAGCCTGGCCCACGGTCACAAATCAGCAAATCTAGAAACTCATCAGTGCTCCAGGCAGCAGTGGCATTTTAAAGGCCTTTATCATGAGTGGAATTAACAGGATACATCCCTCTGGAACCTGTTAGCTATTTTATTCAGACCCCCACTGACAAAAAAGACAAAATACCGTTCATTTATTTTGTTTGGAAAAGCATTCTCTTTAGGGCATTGGTGCTGTTCAAGGCTGTGGGATTCCAGGGGACATCAGGAAACATTTCACTGACTTCCCTCGCTGGTGGAGGACAAGATGTGTGGGTCGCTTGCTGTTGGATTATGGTTTTGTTGACCTAGAGATGGGGTAACTGAGAGACATTTTAAAAACTTTTATTCCATTTTCACTCTCACGAGAAGGGTGAGACAATACAGATGTTACAATTCATGCCATCACAATCAGAAGCCAACTATTTCTTAATTACAACACACCATAAGAGTTTCTTGGCCTATCAGCTTTAGCCACACCATGCTGTAAATACCTTAAAGCCAGTCATGCCTTAAAGTCACAACTTGGTAGGGTGCAAATTAATAATTTCAAGCATGGATAACTTCTTCTTCCCAGGATATCCCTGCTCTGGTAATCAACATCAGGGCTATAGGAAGATGCCATGGATTTGGGGCTGGGAAGCACAAGGGGAGCACTGGGATATATAAGAGAGTGTTTTGGTCACCCAGCTGGGATATTTCCTATTCTGCTCTCTCTGTGCACAGGATATGATCCCTTTGGTGTCCAAAGGTGAGGAAAGGCTGGCAGGGCTCGGGAGCACCCCTGATTTATCCCTGCGTGCCAGCCCAGCTCACCCCGGCCCAGCCACGGCTATTATTAGCTGACAGATTTTAAAGAAAAGCTCTGTAAATCTCCCCTTGTGCCATAAGTACATTCCTGCCTTGGGAGACCACAGAGAAGCTCATTATCCCACATCCTGAGAGAGAGGCATGTGTCATCCGCAGTGACACTCCAAGCATCCTCAGGTTACCTCTCCGGCCGGGCCTGGGGAGCTTCTGCTGCAGTTAAAGAGAGTTGGATGCTCACTCAGGGCAGAGAAAAGGAAAATGTGCTCTTTTGGCAAGGCAGGAGCCCAGGAAATAAAATTCCTGGCTTTCATTCCCTTCTGCCCGGCCACATCAGGGAAATACAAACAATAATTAGAGGCAAAAAGGTGTTGGGGGGTCGGATTTGAGGGCTGCTGTGAGCTGGTGTCAGGTGGGACTCTGGTCTGAAGGACAGTTTCTCCCCGGGGCTTTTCTGCAATGAAAAAATAAGAAAAAAAAAAAAAAAAAAAAAAAAAAAAAGGGAGAGGTTTTTGTCTGAATATGGGTCTGGTGCGGTGTCTGATGATGCTCCATGGATCTGGGAATTCATTCACCTCTGGTGCAAGTGCCTCTGGCTTTTTCTCATGGATGGGAGCAGCTGGATGAACAGGACTCCCTCAGCTCAACAATTCCAAACCACCAAACCTGATGTGGGTTTTCCAACTCAAACTGACCCCAGACCTCCACAGAGCTTTCCAGTGTGGTTTTTTGGTACCAAAGGCTTTCAGACCTTCTCCTCCAGGTGCCAGGCACAGCTGTGGCTCTCCATTAAGATGCAATTGCTGGAGTCCGAACCAGTTCTCCAGATTGTGGACTTGCCAAGTGTTGGATAAGCTGTAATAGTCTCTTGTTGTAAGAGCATCCCGCTGACACAGGCTCTGATCTGAAGGGAGTAGGATGTTTGACAACAAGTTGTAAGATGCTCTTACAACAAGTTGCTCTTGTTGTAAGAGCATCCTGCTGACACAGGCTCTGATCTGAAGGGAGTAGGAGCAGAATTAAATTCCTTTGGTAGAAATCTGTCCATTATTCTCGGGCATTGGATTGCAGGAGCAGAAAAAACCCCACTCTGGAAGCAATGAAGTGCTCACTGTGGAGAGCCCTGAAGTGTGGTGTGCTGGATGTTTGGAGAAATCACACAAGACAGCTTCGAAACCACAGCAGTTCTGCACCTGGGGCTTACAAGAGGGCTTTTTTCCCCAAGGAAAGACACAATCCTGGAAAAAAGAGTGGTAGCTGGAGAGCAGGGAGGGAGAATGAATCCACTGAATTGGATGCACGTTGCCTGAAGCCCTCCCGATGCAGAGCCAGTCCCGCAGTGCTTGACTCAGGGAAGTCACTTCAGGACACGTTTTTAATATAGTTGGAAGCCTAAAGGTTCAGCCAGGTGTCTCGGGGGATTTGCAATAGCATCTAAGAGCTGCAATTCCTTGAAATCCTGCAAAGTGCATGAGGAATGAGATGAAGCTGAGGGAGAAGGGCAGAGTGGAAGTGGAGCAGGGTGTTGTATGGCTTTTGCAGGGGAGAACCAGAGCAGCTGTGCTCCAAAATACCCTGGAGTTTCTACCTTTTCATACCAAGAAGATTGAAAAGAGGGTTTTCTGTCTGAAAAGCATGGAGATGCTCCAGGGCTGGAGCCCCTCTGCTCTGGAGCCAGGCTGGGAGAGCTGGGGGTGCTCACCTGGAGAGGAGAAGGCTCCAGGGAGAGCTCAGAGCCCCTGCCAGGGCCTGAAGGGGCTCCAGGAGAGCTGGAGAGGGACTGGGGACAAGGGATGGAGGGACAGGACACAGGGAATGGCTTCCACTGCCAGAGGACAGGGATGGATGGGATATTGGGAAGGAATTTCTCCCTGTGGGAGGGTGGATTAGGATGATCTCTAAGGTCCCTTCCAACCCAAACCATTCTGGGATTCCATTATTATATTCCATTCTCATCCTCCCATCCTTGCCCAGCTTCCCACCAGCCCCTCTCCCATCCCTGCTGCCAAGGGAAGACTCTCCCTTCTCCAGAGCTGCTGAATCTCTTTATTAAGATGCCTCTGGAATCGATGCCCTTTCCTCTCCTGCCCTGATCTTGGTGTCAGCTGCAGACTCTATCAGGGGTGATGGGATGTTTTCTTCCAGGTCATTGATAGAAATGTCAGCTGGAGCCAGCAGCCCTGGCACGCAGCAGGAGCACAAGCCCCTGTGATTCCCGCTCCAAGAGGTGCCTTTTGGAAGTTGTCAACCAGGCAGTTTTTAATCCATCTAATTTCTGCCAGGGTGATTCCTGCCCTCCCAGTTTCTTAATCAAGATGACACCAGGACCCAACCTTGCCGGAGCTCGAGTACGTTGTGCTGACAACGTCACCTTTATCAGCCCAACTTTATAACCTCATCAAAAAAAGATATCAACTTAGTTGGCAAGATTTATTTTCCATAAATCCTTGTTGATTGTCATCTTTTATGTTATTCCCTTTAATTCCTTATTAAACAAGTCCCGTAGCCGACATCCCATTATTTCACCCAAAATCAATGTCAGGCTGACAGGGCTGTAATTACACAGGTCATCTTGTTTATCCTTCCCACATATTGGCACAACACTCGTTTTCTTTCGGCTTTCTGGATCTCTCCCAGTGCTCAAGGGTTTATTGGAGATCAGTATCACAGGCAGAGCTGTGTCTCACTGGGTGGCACAGGCAGGAATGGGATGATTCTGCATCCCATATGGAGATCTCGTGATTAATCAAAATTCTGAGATGTTTCAACTCTATCCTGATGGGATGCAAACCTCTTTTTTTACAAGTGGAGAAAAGTGTTCACAGCCAGCTTGGACTGATGTAGTGGAAGGTGTCCCTGCCCACAGCTGGAGGGCAGAACAAATGAGATTTAAGGTCCCTTCCAATCAAAAGTGTTCTATTATTGAATGAAAATGGGCAGAAAACAGCTAAACCCAAAGCTCATGCTCAGTACAAACCTCCCAAAACACATTGGTGCTCTGAAATCACAAGGGTTTGATATAAATTATGCATTTATGGATGTGTGTAGGGATCACTTCTAGATGTTTTTATTTTCTCCTCAATCCTGGTTTTCTGGCCCAGGAATATTAAGGTTGTGCCTGGATGAGCAATTGCTACTTACACTGATGGGGCTCTCACGTTTCAATCTCTATTTCTCACTTGGGTTATAGACACTTCCCAGCACTGGCTGCCTCAGAACCTATAAATTAAAACTTCCACATTCCCTCTCCTCACTCCCAGTTCAGCAGAGGACAGAATATCCATCTGGGCATGTTTTTCCTTGCCTCCACCTCGGGTGAGAGCCGTGCTATCAGCCTGGTTCCTCACACTGTTTGCACAGGAGCATCAAAGGCAAGGGAAGGCATTTTTCATCAAAGCTGCCAGATTTCTCGGCCAATTTTAAGTGGAAGGGGCTCAGCTGGGGCATCTTGTTCCAGCCCCACTCCTTTGCCCTGGGGAATTTCAAAGGAGCTCCAGCTCTGATCTGCACATGGAGCATCCCCTGCCCTCGGAGCAGCTCCTGCCACGCTCAGCAGCAGGACGGAGCTCAGCCCGTGGGGAGTGGAGTGATGGGGTAAAGGGGGAGGTAGGAAAGGCTTATAAAAAAATCCTGGGAGCAAGGATTGGATCTGAGCTGTGCTGCACACATGGGACTGCAAAATAATTAGGAAGGAGGATTGCATTTCTGTATTTTTTGTCATTAGGATGTTTTTCCCCCAGGGCAGCATTACACCCGCCTCATGCTGGGAGGTTTCTTTTCTTTGTTTTTGTGTGCTGATATTGGGATTTACCTCTCTTTTCTCCTCCTGAAATTCACCTTTTACTGCACCATTCCTGCAGGATGTAGGAATTATTTTTCCTTGAGGTGGGAGGGAAACTCAGGCAAAGAGAGTGACCCAAGATGGGTGCAGCAGGAAGGGAACACTTTTTGGCTGTGTTACAACCTCCAGTGCTACCCATGGCTCAGCAACTTTGAGTTCAGGGTCACTTCTTTTCCCAAATGTGCTAGAAATTGCTGCTCCAAGGGTGACAAAGTTTCCATCTCCTGAGTTCTTGGGGGATATACTGAATTTGAGCCACTTTTTAGCCAAGGTCAAAGTCTTTGCAGCCAAACCAGCTGAAATCCTGGCCCGGTTCCTCACCCATCTCTGGCATAGGGAAGCCACAGCTGAGGCTGGCCAGGTATAAAAAGGCTCCCTGGTGTCACCAGCCTTGCAAGGTCTGGCTTTTCCCAGTCCCTGTGCCAGGTTTGAGGAGTTTGGTGGCTGTGAGCCTCCTGCCGGGTGCTGTCTGTGGCTCCAGGTCTCCCCCAGGATATGACAAGCCAGAATACATTGCAGAAGGAGTTCAAAATTATCTATCACCAACATCCACTTAATCCATCGTCAGGAGAAGGGAAAAGCTCTCCAGGCCTGCAGGAGCTCAGAACAAGCCGCTGTTTCTTATGCTGAGGCTGTGTTCTCACTTGTCAGTTTGATTTCTCAATGCTTTGCAATCTCTGGGACTCTCGGGCAGGAGATGGCGTCACGTCCATCACCCCTTATCGCTCAGGCCCCGTGTCTCCCTTTCTTCTTTCTCAGCCTCTTTGCAATCTTGAACCACTGAAGAAAAAAAAAAAAGGAAAGAAAAGAAAAAAGAAAAAAAAGAAAAAGGAGAAGAGGCAAAAGCAGAAGCGGCTTTTCAGTTCCTTATCTGCTGCAGCCTGGATTACATCCAGGCCTCTTGCTATGATCCTTCAAGTTCCTGCTAAACATGCCCTGCATCTCCTGATAACATTAAATCTGCATCTCGGGTGGGTTTGCTGGCACTCCTGGGCACAGGAGGGGCGGGGGTGTGGGGAAGGAGCAGCATTGGCACAGGTTGTGTTTTGTGAGGAGAGGGCCGAGCAGCATGGACACCTCCTGCTCTGGTTTGCTCCCAGCTGAGTCTGGTCTGGGTGGGAAGAAAGCAGGACTAGCCCGGGACACCTCTGTGATGGGCTGAGTTTCCCAGAAGGTGATGAATTTACAGGGTCAGGGAGGTCCTCAGGCTGCACAAGGCTGAGGCAGTGCAGGTCACAGTTTCTCGGGATAAATAATTTGATTTTATGTCCTGTTACTTGGGATCAGTTTAAGAATCCAGTATCCCATTGTAGCACTGTGGCTGCTGGGGAGTGAAAATTGTTGGTGCAAAGAAATCAACCTCCAAATTCATGCAGGAAGTTAATGAAGAGAAAGAGAGTCTTATTTTGGACTCATTACAGTCAGCAGTGATGTCCAATTAAGAGAAATCCACAGCATATCCCCAGCAGTGATTTAAAAATAGCAGCTGTAGGCTCCGAGTCATCCTGGGCTCCAAAGGAAGGGAAGTGGGGGTTTAACTCTTTTCCTGCGCTCTCTGCTTCATGAGGGCAAGGCAGGGCTAGAAACCCAGGAGTTCTGACCAAGAGCATCCCTGGGCAAACCCTTGGTGTTTTTAGCTATCGGAGCTGCTGGCCATTGGAGTGTTGGCCTTGGGGACTGCTGCCGTTGGTCACTCAGGCTGTTGGCCATTGGGTCTCTTGGTCATTGGATCTCTTGGCCATTGGGTCTCTTGGCCATTGGGTCAGGTGGCCATTGGGTCTGCTGGTCATTGGTCTATTGGTCATCAGTGCTATTGGTCATCATCTCTTGGCCATTGGAGCTGTTGATCATTGAGTCTGTTGGCCATGGGCACTGTTTGTCATGGGGACTATTGGTCATTGAGTCTGTTGGCCTTTGGGTCTGTTGACCATCATGGCTGTTGGTCATCGTGTCAACAGACCATCAGGGCCAATAGACCATCAGGGCTGTTGGCCATCAGGTCTGTCAGCTGTTTGGGCTGTTCTGTTGGCTGTTTAGGCTGTTGGCCATCGGCTCTGCTGGCCACTGGGGCTGTTGGCACAGACCCACCTGGTCTCCACAGGACCAGTGGAACTGCTGCTAAAATCCCCCAGGGCTCAGAGCCCTGTATGAGCCTGCTTTGAAGAAAGGCTGAGTTTCTCTTTTTTCTTTCCTGGATCCCCAGGGAGGTGTGGAGGAATGAAGGTGCCTGGACCTGGACACAGATGATTTCTCTGGCACATCTGAACTGAGCGTTCCCAAGACTTATGGCTTGTTTTGGTCCTAACCCCAGCGCAGCAGGTGCAGCGCTGCTGTTATTGATACAGGCAGTAATTACATTTTCACACGGGCATTTTTTCTGTCTCTACACCGTGTTTATTACAGACTTTCAATTATTCATTTTTTCCCCTCTCTTGTTATCCCTCTCTCTTCTTCTTTGCCCATTTTTTCTGGCCTCCTTGTCTTATTTTTCATCTGCTCTTTGGCTTTTTCTTCACCTCTAATTCCTGTGTTTCCAGACCATCTCTCTGACCTGGACAAGGACCCTGAAGATCAGACCTTGTCCCCATCCCTGGACTATTTTGGGATATCTCCTCTGTGTTCAATTTTCTCGCCACCCTTTGCCCCAGCTGATTTTTCCGCACCGCCGAGCTCCTTCCACAGAGCTCCCTGGTGCCTTTTCTGTTACAGAATGAGAAATAAAAATGTGGTGCCTTTGTTGCTGCTCATCTATCTGCCGTGCCCAGGTGAATAATGCAGGGAAACATGTATGTATTTATACAGCAAATGGGAAAATACATTTCTTAAGATGAATGAGGTTGTTTTCAGCCTTGATGCACCCAATAAAATAACCCGGTATCAAGAGGGAGGTTTATTTTGAAGTCTGGACGTGTCATAATATCAGCTCCCAAGCAGGACTTCAAATTATATAAATCAGAGAGAGGAGGAGAGGGGAAAGGCCGGGAGAGCAGCGAGCACAGAGGTAACGTGGCCATAAAAAGCTGGAAACAGGTGTGGGATGCACAAACACAGGGACACGTCAGTGGGATGTGCTGGATGGAGACTTGAGTTGAGCTTTGACACCAGCTTTGGTGTCTCCTCTTTCTTTTGGCTCATGTATTTTCCTCTCTGTGCCTAGCTTGGGAGGGAACCCACCAGGAAAAATTGTGGAGTTTGGGGAAACCATGGTGTTGAGATTCCTGGTGAGGGGACACCAACCATGAGCTTGTCCCCAAGACCAAGCACAACAATCCCTCCCTAAGGGAATCCTGCTGCCCCCTTCTAGATCTGCTTTAAATCCACCTTCAAAACCCCATGGATTTCCATAATTCCACTGAAAACCCCACCAAGAGCCTCATGCTGGCCACAAACTGCTGCCAAATGAGTCAAGATGTTGCAATAGGTTTACAAGCAAGCAGCAAGTTGTTGTTTTTGTGGGAAAATAGCATTTTC
The DNA here is from genome assembly GCF_017590135.1 of Pyrgilauda ruficollis. Taxonomy (NCBI): domain Eukaryota; kingdom Metazoa; phylum Chordata; class Aves; order Passeriformes; family Passeridae; genus Pyrgilauda; species Pyrgilauda ruficollis. The sequence goes on along the minus strand of NW_024526822.1, from coordinate 1,130,803 downwards.
TCTGTGGAAGCCACGGATTTTTAATACTTCTCCCCCCTTAATAAAAGAGGGCTGCCAAGCTTCCTTGTGTTAGTGTACAGATTTCTGCTCTCCCGGTGGAAATTTGGGGGCGTGTCTGGCATGCCACATGCTCTTCCCAGCTGAAAACTCCTTTGCTGTGCCAAAGCAAAGTGGGGGAGACGTGGAAAAAAAAAAAAAGAAAACCAACAACCCAGCCTGTAACAAGCCGTAGGCTTTATGTCACAGCTTTGCCTGGCACAGAGGGAAAAAAAAAAAAAATTCCCATGCTGTTTTTGTGCAGCCTGGAGAGAGCTTTCCCTGCTCCAACTGCAAGGCAGAAGTGTAAAGCATGTTGTGATCTCGATTTAGGATCACTGCTGTTATTTATCCGTGAGGTGTCACCCAGACAGAGCAGGAGAGGAGCCTGAGGGGAAAAAAACCTGCTGGTCTTCAGAAGTCATGAGGCTGAAGAGCTCCCCCCCAGCTCCTCCTCACAGTCCTGGTGTCTGTGAGGGATTTAATGGCTTTGGGGGATGTTTAGCAGTTAGGTTTTTGGGGTTTTTTGGGGGGGGGGTGGGGGAGAGGAAGCTGTAGAATGCAGTATTTCTGCAAAAAGCCTTCAGCAAAAAGGGTTGGATCCATCTCCCAACCTGGGATTTGAAAACCGTGTGGATGTGGCATTTAGGGACATGGTTTAGTGTCACAGCCTTGGCAGTGCTGAGGGAATGGTTGCACTTGATCTTAAGGCTCTTTTCCAACCTAGATAATCACTGACATATATTTATTATAATATATAATATAAATAATATGATTCTATGGTCTCATGGTTGAACCCTTCTCTAGAGGAGGGAGCTGCAGCCTCAGAACACTTTCCCCACTTTTTTGCCCTTTATTTTTGAAGAGTTTCTGATGTTTTGGGAACACATCTCCCTCTGCAAAAACACCTGTTCCCTTTATTGTTTTCCTCCCAAATTTTTCTTTTTGGGGGAGGTGCTGTTAAAGCTTCTCAGGAGGAGCTTCCTGAAGCCCAAACCTGGGAACGAGGCTGCAGAAATCCCTCGGGAGAAACAATTTGTCCATTCCCCTCCAGTTTTGGCTTTGTCACCAGAGCTGTGTTTGCTGCTCACAGCAGATCCGTCTTGCAAGGGATGTCTCACTTGCTGGGAAGGCTTCATTCCCAATAATTTTCAGACATTGCTGCCCTCATGATTTATCCCCCTTCGGTTTAGATCTCATTTTTCCCAATTTTACCTTTGTCTCCAGGAAAGCTCGTCTATTTTAGTGCCATTTCCTCTCTCTCTCTCTGGCTCACACACTCCCTGTAGCCCAAACTTGTCTTCTTTTCATATTTATTCCAGTATTTGTCTTCTCCTCCCCGTGCCAGCTGCACTCTCAGGATTTATCTCCTCTCTTTCCATGATCTGTCTCGGAGTGCAGTGACTTTGTTTTTCTTTCTTCAGCTGTTTCCTTGGGCAAGGTTTAACTGTGGTGTTTGCTGAGGGCTGAGGGAAGGAAAGGGAGAGGAAAAGAGTGTGGAGAGGGGTTGGGAGTCCTGCCCCTATTTTCACACTGATCTCCAGGGATCAGCAGTTGGTTGGGCACAATATTTTCTAGTGTTTAATCCATATATCCATGGCTCCCCTTGGCACCCCACAGATGTTATATCCCAAAAAAAGGAGAATTTTGGATTACTTTGAAACCTCATGAACATCGTGTGCTTCTCACTCTGCTGGCTCTTGGTGCAGCACAGGCTTCTCAGCCTCTGCAAAGGTTGGTGGAGAAACATCCCCTTGCCTCAGTTTCTACTTCTGTCGGGAAAAATAATGGTGTTCATGCCTACATCTCACATCCAAAACCTTTTCCAGCAGAGGATTTCATTTAACAGCAGGAAACCAAGGATTAAAAAAAAAAAAACCAAAAAAAAAACCCAAACTGATTTTTCATAAGGAAAACTTGATAGAAAATTATTTTCATTTTTTACAAAATATTTGGGTTTTTTTCACTGGGATAGTGTAAAGATAAAAAAATCAAACAAGTTGTTTCAACAAATTCTTGCTGAAAAGTGAATTTTCCTCCTCCCTCTGTGGCCCTGGGGGATTTTCAGTGAGACCTTCCAGCTTTGGGTTAGGATCCAAAGCCTCAATCACTGGTACTGAAGGAGGATGAAACCCCCAGGGGAAAATGTGTGTGGGAAAAGCTCCCTGGGGTCACCTGATTTCAGCATTTTGGGTTAATTTATTAATTGAGGAATCTGGGAATCAGCATCCACAGGACCCCTGTTATTTCCCACCCTCTATTGCCCCACCAGCCAAGTCCATCCTTTCCTCTGCTCATTGCCTGAGGTCACTGGGACATGAGGAGTGGTGTAATTTCCAAAAAAGTGCCTTTTCCTTACCCTGGCAAGCACTGGAAGGACTGGGAACGAACACAAAATCCTCCCTGCACCTCCCCTGCAGCCAAGCCTCGTGCCCTGGGGGGGCAATGCTTCATCCCCTTGTTCCCATCAGCATCTCCGGATCTCCAGGGGGTGCAATGGGAATGCCATTCCCAACTCCCCCTCTGGGTACATCTGGATGGAATTCCCATCCCCTCAGCCTGCTGGCATTTCCAAATGTTCCCAAATATCCCGTGCAGATGGTGAATGTGCTTCCCTTGGCTGAACCCGGTCTGGGACTGAGGCAATGGGGGGCAGGTGGATGAAGGAATCTTCCTTATCCTCCATAGAAACTCTTCCCAGCCTGGAATTGCAAACCCCCAGACCTGGGAAGATCCCAGTGCTTCCCTTAGAGTCCTCCCCGCCGACTCCAGCTGTCTGCTAATGTCTCCCAGCCCCTGAGGGGCTTTTTTCAAGGCTTCCCTTCTATTTTGATCCTTAAGCTTTGTGTCTTCATTAGTGTAAAACTCAGCTTCTCCCTATTTCCATAGATATTGAGACTGGGCATGACCAACCAAATTAATTTTTCCATAATTTCATCTTCAGGAAAGAAGGAAACCTCTGAAATACCAATGTTTTTATGTGTTGGCTTGGGATACCCAGCATCTTTCCAGCCTGGCTGGAGCAGATGTTTCTCCTTCCATTCAGCTGCTGACTAAACAGAACCCCCAGCAAAGCCTTTGGTTTGGATTCACCCCAGGAACATCTTCCAGGGATGGGATGATTTAAACTTTTAAATGAAAATTAACAACTCAGAGCCTTGCATCGCTTCCCCCTGGCCTGGCAACCTCGTGGCACATCCGTTTTTGGGGGAAGAAGGGAACTGAAATAACAAGGTGTCAGATGCCTGCTTTATCAAAAACTTGGAAGCATCTGATGTGCAGATGTTGTACTCCCAATTTATTGCTACAACAAAGCCACGGGAGCAATGAAATGGAAATTTGGGGAAAGAGAAGGGGATATTTATGGACATGCTGCTGCCTGTGCTGTGGGAGTGTCTCCCCTTCCTGAATATCAGAGGGAGAAGGAGGAGGTAGGGAGAGCTTCTATTTTACAGAGAGCAGGAGTAGGTCTGGAAGGGAAAATATGGAGAAAAAAGTGGATTTCTCCATGTCTTAAGAATTTAATGAACGTCATGTGACAACAGGAAGTGGCTTCTTCCAAAGGCTGGAGGTTGGAGATTAAATAGGTGCTTTTCCAGGCTCCAAGGACAATTTTTGCCTCATCCATGACTGTTTTTTCCAGATTTCAAGGGGTTTGAAGGATCAGGGCTGATGTTCTGTCCCTTGAGCACGTTTCCACAGTGGAGCAGTGGAGCCTTGGTGCCAGCATCATCTGCCTGAGGAGCAGCTGAGGAGTCAAGGACCATTATTGTGTCTGTCCTCTCTCTGAGCCACTTCTTTCCAAGCAGCAATTCAGTCCCAGTTCTTGAGAGCAGCTTTCATCACATCAGTCACTCGTGCAAGCAGGGCTTGCACAGAGGGGCTTCTTCAGTGGAAGAGATGCAGAGACCTCGTGCCAACCTTGGGATGCTCCTCTGAACCTCTCTGTTGGTTTTGGCCCATCCAGCCCAGTCCGTGATTTTTGGGAATTACTCAACCAAAGGGTTCAGCCCCTTGTGAAGCCCAAAGCACCTCCAAGCATCCTCCCTCAGCATCCTTTACTTCCCTTCCCTTGTGATAGAGCAAGATTCCTCTCCCACACCTTCCCTCTGGCTCACAAGTGTAGGTGAGGAGAACACCTCATCCCTCTTCCCCGTATCTTCTCTGGGAGCAGACCCAGCTCCGAGGTGGGATTTATTGGGCAGGGAGCATATGCCTGTGCTCCCACAGCAGATGAAAGACGAGGTGTTTGTGTGGATGTAATTGTCGCCTGTGTTTGTTGTGAATCCGTAATGAGGGGCCGGAGCAGATGGCAAAGGCTGGCTGCCAGTCACACTTCCCAGCACTGCCTTTCTCTCAGGAGATTGGGTGATGGGGCTGGTACAGGGAAGGACCCCACAGGTCAGGTTTTTGGGTTGGGAAACCGATTTTTTCCTTGTGCAAAAGCCCTTCACCCACGACATCAATCACATTAAAAACAACCCCAAATCTGGCACTTAAAGCTGATGGTTTCCCCACCTGACTCCAATGTGAAACCTGATCTTCAACACAAAGCCAGGGTGCAAAGCCCACATCCCATTCCACATCCAAATCACCCAAACAAAGCAGCATGTGGGAGGTTCATTTAGGGGGAAAATCCTCTTCCAAAGGACACGGCTGCATCCTCACAGCCTCCCTGAGCTAAATTTGAAATTCCCAGCTACCTGAACTTTCTGGGAGCCTCATGCTAGCGCCATGCTATAAATATAACTGAGAAGATACTTCTATTATAAGTCACCAATTTCTGGAAGCAGAATTGGGCAAATTAGAGAAGAAAAAATGAAATAAAATAAAAGGAGAGCAGAGAAGGAGGAGGAGAGGCCTCAGAGGTTTGCAAAGATTTAGTTATCTGTGCTTTGGAGATCTTCCTGGGCATGGCTCAGAGAAAACGCCAACCTGAGGAGGAGCTTGGAGAACAACAGCAAACCCAGCAGCAGAGCACAAAGCGAATGGAGCCGCCACGTTTGGAAGTTAATTAGCGCTGGGCAGATCATTAGCTACAGCAGCCCTTTTAATTAGAGCTGCAGGGCTCCGTTTCACTCTGGATTGGCACCGTAAGGTTGTCCCTGTGTTGGCACCGAGGCTTCGTCGGGCTGAGATCCCTCCTGGGCAGCTGCTGCTGCCCCGTTGCTCCTGCCCCTGAAAGGTTTGTTAGCATCCTCATCCCTGCTTCCCCACGGGCTTTGGGAGGCAGAGGCCTCTCCCTTGGTCTTGGAACCAAATCCAGCTCCAGAGGCCAAATGCAGAGCATCAAACTGCTTTTGTAATTAAGCTTGAGGTGGCTTTGCTTTGCTTTGACCTCATTTAGGCTCCGTTTGGGCTCTCCCAGAAGTGAAACGGCCCCTTAATTGCTCAAACAAAGACAGGCATAATTAATAGCCATTTTATCAAATTGCTTCTTTGAAACACTATGAAAAAAAATAACCCTCAAACCAAGTAAGGAGCCCTCCTCCATCTCTCCAGAGTCACTGCTTCTGTTTCCAGCCCATGTGCCCTCTGCATTCCTGGGGCTCCCACACAATCCCCCTGAACCTCTCCACTGAAGAGGGCAAGAGGCAGGGTTTTAAACTAAAAGGAGAGATTTGGACTGGATGTTGGGAATTAGGAATTGTTCCCTGTGAGGGTGGGCAGGCCCTGGCACAGGGTGCCCAGAGCAGCTGTGGCTGCCCCTGGATCCCTGGCAGTGCCCAAGGCCAGGTTGGATGGGGCTGGGAGCAGCCTGGGACAGTGGAAGGTGTCCCTGCCCATGGAGGGAGATGAGCTTTAAACTCCCTTTCAACCCAAAACTTTCCATTATTCTGTGATTTTCTCTCCTTAAAGTCTGGTCTCTCTTACCCAGCAATTACTTTCCTTTGCCCTTGGGTAAAGGACCGGCTTTGCCATCCTCGAAGGGGGAAGAAATGGAAAAGGATGAGGCTGTTCTTGGCTCATGATGGGAATACAGTGGCAAATTTATTTTATTAGATCTGATAAGAGAAGGGTTTTTCTTCTCCTTTCTGCCTCACCTTGAGAGCAGTGTCTGCCTCTCTCACGTGCGACCTTGGAAGTGGATGTTGGGCCAGGCAAAGCCCTCCCATTTTCTTGCAATGTCATCCATTACTCAGCTCAACACGCCGGGCAGGAGGAGATGAACACATGAGGAAAGGAAAAAAGGAGAAGCCTCAAAGAGAGCACAAATTAAAGCGACTGAGATCAGATAAGGAGGAAATACAGTTAAATTGTTTCCTTCCTTTCTTCCTCCAGGCTGGCCCTGGGGAAAATCCATCTCATTTACCATTCTGGGCCACTGGATGTGATTTTCTGCAGGTTTGGGGGGGAGTGAGGATGGAGCTGCAGAAGCTGAAACTTTTTCCCCTCCTCTTTTCTCTTTTCCCAGTTGTTCCTTGACCTCTGCAGTTATCTCCAGCCTTATCAGCAACACAAGATGGCTTTTTTCACATCAGTAAGCACCATCCAAAACACAACAGTCAGAAAGAATAAGAGAAAAACAAATCAATGCCCACAAACAATGGGCCAAAAAAATGCATAAGGACTAGTTTTGATGAGGACAATTTATAAAAAAAGCCCTAAACCATAAAATCTTTGAATCTTTCCAGCATTAATTGCTTAGTTTTCCTCTGGGGAGAATATACTTCGCATCCTGAGCTGAAGATGGTTTGTTTTGGCCTCTTGGGTTTTGGGGGTTTTTTGACTTCTTCTCCTGTTTTAAATGAGCTTTCAGTTTAATAAATGATATTTTTTTCTTTCCTTGGGGTGCCGAACCTGTGCTGAGGCCACCTTGGGGTGCAGGACACCCCTGGGTGCTTGGGCACAGACCCTGCCTCCAGGAGCAGCAAACCTCCCCCTGCCCCTCCCTCCATGGGGATGTAATGAACATTCCACTTTGGCGAGGGGATCATCTGGCCAAGACCTCACCCAGTGCTCAGTGAGGTCAGGTGTGACCTGGATCAGGCTTTTTACCCATTTTGCCTCATTTTTGAGGATGGGAAGAGATGGAGACAGGCTGGGGATGGGCCCACACATGGAGCTTGGTCTGGGATCTGCTCCTTACCCCTGGGCAGTTTGCTAGAAGCAATAATTAAAAGTCATGTTTAAACACTTTAAAAACATTATTCCTTTATTTCTTCAGGCCAGAGAGTGAAGGAGGAGGGACGGTTCGGGTACAATCACCTCGTGCCCATTACTGAGGAAAAATGGCAGGAGTTTGGTGCTCTGGGAAGGAGCTCAGGGGCCCTGGGTGTGGTTTGGCACATCCGAGATCTCTGCAGCCTCTCCCAGCACAGCCCCATCTCCAGCTGCCTCTCCCCCGTCTCCGTTTGAAGCTGCAGCAGGTCTGGAGTTCAGCAGAACCCCCTGCTAGATGTATTATTCATTTCTGTGCTTTAATGATGTGATAAAGTTGCTGGAAATAGGGAAAGGCTCATTAAACTTCCATTTGAATATAGAGCACAACTACGTTTGAAGGGAGAGGGAACCAGTCCTGCACCCTCTCTCCTCCCTTCCACGCACCCAGGTGGGTGTTGTGGATGAGATTTCTGCTGCTGAGGGGTTGGCAGGAGGGCACGGGGTGCTGGGACATCCTGGAGCACCCACAGGAGCAGCAGGGTTGGGGGCTCCTCCGTGGGGGCTTTCCCTCCTCCCGGCTTGAAAGTGCTGAAATCAAAGGAGTGAAGTGCTGGAATTTGCTTCGGCTTTTCTGCCAGAGGCAAAAGCATCTATAAAAGATGATCTGGGTCCTCTTGGTCCTTTGCATTTCTGAAAGGATCCCTGGAAGGCTCGGTTGCCCCCTCTCCCCAGCAGAGCCGAGCTGAGGTGGGCTGTGGGTGCTGAGGACAAGGGAGTGCCCAGTCCTACCTGTCCCACCCTGAGCCCCCGGGGCTGGCACGGCCCTGCCACACCTGGGCCGGGTCACCAGAGGTGAGCCATTAACTTAGAGGGGTTTGTTTAGGGTTTGTCCAACCCCACTAATGGAAAACTTCCCCTTGCTGCCAGCCGTCCCCTGGTTCTTTATGTTTTTCCTCTCCTCCCTGTTCTCCCTCCCCATGCAGGGATCTTGCTCAGCTCTCCTGATCAGAGGTTGGCTTTGATCTTCCCCAGAGAAGCCGGCTCGGTGGAGATGCTCAGCAGCCCTTGGAAAATAATTGCACCTCTCTGCAGCTGAGGAGAGAGAGATGAGTCTGCCGTGGGCTCCTGGCATGGGCTCTGTGGGACCGGGGTGGTGGGCAGGGATCCTGAGAGGGAATCTGAGCAGGGATCCTGAGCAGGGATCCTGAACAGGGATCCTGAGCAGGGATCCTGAGAGGGAATCTGAGCAGGGATCCTGAGCAGGGATCCTGAGCAGGAATATGAGCAGGGATCCTGAGCAGCGATCCTGAGAGGGAATCTGAGCAGGGATCCTGAGGAGGGATCCTGAGAGGGAATCTGAGCAGGGATCCTGAGCAGGGATCCTGAGCAGGAATATGAGCAGGGATCCTGAGCAGCGATCCTGAGAGGGAATCTGAGCAGGGATCCTGAGGAGGGATCCTCACTCACTCTCTCCCCCCTCATCTCCCCCTGGTTAATCAGCCCCTGTGGATGGGCAGGTACAGTCCTGTGCTCTTAGTGAAGTATTTGGGAAAAAGGTGATTGCTGCTAAGTCTGAGAGTGCTGAAATTGTCTTTTATTTAAAAAGTTGATGTTTCACCCCAAAAGCTGGTCCTAGGTGTCCCCTGGCTGTTGGTGGCTCTGGCATGGTGAGCACGTGATGAGGATGGTCAGAGTAGGAGCAGCCTGGAGAAGTGGAGCTGTCCAGAGAGGTTGTGGACTCCTCATCCCTGGCAGTGCCCAAGGCCACGTTGGATGGGGCTTGGAGCAACCTGGGAAGGAGGAAGGTGTCCCTGCCCATGGCAGGGGATGGAACAGGATGAGCTGTAAGGTCCCTTCCCACCCAAACCATTCCAGAATTTCGCAGGGTTCATCAGCTCTGCCATTGCTTTCCCTGCAAACATCCCTGTGCCCATGGCTGAGCCTTTCTTAGGGCACAGGATTATTTTGCAGGGAGCAATTGGCCCAATTACTTCTGTCCTCTCCCTGTAGCTGGATTTAGGGATGCAGATTGCAGTGGGATGTATGAATGCAATAACAAATCCTAGTGACCTCATGGCAGGAGGACAAAACCTCCCAGGATATGAATCCCAAAGCTTTCACAGCTCTATAGTTTTGTTTCCATAGAGTGGAAAACCACTGGTTGCTGTGGGTTGGGAAGCTCCAGGCAGAGGGGGCAGAGCCACCACATCCTCAGCTCAGTTATTGTGGTGCTTCATCCCCCTCGGTCTGGGTTTGCTGGGCTGGGATTTGGAGCCCCCTGACCCGCTGCACTCCACGTGCTCAAACCTGACACAACCCCGTGGGGAGAAAGCTCATTAAGAGCCCTGCTGTGCTGACCATCCCCAGCTAATTATGAGCTGCCTCCTTAAATTTCCCTTGACTTGTTTCTATTGGAGACGGGATTTGTCTCCAGTTGAGGCTGTCATTGCATTTCAATTCTCCTCTGCACACCGGGCTTTGGGTGGCAGTTTACATTTATTTTATATTTTTGTTCCCTCTTTTTTCCTTTTCTGTGGTTTTTTGTTGTTGTTTTTGGTTTTTTGGGGGTTTTTTTGGTTTGTTTTTTTTTTTTTTTTTCCAAGTGCTTTGAGAGAAAAGTGTGATGGAAATATGGTGTCATTGTTATGATGATGAGGGGACTATTTGTGATGTGCCAGCACCCTTCTCACTGGGATCGAACCATTTGAGACATCCCCCAGGTGGCATTTTTCTTCCACAAAGCCAAGCACTTATGCAAATACACACACATGGAAAGTGCCTGTGTGCGTGTGTGTGAGTGTGTGGGGATACATAGATCATGTGGGCGTGATTGGAAAGCAAATTCTATAAATAAATCCCATTATCTTATTACACTGTAATTTTCTGTCATTATCTTGCAGTGTGGATCAGATGCATCTGTGGGTTGCGGGGAGAGCGAGGGGCTGGGAAGTGGCAAACTTTTCTGTCTAGCACAGAGATCCAAGGGTGGAGGAGATGGGAAGGGCTTGGAGATATCTGCAGCTCTCCCCTGCCTTGCAGAGAATTTGAGACCCCAAATCCACCAGGATAAACCCCAATATTTTGCCTGTGCTGCTGTCCACTGAGCCATGCCTGAGCAGGATGCTCTGCTTCACAGGTGATTTGTTTTCATGGTGAATCCATCTTGCTGATGGGGGAAAAAATTAAAACAAAATAAAGAATCTACTCTCTAATTTTTAGTTCAAATGGATTTGGCTTCTGTTTCCAGCTTTTACTTCTCGTCCTGCCTTTGGCTGATGGATTAAAGAGGTTTGGCAGTGCCGGTGTTTTCTCCCCAAGAAGGTGCTCCTGTGCTGTAATCAAATCACTCTCATTCTTCTTCCTGATAAGATAAAGAGGTGAAGCTCTTTGAGTCTCCCACTGTAAGGCATTTTTCCTGGCCCTCGGGTTATTTCTGGGCCTTTCTCTGCACTCTGGTCAATTTTTCAGCATCCTTTCCTTTTGCCAGCTGCATCCCTTGGGACTGACAGGAGCGGCTCAGTGTTGTCCCCAAACCCTCCTGTGCTCAAACTGCCTCTCCAGCCCCTGGGATGCTTTTCCTGGCTGCTGTGATTGAAAACCATGGATTTTTCTGACCCCAAACCCCCTGCTTTTTCCAAACAATCTGGCTCTGAGCTGCCTAAAACCCCCAAAGAGCTTTGGGACTCTGACTTGGAGTCACCATTCAGCAGAAAGACCAAAAAAAAGCCTCACCAGGAAGCCTCAGCCTCATTTGAAAACCAGCACCAAGCTTTGGGATTTTGATTTAAAACATTTTTGTCTAATCCTATTAGCCAAGAGAGGAGACAGGGCTCCTGAAATAACAGTTTCATGTTTTTTTCCCTGTTAACTCCAGGCCTGCAGTCAATTAAACAGTAGATGAGGTGGATCATCCTCATGGTGCCTGTTGTGAATATGGTGTTTTATAGGGGTGGATGGGAGGTGGGATTTGACCACTCTCACCTGGGATCTGGGATAAATATGTGAATAATTTCCCATGGATTCTGCACTGGGCTGACGCTTTGACTGGGTGCAAATAACCTGTGAGAAGAGAAAATGTTTTTTTCTATAACCAGAGAGATATTGGGATCGTGGGCCTTGGGATGCAGGTCCTGGGATCCTCACCATGGGCCTTACTTGGGTCATTATTTCACCAATTTAATCACATTTTGGAGCTGTAGCCACATGGAATCTTTGCAATTGAAATTTTATTTGGCAGCTTTTTGGTCTTCAGTGAGTGAAAACCTGTTGGGCACTCCACAAAATGAACTTTTGGGAGGAAACAGCTCCGTGGCATCAGGAACATTTTGTATTCAGAAGATCAAAGTTCTGTTCCACAACCCCTGGAAATGAACATTTGAACAGCAGCAAATGCTGCGCTGGAATGGCTGAGGTTCACTCCCAGGTCAATGGCTGCATTTTCTCTCCATGAAGTGATCATTAATTTCAAGTTTACGGTTTATTGCCATAAAGGACTTAAAAAAAAAAAAAGAGAACTGTGCCATCCATTGGGCTGGGCACGTGCTGCTGCCTCGTCTGGGTGAGCAGCGCTTCCCTGGCAGGCTCTGAGCCTCACCAGCCACTTTGTGAGGTCTGGAAAAGCTGTTCCAGGGCAGCCTAAGGGATTTTTTATGACTCCATGTGTTTATTGCATTCAGAGTCCGATGCTGGAAGTACCTGGTTTTACAGGTAAGGGGACACAAAGAAAACAGCTGCTATAAAACTGTTTAAAGCACTCTGAAATGTGCTTCAGACACTTCCCTGCTGCTGCACACGGGGGTTCAGCTCCCAGCAGAGAGGCTGTACTTACTGCAAAGCTCTTGGGGGGTGTGAGCTGGGTCAGGTGGAGCTCCCAGGAGAATGGGAGGTGTGAGAATCCGTCTGACTCCCACCTTCCTGCCCTTCCTGATTCCTGACACTGTCTGCCAGCCTCGTCCAGGCCACATTGGGGATGCAGCTGAAACCATAATTTCCAAGTTATTTTGAGCAAGTTCAAAATGCATCATATTAAGACAGAGCCACAGAGGCTTTTGGAGCATTGTCCCAGCCCCAATTACATCTTCCCAAAATCTGGAGCTGTGGCTGGGCCGGGAGCAAGCCCTGGAGCTGTTGCAGGCTTTGTTGAACCACTTTGATTTGGTGGTGGCAGCCCAGAGGCTCGGATTTGACACTAAAACCTTTCTCTTTCCCGTTGCCAAGTTCCGTGATTCTGCTTGTCTGAGTCTGTAATTCCATGATTTTCCCATGCCCCTCTTAAGGTCTGCAGAGCCCCAGGGAAGTGCCACCACTGGGGGAAGCAAGTTGGACATCTTTGGCGTGAAAACTCCCTAAAAAGGGAAGGAACACAATGATTTATCCACAGGGACCTGATGGATGGCCACAAATCCGGTGACTCCTCTCCTCTTTGGGATGATGAGCGGCAATGATGCTGCTCAGCATCCATCACCTGCCCTGTCCCTTCCCAGTGCCAAACACTTTGTACCTGGTGGAAAGATTTCGGAATTTGGCAGAGCTCTCAGCTGTTATTGGAAAGCTGCTCATAAATTAAATCCTCATTTTTTTCCCTCTATGGAAAGAAACCCTGGATAATAAGAGTCTCTTGCAAACCATGGGTCCCCACAACATCTCCAGCCAGAAGGAGATGAGGAGGGCTGGTGTCTTATGGGGTGCAATGGCCCAAACTCCTCCTGATTCCCCTCAGCCCCTGACCATCACTCATCACTCAGGAATCTCCTCTGGAGAAGCTAAAAGGGGGGAAAAAAGCCATAAAACCAATGCACAGGCTGGAAAATTTATTATTTTAGTGAGAACGCAGTGTTGGATGATCCTACAGGCTGCGAGTTTTTACTTGGATATATTGATTTAAAGTATCTGTCAGGCTTGATTTTTAAAAGTGTGCTTGATTGCTGGCAGGTTTATAGGATTATGGGTTTAATTGGATGCCTGTATTTTACTGGATATAAGTGGAATTTATGGCTGTAGTCTCTGCTGTGACAAAAGCATCCCTCTGTCACCCTCCCTTCCACCAGCCAGTGGGTGGCAGAGACGGCTTGGGGCGGCAACAGGAAGTGAAAATCCATCCCAGAAAGGCTGCCAGGGAATTAAAAACGCAATTATTAAGGTTGCAGAGCCAATCCAGGATGAAGAGTCTCAGGAACTGAGCCTACCTGTGAGCTAAAGACAAGGCACTTGTTAATTGCCTGATTGCACATTATTTTCGGAAGGGCTGATCTGCATATGCCAAATTTGCATAATGCAAATGTTCTGTGGGAATTGTAGTGGGATCTGAGCCGGGTGAGATGTTGGGGCTGGACGTGGTTGGGCTGTGCCCTTCCAGGGGAGCTTCTGAGTGTCTTCCCCTCCGTGCAGCTGGGTGGGAGCAGAGCCAATTAATCCCAGGAACTGATTAATCCAGAGAAAAGACAGAATAGAATAGGAGAGTGATGGAAAGGGCTAGTAACAAATCTCACTGTCCTTGCAGGGCATGTCCTTGCCTTCAAATTCAGCCTCACTCCATCAACTTTGCTCTGCTTTCCTGACTGGCAACAAATTCTGCAAGGTCTCCTCTGGGATCCTGGCAGAGATCTGCCTTTCCATCTCTGCTGGGCCCTGGCAGCTCCTGGCAGTGCTTTCTGCCATGGCACAGCTTCCCTTGCCCCAAACCCTCCCAGCTCCACCCTTTGTGGGACCCCTCAGGCAGGATTGATCCAAAACAGGTGGTGGGACCCCAGCCTTGAGCTAAAATGAAAATATTTCTGTTGCAGCCTCCCAAGGTGGTTATTCCCAGGGCAGAGGCAGACCCATTGAGCCAACAGCAACATTTCCCAAGCTCGAAGCGACCAGAAAATCTTCAAAGAGCCTCTGAGCCAGACATCTCTCCCAGTTCTGAGCCCGGCCTCGCCTCTGGCACCGCTCCGACATCCTCTGCTTTCATCCTGCATGAGAACATCTCCCTTCCCGAAATGCTCCGGGGGACCTCTTTCCTTCCATCTCCCCCCTACCTGTTTCATGTCCTTTTAGAACTCTTAAGTTCTTTTTGCCTTCCTCGAGGCCTTTCCCAGGTCTCCTGCCCTGCTGAGTCCTGTCCAAAAGGACTCTGTTGACTTCTGAGGAGAGTTTGCTGCTCTCCTTGCAGGCTTCTTGTTTTTTCCCAGGTGCAATTCTTCTTGCTCACTTTTTGATGGAAAGTCTTTTCCTGATGGATAGAGCTAAGTCAATCCTTCCCCAATTCCTGCTGTCTTCAGCAGGGGAGAGGAGGGAAAAAAACCCTTTTCCTTTTGGTCTTCCATCACCTGCTTTTCCGATCACTCATGTCAGGATTTCTCCTCTCACCAGGATCTTTAATGAGTGCAGCCAATAAAGACAAACTCGTCTCTCCCAAGAACATCCAAACTGCAAATGTTTTTCATTCCTTGCCTTTTTTTATTGGAATCCCAGAATGGTTTCAGTTGGAAGGGAATTAAAAGCTCATCTAATTCCATCTCTGTGCCATGGGCAGGGACATCTTCCACTATCCCAGGCTGCTCCAAGCCCCATCCAGCCTGGCCTTGGACATTCCCAGGGATCCAGGGGCTGGCACTCTGTGCCAGGGCCTGCCCACCCTCAAAGGGAGGAATTCCTTCCCAATATCCCATCCATCCCTGCCTTCTTCAGCTTCAGGCCTTTCCCCCTCATCCCATCACACCAGGCCCTTATGAAAAGTCCCTCTCCAAACCTGTCCACAATGTAAGAAATCACCAGAGCACAACATGAGCTTTTCCTCCATGCCATCACCTCTGTAAATCCCTCTTCATTCCCACCCTCCTCCTTTCTACCCTCTGCCCTCCCCACCCCCTGGTGTTGTCACAGAGGCTCAATCTTTACTCCAAAAGGTGCAGTGTGGAGGTTGTAAAACCCAAAATGGACCTTAGGAGGGTGGTGAGAAAATTGCTGGAGCAGCCAAAGCATCATCTTTTGCCTTGGTCAACTTTATCCCAAATGTCTGCAGCACTCATTACATGCATCCGAGGCAGAGAGGAGCTTTACATCCCTTTCCACTGGACTCAGGGATGAAACAAGGAGTAAATGATGGAGAAAACATCTGGGGAAGGGGGAAAACAACATGTAAGGCTCTAATTAAGCTCAGCTTTTCTCAGAGATCCATTACTAGGGAGGGCTGCTGACAAGGCCCCTCAGCAGATGGATCCTGGGCCCTTTTCCCCCTTTGGAAGCTGTAATTTTTGACAGAAAGCCTGTTTATTTGGATTTTAAACACTTTTCCCTTTCCTCCGTGGGTTTAATTGTCTTTTAAAGAAAAAAATTTCCTAAGTGCCTATCAAAAAATCACAAATCAAATCAGTCTCCTTTGTTTGAAATTGGTAATTTTTTTTTTTTTGGGGGGGGGGGATTTGTTAGTAATAACAATTAATCATAACTGAAATGGGTAATTTTTTTTTGGGGGGGGGATTTGTTAGTAATAACAATTAATCATAAAATCCACTGGACATAAGGTATTATTAAATCCAACAGACACCCAGCTTCCAGCTGGCAGGAGCTGGCAAAGCTCTGCAGGGAGCAAAGCCTTAGTCACACCAGGTCTGGTTTGCTGCTGGTGTTGGGAAGGAAATCCAGCAGGGATGGAGCTGGGACACAGCCTGAGGAAGCTGGGGGTTTCCTCTGGCTGAGTGGACACTTGTAAGCCCAAAGTGACCTGAAATTCAGAAGATTAAATCCAACAGCTGCTGGCTGGGTCTCAGCTTTGCCATGGGAGCTGCTGGATTTAGTGACAAACCCATGGAGAGGTTCCTTTGGACCGTGGGAGAGTTAATGGAACCCAAGATGTGCCTCCATCCAAATGAGATCCAGCTGATGCAGCTCCTGGCCCATCCTGGACCCAATGGCCTGTAGATGATGCAGGAGGGTGGGAATCAAGAGGGGTTTACAGAGGTGATGCCATGGAGGAATGCTTGTGTTGTGCTCTGGTGACTTCTTACATTGTGGACAGGTTTGGAGAGGGACTTTTCACAATGGCCTGGTGTGAGAGGGTGACTGGGAATGGCCCATCCCAGATGGAATCCAGCCCATCCCAGATGGAATCTAGCCCATCTTTCCCAGCCTGAATCCAGCCCACCCCAGCCTGAATCCAGCCCATCTTAGATGGAATCTAGCCCATCTTACCTAGCCTGAATTCAGCCCATCTTAGACTGAATCCAGCCCACCCCAGACCTAATCCAGCCCATCCTAGATGTAATCCAGCCTATCTTTCCCAGACTGAATCCAGCCCACCCCAGCCCAGCAGGACACTTTGAAGGCTGTGTTGGTGCTGGATTCAGGGTGATTGAAGAGCGATTGGAGGGAGAGGTGTGTTACTACTCTCACACACAGAGACTCATTAAACAGACCAAAATCCCAAAGTGAGGAGCAGCAGTTCCCTGATTACTGCACTTCCAGCCAGGAAGGGCTGGGATTTGCAGCCTCTGGGATCCATAAAGCTGCAGTTTCTCAGTGCTCTGTGAGCATCCTGGTCAATATTTTGGTCCCTTTTGGCTTTTCCAGGCTCTGTTGGCTAACTAGGCTCCTGCTCCTCTGCTATTGCTCTGCTCTGGACACAGTGGGAATGGGAGGGTGGATCCCTCTGCCAGCGGGGCTGGATGTGCTGGGAGAGACCCTGAGCTGCAGTTCCTGCCCTTCTCCTGCCACCAGCCCTGCCTTGCTCTGTGCAATGCTTTCACACCCTTGCCTGTTTGCTCCAAGGAAATGAGGAGTGGGAAGGAGGAGCTGCTGCCCTCTCGGGAAATCAGAGCCACCCTTGGCCGGGAGAAAAGGGTCTCTAGGGATTGAGGGAGCAGGGGAGCAAGGAAGGGGTGGGGTGGGATGGGATGGGGTAGGATGGGAGGGGATGGGTGTCAGGAATCCAGGGGCAGCCGGAATGGGATGAGATGAGAGAGGATGGGACTTTGATGGGACTTTGATGGGACAGGATGGGATGGACAACTGCCCTGAGGAAGACTGGAAGGAATCAGGAGGGGTTTTCTCACCTTGAGTCCTGCAATCCCCATTGAGGGACCTCTCAGGGAGGCTGCGCAGAAGTAGCACTGTCGTTCTCCACTACTTTCTTCCACCCTTCACAAGGATTTTCCAGCTCCTCAGCACTAAGTCCCCTTCAGTGGATCCCAGGGCAGTCTCTGGCATCCTGAGGGATGGAAACTGAGGCCAAACCTGCTGCTGGCTCCAACACCACTGGGGATGATGATGAGCAATGTGAAGCTGCAGTTTCTTCTTCTGTAAAGGTCAGGTGGCAGCAGGTGACACCCACAGGGGATCTCCACATCTGGCAGGAGGGTGTCCTACACTTTTAAAGTAGATATTTATGCTCTAAGCCCAATGTGGAGCAGGAATTGGGATCAGGAGGAGGCTGACAGGCAGTTTAAAGCAGGGAGGGACCCTGAGCCATGTGCAGGCTCTCATCTGTATTTATGTGTGGCCATTCCCTCTGATCTTCCTGAGATAGAACAAATTGATCCCTGTGGTTTAGGGAATGTGAAACCCAAATTGCAGACACAAATTTAAGTCTTTTCAATCTCCCATCCCCGTCCCTCAGCTCAGGGAGGTGCAGGGAGTCTCGCTGACTCCATAAAGTTCCAGGAGCTGATGTGCCCAGCTCCGAGCAGCCTCATCTGTCTCTGTGGCAGCAATGAGCCTGCAGGACCTTGGATTTATTCCCATTTTTTTGGCAGGCATTGAAACTTTGTGCATCAAACAAGAGGCAGCCCTGCCTCAGCACAATGGGCAGCATGGTACTCTGGTGTCCTGGGACAGGCTGTTCCAAAGATGAACAGGGAAAGAGTCAATCCTTCACAAATTTACCCAGCTGGGCATTAGCCTTGCATTAAAACCTCCCATCCCTGGCTTAATGCAGCTTAATGACTTGTTTCCCCTCCTAATTGCTGCTTGGCTACCAGCAGCTCCTTCCATCAGGTTATTCCGCAGGATGCCTGGGTGTTTTCCTGCCAGGCTACAATTAATTCACAAACCACTGGAGTGCAGGAACAGTTTAAGTGGTCTCCCCACATTGCATTACCTTGCACTTCTCTTTGCTGAATAACAGCTCCCAGCCCATCTCCCAGGGATCCTGCCTTCCCAGGCTGGTTTCTCTCCAGCCCCTTTCCACTTCAGTAATGTAAATATTTAGATCAGGGAAGAAAATGCTGTTGTCACAAAGCTTCTTTTCTTTCTTGCATGGAAGGTGTTGAGCAACCACCATTTCCTTGCTTCTTCCAGGTTATTGTCAGGAATGCAAGTATTGATGGGTGGGTCCCAAAGGCTGATGACCATACAAGATTCTACACGTTGCGATCCCAAAGGGAATCCAGCTTTGCAAGGGAGTTTGAGGCCTGAAATGGGGAGTTTGTAGCACTGCTTTGCTCAGAGCAACTGAGGTCCAGGCCCCTCTGTCACATCCAATGAGTGTGACCTATGGACCAGACCAGCCAGGAGTTGTGTGGCAAAATGAAAAGGGATGGGAACGACTCAAAGGATGGAAATTGAAAGCTTTAATACAAGGAGAAATAAAAGGGGGTGCACAAGTAAAAGGGCACGACATAAAACATAAATAGAAACACCTGCTCACAGCTGCCCCTAAGAAATAAAGTCCTTGCTCCCTAGAAGTCCCATGTTTGGGGTCTATATAGCTCCTTTAAAACACCCTGAAATGGGATAGAGCACACTCTTATATGGACGAGGATGGAATGTTCTAGAAAGCTTCTAGCCAATCACAGACTGTTGTGTAGTCTCTATTTGCATGGTCGCTCCCAGTTGTTCCCATGATCCTTCTCCTCTCCTTTTCCTCTCGCCATAGCCTGGCTGGATGTTATCCATCTTGGCTGCTCAGTGTCCAGGGCCCAGTGTTGTTACCTGCTGCGTAGGTTGTTCACAGCTTGTGCTCTCCAGGATGGACTGCCACCCTTCCCAGAGTCATTTAATCACTGAAGGTTTGGGTGGGAGTGAACCTCAAAGATCACAAATTCCAACCCAAAGCATGGGCAGGGACATTTCCATAGACCAGGGCTCCATCCAGCCTGGCCTTGGGCACTGTCAGGAATCCAGGGGCAGCCACAGCTGCTCTGGGCACCCTGTGCCAGGGCCTGCCCACCCTCACAGGGAACAATTCCTTCCCAGTATCCCATCCATCCCTGACCTCTGTCCATGGGAAGCCATTCCCCCTTGTTCTGTCCCTCCACCCTCTGTCACAAGCCCTTTTCCAGCTCCCACTGAGTCTTCCTTAACAACTGAATTCCCACAAACCCCAAGCCCTCTTGTGCCCACTGCAAGTTTTCCAGGCTGCTCAAATCAAGGGCTTCTTTAGAAATAATTGTTGTTAAAATTGCAGTGTTGCTGCTGTCTTTGATTTGCTGCTCTGTGTGACACTTTGATGTCTCTGCAGCTCTGGGAGCTCCCTGTGGAATTAAATTAAAGTCGTCCCTCAGTCATGGAACTGGAGAATATCTGGAGCTGGAAGGGACCCGCAAGGATCATCACATCTGATGACCCACAACGGCATCAAGTAATGTATCCATGCTCAGTACACCTGGTGAATTTGGACCCACACCTGGAATTTGGGGAATGCAGCTCTAATTCATGGGTGACAGTTTGTGCTCAGCAGAGAGTCATGGAGCCCCAGGATGGTGTGGGTTGGAAGGGACGTTAAAGTCCATCCAGTGCCACCCCTGCCATGGCAGGGACACCTTCCAGTGTCCCAGGCTGCTCCAAGCCCTGCCCAGCCTGGCCTTGGGCACTGCCAGGGATCCAGGGGCAGCCACAGCTGCTCTGGGCACCCTGTGCCAGGGCCTGCCCACCCTCCCAGTAACATCTCCTGGGTAACAGTGATAACCAAGACATGGGGCTGGAAAATCAAATAAACCCAAGGTCTGGAGCTTCAGTAGAATCCCCAGATTGTGGCCAACACGGGGTGAAGTTGGCAGCACCACCAGTGCTGTGCCAAAGCCACTTTGGCCCTGCAGAAGCAGAAAGGACCAAAGCACCAGGAAAGAGCTGCAGCCTGCCTGGATCCTCACCCCACTGAGCTCTCTCCTTCCCAATCCCAAAGGCATCCAGTGATCAGTGCTGGTTTAGGCCCTTCCCTGCGCTCCTAAAGGCTTTCAGTGCTGATTTGCCAGCGGGGCAGGAATGGGACCTGACTCACTCCCAGTCCCTGGGAGCGCTGGGCCGAGCACAAAGGCAGCAGCACCGGGAGCGGCTGCCAGAGTGTCTGCGAGCTCTGACTAACCAAAGCCACATTGATTACACGAGTTTTGCAAAGCTTTCTTTGCAGGGACGGTGCAGGGAGGTTTTCAAAGGGGCCAGGCTGTCAGGCACTGGATGGGGGATGTGATATTGAGGCCAGAGATCCTGCAATATTTTCCTAGATTAGAGATTAACGCGCTTCTAATTAATTTTGATGCTATGTAATACGATAAAGTTGTGTCTTTCTTGTGATGCTGGGCTAGCTCATAATCCAATCTTTAATTATTATCTCTTGCTTTTAAAATAAAGAAAAAGACTATTACGTTATAATGCCGGCCAGGCAGCGGCCGTCGGGAAGCCGAGGGCTTTATACATTGATGGAGGCTGTAAATTTAAAGTCTTTCTTTCCATTTAATGAGCTGGATTGCCTGAAAGATCTGACTGGCAAGAGGTTTGAAACTATAAAACCTCCTGGAGGCTGAGCACAGCCTCCCGACCTGGATATCTGGGGAGTAGGATGGGGATGGGCAGAGGTGCTGGCTGTGTCCTCGTTGAGCTCTGCCAGTAAAAGCAGGGCTGAGAAAGAGCCACAGAAAATAATTCAAGGGCTGGGGAAAAAAAAAAAAAAAAAAGCTTTAAAGTGCTCTATCTGCTTAATTTATTAAAAAGGAGACAGAGAGGTGACTTGATTACCATGTCTAAGTAGCTTCACAGGGAGAAAATACCAGATACTAAAGGGCTCTTTAAGCCCTCAGAGAAAGGCAGAATGGGAACAAATAGTTTAAAGGCAGCCACAGAGCAAAGTTAAGTGAGAAACAGCAATTTTTTCCAAAATATTGAGGCTGTGAAAGTATCAGGGGAGGAGGGTTCTCCAACGCTCTTGACATCTGTGGAACAAGAAGGGATGTCTCTCAAGGGGACATGTGCCAGCATTCAGCTTCCCGAGAGCTGCAGGGTGTAGATCCCCCTGGGGTTTGGGATGCAGGAGCTCATCTTTGAAAAGTCAGCCTGGCCTGAGGATCCTGAAAGCATTCTCAGCCTCTTCCCAAAACGATGCAAGCAGAACTTTTTCCATGCTGGCAATCTCCACGATCGAGAGATATTTGTCTTCATTTACCACCAAAGGCATCAGCAATCCTTCCACTTTGTTTTCTTGCAGCGAACAAACAAACAAACCAACCAACAAAAAGCCTTTGCTCCTCAGGAAACTTTTTAACAGTCATGAGGTGTCCAAGGGCCGCCTCAGATGCTGCCTGAGCCGCCTCCCGCTCCCTTTCAATGCTCGGTCTTCTGGGTATGCATTTGTTTGCTTTTGTTTTGCTCTCAAATAAAGTTGTAGCTTTGTTCTTGCCTTTCTGAGTGCCCTTAGTATTCCCGGGGAAAAGCCTGGAAATAAAGCTGCCAGCTCCCGCCAGCCTGATGGGAGCGGACACTGATCAGACACGCGATTCCCCCGCAGTTTTATTTACCAACACCAGGCCCTTATCTCCAGCTCTGCCCAGCTCTGGAGAAGCTCCCCTTGGCCCTGCTGTTCCCCCTCCCAGTCAGAGCTGTGATTTGTGTAACCGGCTCTGCCCTAATCTCTCGCCTTGATCAAAGCTTCATCCCACTTAGCTCCCACCCGGCTGAATTTTTGACTTGATAAATTGGATGGGGATTTCGGCTGGATCTCAGGGCCTTCCAGGCTGCTTGTTGCTTGGCTGAACTTTGTCAAACACAAACCGACTTGTGATTGTCAAGGGAGATTTGGATCCAACGAGTCAGAGGGAGCTGGAAAGGCATAACATGGCTCCAGTCCCAGGTTTTGTGCTGGGATGTGAGATGGGGAGGCATCAGGCCTCCTTAAACAGGAAAAAGAGACTTCTTTGACCTTCAGTTCTGCACTCCTATCTGTGCTGGAGCTGTTTTGGCCGCCAGGTTTGATGGAGCGCGGGGCTGATCCGATAGCGCGGCTGGGGCGCGCCGGCGGTGCTGAGTTATGGATGTGCCGCTAATGGCACAGCCTCGCCTCCCGGGAAAAGGGCTCCAGCTAAATCCCACTCCTTATCTCGCCCATGTAACCTGCACACACTTATGTGCATCTCTTATATCTAAATATTTATTTGTGGCACACCAGCAGAGGTCCTTTACCTCTCTATTTACTCTGCTTTGAAGTATTGATCTATAATTACCCGTGAGTACCTTGCCTGTAAACATTTCCCTGCAGATGTACTTATAAATACCACTTACCTAAACACCCTCCAGCATTTTCACCTGTAAATATCCCTTGCCAGGAAAGGGCCATGACAAACTTCTTAAATCAGAGAGAGGAGGAGACTCTCCAGAATCTTTTGTGCAGGTGGAGCAGAACCTGGTGGGCACAGGGTGCTGGGGACAGTCTGAGACCATTTTGTGGTTTCCATTTGTCCCCTCAAGTGCAAAAAGCTGGTGTTCTTTTTTTTTTTTTTTCCCTCTGGCTGACCTTAAACTTCACTCCTGCCATTTGGGAGGTCATCAGGAGTAATTAGGAAGTCCAGCTATATTCCAAACTTATTGATAATGGTATTAATATAGGGCAGTTTTAAGCCTCCAAAACATCAGGGGCTTTGGGGACCAGATGCTTGTGAGTGTTATTAAAGTCATCTGCTCCAAACTGAGCACAAGCATCAGGAAGCTGAGCATGCTCGAGAGCTCCAGATGTTCCAGATGTTGGAACAGCTGCTGGAAGGATTTCTCCTATGGTATCACAAAGGTCACAATCTCTACCAGTAGTATCCTACTCACATATGGGGATAATTTAAATTATAATGCCTTAAAACCAGGGTCCTGATGGGACAAAGCATCTTGGATGTGTTGTGGATAGAAACTTTTGCCTGAGAGCACCAAAAAAAGCCCCAAAGGATACCAGGCACTGGATCATCCTTAATGATGGAGGATGCACAGACGCTGTAACTCCAGGTCTCATCTGAAGAGGTGCAGCCCCACGGGCACAGTTGCTACTAAAAATGTTATTTTCCATCACCAGATGGAAATCTGGGAGTCTTTTCCCAAGTGCCAAATGCTTGGAGGGAGATGTGAGACACGGGATGAGCTGGATGACCTTGAGAAAGGGCACTCAAGGGTGCTGGGTGAGACCAGCCGCGGCTCGTCTGTCACCTCCTTGCTCCATCATCTGATGTTCTTTGGAAGTAAAATTTGGGTTCTGCCCATTGGAAAGATATCTGGCTCTGGAAACTAAAAATATTTGGAGTGGGGAACTATTTCTTCATCCCTGTTGGCTTAATTCCTGATGTTTTCAGTTCTGCCCAAGTCCAGGGGAGATATGCTTTAAGGGCACAAAGGAACCTTCACCAGGATCCTGATGCCCACCCTCAGGAGGGAATCTGGCCTCTCTTTGAGCAAGTTTTGCTGAGTTTTCAGCATAAACCCTGAATGGAGTCAGTCTGGAGGCCCAGAGATGTAATCCAGGCTTACCCCATGCTGACATGGGTCTGCCCAGCTATGATTCCTGTTCTCTGTGAACCCACATCCAATTTATTATGGAAAAAGCATATTTTACTTTAACTAAACCTTCTGCTTGGAAAGAGCTTGTAGGTGTATGTGATGGGAAGACCTCTTCTCCAGAAAAATGAGGTGCATGCTTCCTGCAATGCCTGGACTGAACCAGGCACTTTCACACTTTCACCTCAGCCCCTGGATCTCTCCATGCCTTGATACTCTGCTTTCTGAACTGGAAAGAAAAAAAAAAAAAAAAAGAAAAAAAAAAAAAAAAGGAAAAAAAAAAGGGGGAAAAAAGAGAAAAAAATCAAAAGTGTAGGTTTCCATGGAGACAAGAGTTCTGTTCTAAAATCTGAGGGCAGACAAGCTCTGGATTTGGTGTTTTGATGCAGATGCTTGGGTTTAACTTTAGGGGAAGAGGTTGGCTCAGACTGGAGCTGTTTGGAGAGGCTGTTTTTTGGTGTGGGCGGTGTTTCATTGGGTTTGGGGGGATTCCATTCAAAAGGAGGAAGAAAATCCTCTTCAGTCCTTTACAGAGGAAAAGAACCCACAAACAGTGGGAATGATGGAGTCATCTGGGGCACATCCAGCCCCCCAAGGTGTCCATAATGGAAGGTCCAACCTCCACCTGGTGCCAGCAGGGAGATGTGTCCTCTCCTGGTCCTGAAGCACTGGAGAAAACACGGACGTCTTGACACAGGTGGGAGCTCTGCTCTGGGATGGAGGCTGTGGGGAAGGAAAAGGACCTTGGACTGCTTTGCTTCCCACACATCTGTTCTCCAGGTAGGAATTCCACAGGCTCCGTAATGATGTGTTGGGTTCTTCACTCTGGCTCATGAGCTCTTGATACTTTGAGCCTTAATTGATTGGCTTTTCATGGCCTTGATTGCAGCAGCTCGGGGGAATCAGAGCAGCAGAAGGTGACAGGAAGCGTTAGCACTTTGTTTGGAGTGCCTGGCTAATGATTTGTGTGCAGCAAAAAATGGGAATTAATTCTCAGGGAAGAAATCCCGCTTTGAGGGAAGTGAGACACCAAATGTGCTAACAACCTGTCAAAGCAGGTGCTGAGGAGCTGCTGCCCCAGGCTTGACCTCTCACAGGATTCTGAGCAGAATGGTTTGGAGACATGGTGCCAAACCGTGGACTGGGATGCCACCCCTGGAATCTTCTTCCAAATCACACCCATGGGGCTTCCTATGGCTTCCCAGGGTTCAGGAAGAGTGGGCAGGTTGCCACTGAAAATCAGTGAGGGAGTGAAATGCCAGCAAAGCCATGGATACCTTCATGAATTAATTTTTATTTTTTTTAAAGATAGTCTTATATTGAATAAGGAGACAGTGAAGAGAGAAGGTGGAGGGTATTTGCAGCAGAGCTGGGTGGAGAAAGTTCTTCCTGGTTCATGAATCATAGAAGAGGATAATGGAATAATTTAGGTTGAAAAAGCCCTCAAAAATCATCAAGTCCTTTGATTCCCCAGCACTGCCGAGGCCATCACTAACCCATGTCCCCAAGTGCCATGTCCACATGGCTTTTGAATCCCTCCAGGGATGGTCACTCCACCACTGCCATGGGCATTTTCAATCCTTTCCATGAAGAAATTTTCCTTAATATCCAATCTAAAGCTCCCCTGGTGCAACTCAAGGCTCTTACCTCTTGTCCCATCCTTTGTTCCCTGGGAGCAGAGCCCAACCCGCCCCAGCTGCCCCCTCCTGTCGGGGAGTTGTGGAGAGCCAGAGGAAGAGATGGACATCAGAGCATGGATGAGGGAGGGAAGAGGGATGAAAGCTGTGCCTCTGTACATCCCCAGTGTGCAACAACCCCCTGGGAGAACCTGGTATAGAAATGTGTGGCCCCTGAGACTCTAAGTCCCTGGGAGAGTCCAAGGCCAGGCTGGATGGGATTTAGAGCCACCTGGGATAGTGGAAGGTGTACCTGCCATGGCAGGGGGTGGGACTGGGTGAGCTTTAAGATCCCTTCCAATCCAAACCAGTCTGAGATTCTAAGATTCTCTGGGGCTGTCCCTTTTTCCTAGATGTATTTGTAGCTTCTTGCTGGACATCTAGAAGTCCTCAAAGCCATCCCTGATTATCTTAGGTTGGAAATACAAGGTGTGTCCAGGGGTGTGTATTCTATTTCCATTTGTCAGAGGTGAGGCAGTTATCTTCTGTGCATTGGGCAGTTTTCTTAATTCAAACCAAGACGCGGATGCAGAACTGGCTCCTGCAAAAGGCAGCTTTGAACCCCTGTTTTTATTCAGGGATCAAACCCCACCATGGGGAAAAGTTCTCCTAGGAGGATTTACTCCTGGGTTTACTCCTGGTGCCAGTCCTGAGAGCAGAATAGAGAAAAGCAGCTCTCCTGAACTCTCCCTACAGTGGGAATATGAATGTTTTGTTTCAATAACATTTAACAGCGATTGCCTGGGTGACCTCTGCCCTGCTGTGATTAAATATTAATATTCTTCTAGTCTGGGCTCCTGCTCTGGTGTTCCCCTTCTGGTTTCTAAATGAAGCTGTCTGGCCTTGGCCTTTCTTTGGAGCATGGGGATGGAGTACGGATGAGGCGCTGCTGGATCCAACCACCCCAACCAAAGCTTCGCTCTGAGCTTTACAGGGAAAAAAAAAAAGAGTTGGGCTATGAAGTTGCTGAACTCAGGGGAATTTAATAACACTCAGCCACCAGCAAAGCGATTAAATGCTGTCTCCTAATTCTGTAAGTGCCTCGCTGATGGTTTCCCCGGCGGCCGGCGGCGCGATGGGACTAATCTGTGAAGGGGCCGCCCGTTATCGCGTCCCCGGCAGGAGCTGGGTGCGGCTGGAATGGGCTGCTGGTGCTGCAGCGGTGATGCAGGGCATGATGGACCAGGGCGGCAGGTTGGTGGCTGGTTTGCTGTGGGGTTTGAGGGCCTGGTTGGCTTTGGGGTGTCTGATGCAGGGAGAGGGGGTATGAGGCTGCATGTCGGATGCTCCCAGGGGAGGAGGAGGAGGAGGAAGGCAGAGGGAGGGGTGAGTCTGGCTGGAACAGAGCTGTGTTCCTGCTCCTTTTCTGCTGGATGGTTTCAGGTTTCAGCTTTTGACTCAAAATAAGCTCCATTTTGCCTTAAATTTCACCTCTAAGATGTACAGATAAGAGATCCCACTTCAATCATACTTTTTTGCTCCAGACAGTGCCATGTTCCTGTTGCATCACCCTCTTTTCTATGATTTTTTATATTATTTTTTAAAATTTCTTTTTGAAAAAACTCTGAATGTCTTTGATTTGGGAATGCCTCAGGGGTTTGTTTGTTCCTTTCAATCCTCATAGATCACCAGGAGCCTGAAGCAGAGCCAAGGATGCTCCGCAGCCAGTGCAGCATCCCTCGTTCTCTCTGTGCTGGTGCCGTTTCCCCGCTGCTCCCTCCCCGTGCCTCCACAGCAGATGATCTGCCCGACCTTTAGATGGGAGATGTTCAGAGCCCAGCCAGGCTGATCGGGACTTTAATGCTGATTGAGGCGGTAATGTGGCTGTTCCCGACGCGCCCCGGCGGGCAGGGGACACTTCCACGCTCCCGCTGGCAGAGCTCCCGAATGGACTCCACTGCCACGTCCCTGTTCCATCCGAGGGGATCATTTATTTCAGTTTTGAGGATCAAAGTGTGTGAACGCCTGTGTCTCACTGCTGCAGAGGCTGAAAACCTGAGCTGCTCAGCAGCTGTGCCTCTGCTGAGGCACTCCAGTCCAGAGGAGCCTGAATCCAAGGCATAGGAAAAGCATCTCTGGGCTGCTCTGGGTACCATATCCCATATTTGGGTACCATATCCCATTTTCCTAAAGCTTCCAGCATCCCTGCATCTCTGCTTTACAGGGGCTAGCCACATCTAATAGTGGGGTGAGAGCAAGACGTGCAATTCCATGGGGGAAAGCAGGGAGTGCAAGGAAATTTCCTTGTGGAAAGTCATGGCTGGGTCACTAGGAGGCAGTTAATCCTTTTAAATAGGCTTGGGGCACTTTGGAAAAGAAGTGCCTGTGCTGAAAAGGTCCAAGTGTGTTTGGTATAAAAGGGTTTGGGTTCAAGGGCCTTTCGTATAAAAGTCTCACTCGTTCCAGCCCTGCCTTGCAAGAGAACGTAGCCATTCCCTGGGGATCTGCTCCTTTTCCAACTCTTTGGCAACAGCCTCATCATTCTAGCTCCAAAAATTAACAAAGTTGGGGAAGCAAAAGGACAACAAAATATATCCCATTGTAAACAAACATGTCAATTAGTGTAATCAGCTCTAATGAGGAAAGGGAAGCCAAATTCCACACTTTGAGTGGCTCTTTGGGCCGGCTCACCCAGGCCAGCCCGGCTCCTTCACCCCCCGTGTGCTGGGGGCAGTTGGGGTGTGATGGCCACGCTGTCCCTGCTGGATCTGGGATCAGTGCCCTGCCACTTTTCCTCCAGCCCCTGTTTTTGGGAAGTGGAAGGAGGGTGCATCCCTGACTCGCAGCGCTCAGTCACAAACAAAAGGCAATGATTTATAATTTGCTGTTATTGTGCTGCTCCTCCATCATCCCCAGCCAGCCCTGCCAGTTGGGCCTTGGGAGCGGCAGAAGGAATTGCTTTGCCTCCTTCCATTTGCCCAATAAATAATAATAATAATAATTGACATAATGGCAATAATAAAACCCATCCATCTCCCCCGCCGCCCTCCCCAGCCTGGCGAGGGGAGCCCAACTTTTGGTATCGTTTATTTGGCAGGGGGATTGGGGTTGACTTTAACACGAGCTGTCACCAAACAAATCTCCCTGCGGCACAGTGGGTATTAAAACCATCTTTCATGAATTCAAATCTTCCAAGAGGGGCCATCAGAGAAATGAGGACCAGGACTGGAGGCTTGGTGTTATTTTCTTCCCCCTCCTGTGAGATATTAAGGACTAAACATCCTCATTTGATCTCCAAACCCATTTCAGGGATGTGAGGGCTGTACCAAGCCTAGGATAGGAGGGGTAGGATGCTCCCCAGCAAAAAATTCTGTCAAAATTAACAGCTGTCCTTTGTACTTGCCCAGATTTAATGGTTTTCCCTGTATTAGTGGTGCTGGGTCAGTTATTATGGGCTGGGCATCTGGGATAAAGGGAGAAGGGGGAAAGAGGGATATCCGGGCAAAATGGTGTGAAACACAGTAAAACCTTCCAGCAGGGCTTGGAGGGGTCCTGGCTGTGTGGACCCCATTGGGAGGAGGGGAAAGTGGGATAAATGAGGAGGACAAGGTACTGTCCCAAAGGCTGGAGTGTGCTGGCTGTTTCTCATCCACAGCCTGGTCCTGGGTGCATCCCTGCACCCTTTGGAGCCCCCAAATTACATGGATGGAGGACTGTGCATGGCAGGATCTGCTCTGTGTAACACAGCTGGGGGCTGAAGGCAGCTCCACAATGGAAATCCTGCGTCCCAAATCTCCTCCAGCCATGAGTCCCTTCCAGTGGTTGTTGTGGTAGGATTTGCATTTCCCACCAGAGGCACTGCTGTCCCAATGAGCGTCCCAAGGCTTTCCAGAGTCCAGGCCCTGGAAATCAGATTCCCTGTGAGCACTGAGCTTGAAGACAAAAGGAACGTCCCTGCCCATTGCAGAGGGGGTGGAGTGGATGATCTTTGGAGCTCCCTTCCAACCCAGCCCAACTCAATCCAAAATAATATTCCATTCCATTCCATTCCATTCCATTCCATTCCATTCCATTCCATTCATCTTCTCCTCTCTTATAATAAAGAATCACACGAGGAATTCTGGCCCTCCTGACTCCTCTGCTGCAAATTTGATTTTCCTTTTTTTTTTTTTTTAATTTTTAATTTTTTATTTCCCTCCCTTTTTCTTTCCCCTGGAGAAATGGTTTGAGGGACAGCTGCTGGCTCTGCTGCTGCTCCTGCAAACAGCCAAAGAGGTCTCACACAGCTCCTTTGATGGCCCAGCAACACAGGGAGAGAATAAATCCAACATGGAGCAGCCTTCCCAGACAGCTCTGTGCTCCCTAACGGAGCCTGGGTGATGTTTCTCCACAGATCCAGCTGCCGGGGGAAGCGAGGGCCAGAAGCACCAGTGGAGCTTTTGTATTATGGAAAGTGAATATATGGAATATACACCAGGTCCCTGCATGGTCCCCATGGGGACATGAGGGTGATGGGTGTTTGGAGGAGGGTGCTAAGCTCTGGAGCAGGGATGAGATCCTGTGCAGCCTGTGAGGGACACACATGTTGGGTCATCTGGGATCCTGGGGGGACTTTGCTGTGAGCAGGGCTTAATCAGAGCCTGGCAAACTGTTTTCCTGAGGGCTGGTGGGACAAGCAGCAGCAAAAATGGCCAGAACGGAGTCATTTCAAAGAGAGTGGGCAAAACGTAATCATATCCAGGGAGGACTAATCCCGGATTATCATCAGGGGTTGGAAGGGATAAACCATATCTAAGCACACAGCTTTCATCCCACGGGGCTGTCAGAGCAATCGCAGCCGCTCTGGGGCGCAGGGACCAGAGTGAGAGAGGGAGGGGGAACCTCTGCCAAGGGCATGGGGGGAGCTGGGTGGCAGCTGGAGACCCTCAGCGGGGGGACACCTCAGTGTGGGTCTGGGCTGGGCCCTCCCTGTGTCCTTTGTGCCTCCTGGTGTCCCTGTGGCAGGCGGATCCATCCCTCTCTCGTGGCCGGCACCGTGACCGCTGCCTGGAGGATGTGGCTGCTCTCCTCCTTATCTTTTTGGCTTCTCTCCTCAAGTACAAATTGACCTCTCAGAATTTTCTCCTTTAATGCCCTTGTTCTCAAATGTTAATAACTGGTCAGTGACAGGCTGATTAAGCCTTCCTTCCTCCCTTATTTAGATTGGTGTCACTGCAGCAGCTCAAACGGGGCTGTAAAGAACATTAACACCCGCTCGGCACTGACAGGGCAAACTATTCCCTGGGAATTGATAAGGGCTTTTTCTGGAAATGAATTTGGCGCTGGCAAAACAAACGGATGGCTTGAGCTCCATCCATCTCCCTTCCTTTAATAACTTTCATTTGTTCGGCGCTATCTCCAGCAACAATTAATGTAACGAATGCCTTTTGTCCCAGCAGGGGCTTTTGCAGGAGCTTCCAGTGGGACAGATCCACTTCCCTCCTCTTCCCTCCCCTTCATTTCTCAGCTTGGGGTGAGGTTTTCTCCCCATGAGCAGGGGCTGAGTGGCCCAAAATAGCATCCTTTTCTCATGGCATCATGCCTGGATCCATATCTATATCCATTTCTATATCAATATATCTATACCTTGGTCTAGTATCTATATCTGTATCTTCTCTATCTTATCTTTATCTATACTTGTATCTGTATCATCTATATTTCTATCTTCATCTGCATGTGCAGCTATTTTCATGCCATTCATAACCACATCTGTATAATTTGTATCTATATGCATATAATTTACATCCATATCCATCCAACCTGTATCTATATCCATAAAATCTACACCTGTAGCTACACCTATATCTGTCTATATATCCATATCCATGAAATCTATGTCCATATCCATATCCTCACCATGCACATCCATGTCCATGTCTATGACCATTTAAATTTTATCAATATCAATATCTATTTTCTTATCATATATATCAATTTTATTTGTATCTGTATCTGCATCTGTTGCTGCACCCATGTCATTCCCATCCATATCCATGTAACTGATAACCATATCCATATAATCTACATCCATATCACCTGTATCTCTATCCATGTAATCCATATCTCTAGGTATACCTGTATCTGTATCTGTCTATATATCCATATCCATATCATCCATATGCATATCATCCATATCTCTAAAATCTATATCTATGTCCTTAGCACAAATATCCACATTCATGTCTGTATCTGTTGGATTAAGGGTTTTTTTGATTTAGAGATGGGGTAACTGAGAGAGGTTTTAAAAACTTCTATTCCATTTTTAGTTTCATGTGAAGGGTGAGACAATACAGATGTTATAATTTGCGCTGTCACAATTAGAAGCTAGCTAATTTTCTAATGAATTTTCTACAAATTCATTTCCCATGTGTATCCATGTCCATATCCATATCCAAGTCCATGTCCATATCCATATCCATATCCATGTCCATGTCCATATCCATATCTATATCCACCATATCCATATCTGTATCCGTATCCATGTCCATGTCCATATCTATATCTATATCCATGTCCATATCCATATCCACCATATTCATATCCATATTTATATCCATGTCCATGTCCATATCCATATCCATTTCCATATCCATATCCACCATATCCATATCCGTATCCATATCCATGTCCATGCCCATGTCCATATCCATATCCATATCCATATCCATATCCATGTCCATATCCATACCCATATCCATATCCATATCCATATCCATATCCATATAATGTCCATATCCATATCCACCATGTTCATATCCATATCCATATCCATATCCGTATAATGTCCATATCCATAGTCATATCCATATCCATATAATGTCCATATCCATATCCATATCCACCATATCCATTCCATCTCTCTCTGTATCTGTCCTCACCCAAGCCGAGAAGGAGCTGGAGGGGGAGGAGGGAAGGGATTCCCATGGAAGGATGAAGGCACCACCCATGGGAGGCCCTGGATCGCTCCCAGGGATGGGGCAGCCACAGCTTTCCTGGGCACCCTGTGCCAGGGCCTCTCAGCCTCACAGCCATCTAAACCTACCCTCTTTCAGTTGGAAGCCATTCCCCCTCCTCCTGTTACTCCAGGCCCTTGGAATAGAAGGAGCTCCAAGTGGACAACACTGGGACCCCAATTCCTGTCCTGTACTGCACATTTGTCACATTCAGGGTGTTTAAACACTCCATGAGTGTGAGCATTGTGAAGGGAAGAAGCTGGAGAGGGAATGAAGCTCCAGGATCAGCACACAGAGCAACCCTCTGATGTCTGAGCATCCCAAAATCCCCCAGCACCCCAACCCCTCACAGGACACAGCCTGAGCCTTCCCAAGCCCAGGATTTGGAACATGAAGCCCGTGATTTAATTACCAGCAGAGAGAAGAAAAGAGAGGATTTTTTACAGCTGGGTAAGTGCTGCATGGGGCAAGTCAAGAGTTTCTCCTTTTATGGACCTTATCCCACTATTGGGATATAATCTCCTCCCTGTATCCCTGTAAATACTCTCCTACAGATTCAGAGTGGCTGTGCCCTGACCCTGGGGCTGTCAAATCCTCCTCCTGCCAGCTTTGAGCGAGATCCAGGCGGTCCTGAGAGGGTTATTCCTGTTCAAGGGGCTGCGACAGCACTGCAGTGTTTAAAACACGCCCGGCCCTGGCCAAGCGAGGCAGAAAACTGGGAAGAATGAACAGGAGAGGATCAGGCAGTGCCACAGCAGCTGGGAAAAAGGAGATATATAAATGTGAACATGGTTTTTCAGGAGTGAGAAAGAACCAGCCCGAGGCTTGGTCAGCTGTCACCAGGCTGTGATAAGGATGGGGGAGCTGAAATCCCATTTAGCCACAATCCTCGTGAAGTGCTGCAGTGGGGAGAATGGTGGGAGGCAGCACGGATCCAGCAGGTGGAAACATCTGTTTCAGAGCAGGGATCAAACCTCTCTGAGTGACTCTGGTTCTCCAGCAAGAAGAAATTGGGTGCTTGATCTCCCTCCACCACTTCTGAGCCACTTTTTCTTTGTGGTGAAAGGACTTCTGTAAGCCTTTGCTGAGGCTTTGGCGCTCAGTCAGGCAGAGAAACAAATGTGAAATCGGGGGCCAGCACATCCAACTCCTTCCCTGGTGCTTGATTAAATGGGTAGAAAATAAATTCCAGGCTCCCATTTGCTTTCTCTGGAGCTGAGCTGCTTTTTGGAGCAGTGAGAAGGTGGAGGCTGCAAGCCCAGGCAGCTCTGTCCACTCTGCCAAGCAAAGCTCTGGGGGAATGGGACAAACACAGCAGAAAAAGCCCATCCTACAAACAAAGCCTTGAAGCTGCACTTGAAAATGAAGAAAAATTCATGTTCTGGTGCAAGTGAATAATTAAAGGGGGGGCATCAAGGGTGCAGCACAGTTTGGGTCGGAAGGGACCACTGTCCCCATCCTCAGCCTGTGGAACAACATCTGATTTCTCCAGGCAGGGATATTTTGAGCCAAAAAATCCTAGAAGGAGGTACAAGTGCAGTTTGGAGCCCCCAGCTTCTTCTGTCTCTCTGAGGAGCCCAATTGCAGGGGTAGAGGCTCAGAACAGACCCAGCTGCAGCTGCTCTGATCCCTGGGGTCCTTCATCCACAACATTCCAGCTGTGCTGGGTAGAGGGGACAAAACTTTTATTATAATATGTGGGTAAGAGTTCCTAATTCTCAAAAAAGCCAAAAATCATTGACAATATGTCAGTGAGGACAGATTTTGGCTCCTTGATGCCCCGAGCAAGGCACCAAATGGGGCACCCAGGCCATACCCAGTCAGGGAATTGTAGGAATTTATTCAAGACAAGTTTTGCAAGCCATTAAAATATTGTGGGATTTGCACTATAGAGCTTTTTTCCAGGATTAGGAGTAGCCTAAAGAGCTGCCATCCCACTCCATCCCTGCTGGCCCTGCACTCTGTTCTCCATGCCTATTTTGTGTTGGTCACCAATGGGATTCCTAGGTCTGGCTGGTGCAGGTCATGAGTGTAAGGTCTGCTGAGACCCAGAGCTCAAATATCTAGAAATAAAGAGTAAATAACAAATGTGAGAGAGATCCAGATCTTTCCAGCTCAGCTCTAAGTGGAAGAAACCCTTCCTACATATCCCTTTTTTTTTTTTCTGCAGAGATTGTTGATTTTTTTTCAACTCCTTGTGGTCCCAATAACTCAGAGCAGGTAGCAGGGGCTGGGATCAGGATTTGATTACTGATCTGATTTAGGCTGTCAAGCCAGGCGTCTCTCTATAGAGATTGCAAGTGTTTCATGGACAATTTGCAATGAAAGAGAGAAGCTTAAGGAATGATTTATTCCGTAACAATAGCAATGATAATAATGGAAGGGCTGGATGTGGGCAGCATCCAGCACACAGGGAGTCACTTCCACAGGCTCTGGAAGCTGCTGTTACACAAGTGATAGTGACAGATATCATTCAAATGGGAGGAATCTGAATTTCAGATTCACCTGGGACATTCTCCTTGGTGTAAAGGGAGGATAAGGACTCTGGATCTCTCCTGTGATGATTGAAGTTGGTTGTTAGGGTGATTTCTGTTGGGAAATCAAAGTGAGAACCATGGCAACCCCTGCCAAGTCCCTTAACATATCTCTGCATGGTCCCTGTGGTGGGGAGGACCCTGTCTCACCCTGCAGGGATCCTGCAGGAGGCTGGAGGCTCCAGTGATGTGGGAATGGTGAGGAGACAGTAAATAGGCTGTGCATCAAAGCACTGGCATTCCCTGTCCATGCAGCCCTCCTGGGAAGAGGCTGCAATCAGATGCTGAGAAATGTGGTGCTAAAAGGAATCTTGTCCTTTCCACACCTGTGCATTAACCGGGATTTTATTCCGGGGAGGATGCGCCTCACCTGAGAAGTCGTTCAGATGCCACAGCCAAGCTCTTCTCTGATGAAGTGCCAGGAAAAGCTCCTGAGAAGAGGAGCCCTCCTGAGAGGGTTCTTTGACATCGCTGGAGAGGCAATGAATCAGCAAATGCTACATATCCCATCCCATCCCATCCCATCCCATCCCATCCCATCCCATCCCATCCCATGGTTCTGTCAGCATGGGAGCATGGGAGGAGGGATGGAGGATCCAAACTGCCTTGGGAACAGGGATGGTGAGTACAGGCTGCCTTGGGAGTGCAGACAGAGGATCCAGGCTGCCTTCAGAGTGGGGATAGAGGATCCAGGCTGCCTTGGGAGTGAGCATGGAGGATCCAGGCTGCCTTGGGAACAGGTGGGTACAGGTTTCCTTGGGAGCAGAGATGGTGGTTACAGGTTGCCTTGGTATCCCAGCTCCAGGTCAGGGGGCTGGAGTCACCCAGGGGCTGTGGCAGTGCTGGGACATGGGGCAGGGTCACCACTGGCACCCTCTGTCCTCAATAGCATCATCAGTAGTGTTGGAGTGACCTTAGCAAGGGTTTCTGAAGATCCTGGATAGCCTTGACAGCCACATCTCCAAAATCCTCATTCCCAGGCATTGACACGTTCTCGTCTGAACACATTCCAGCCCCAGATATTAACTTGGTCCAGCCTCATTACCCACTCCCTGGCAGATGAACATCTTTTTGTGTATCCCAGCCAAATTGCCTCCCTCCTCCTCCTTTTGCACTAATGAACACCATCCCCAGGTATTCACTCCGTGGATGGATCCATCCCCTTTCCACTGCAGAACCTTTCTGTCCCTGACAGCCATGTGCCCAGATTGATGTCACCACGTTCCAGACACTGTGTCCTCTTGCAGAGCAATGGAGCACAAAATGCAGGAAATCAGTGCAGCAGAACGCGCGCCGGGCACGCCTGGCAAAGTCACTCCTCTGGCAGAGAAGGCCACAAGAGTTCCTTGTCCTTGACCACTGCTGCTCCTCTGCTCCTCCTCAGAGACCTCTGCTCCCAGGGAAACTGGGAAACCCTTCTGCTAATGCTGGCGTGGTGGGGAGAGCATCTTCTCTCTTGCATGGATGCCGAGCCTAGATTTGCAAACTCTTCTTGCCTCCAAAAGCAGCTTAAACATTTCGGCTCTCAAGTGAAGGGCAGCCATCACCCAGCACAGCACTGAAGAGGTTTAAGTCAACCCCAAACCATCCTGACCCACTTCACTCCCTGTAGTCAAGGAGATTTTTCCTCTTTGGAAGAAAAGAGATGGCACTGGGGGGCCTGATTCTCATTTACACTTGAGCTGCTCTGAACATTAAAGGGCTCTGGGAGCTGCATTTGCAGCCTGGAGAGGCTGGAGTGGGAATGAGGATCCAGCCCTTGAGCTAACGAGATGCTCAGCACCTTCCAGAACAGGCCTGGAGTTGGAGCCTCCCTTCTCCACAACACTCCAGGTGCCAGCACCTGGGGCAGGGGATTCTAAAGAACCCAGGCAAGATCCATTATGCTTTTTAGAAAAAACTCACATTCCCAGACACCTGCCCTGTGAGCTGCCTATCCCACTGCAAATCCCCACAGCTCCAGGCAGGAATGAGCATCACCCTGTGCTGATTCCAGCTCCAGTGGCAGCCAGTTTGCATCAGTCCTTTGGCACTGCCCTCACTGGGAGGGCTTTTTCATAGAATCATAGAATTGATTAGGCTGGAAAAAATCTCCAGGATCATCAGGTCCAACATTTAACCCACCTACTGCCAAGGCCACCTCTAACCCAAGTCCCCAAGTGCCGCGTCTAAATTTCATTTAAATCCCTCCACAATCAGTGTCTCCACCACTTAGGAAAGTCTGTTCAACACATTTCTGATGAAACCCATGGAATTATGCTG
Organism: Pyrgilauda ruficollis; assembly: GCF_017590135.1. NCBI lineage: Eukaryota > Metazoa > Chordata > Aves > Passeriformes > Passeridae > Pyrgilauda > Pyrgilauda ruficollis. The sequence goes on along the minus strand of NW_024526822.1, from coordinate 1,093,540 downwards.
ACAACAAAATGGTTTTGACCAGCTGGAGAGGAAAAAAATTCCCCAGACCCTCCCTCCCTGAAGCATTTTGTTGAAGTACCGGATTTTGGGGTGTGCATGCCCAAAACCACATTCCCACACACTTAAAATGAAGATTTATTGAGATCTCCCAGTTTCTAAACCCAGGCTCATCTTCCCACAGGTACCTCCAGGTGCAAAGGGATGGAATGTGTTGTTTGAAGGAGTGCACTCAGCTGTGGCCATAGATGTTTGTCTGGGCCATGGAGGCATTGGGGGGATGCAGTTAATGGGAAAGAACAGAAAGCAATGAGGATGCTCCCAAATGGAGATGGATACTACCTGTACGTATTTATTTATATCTGTGACAGAAGCAACCACAAGTTGTCTTTATGTTACATAACTCCAGCAGAACTTCCTCAGAATTTATTCCAGTAAACCAAGCACCTCACCATGGTTCTGTTATAGCTCAGTGGCTGAGGGTGCATCCCCACCTCATCCTTCCCACAGCTGGAAGCTGCCCAGAGCTATTGCAAGCCCTCCAGGGCATCTGGAGAACCCCAGGTGGGTTTGTCATGGAGCTGCAGTTCTCAGCACCGGGTCACAGATGGATTTCCTGATGGGAGAATTTGAAATGAGGTGTGAATCTGGAAAAACCACGGCCTCAGGGTCAATCCACTCTGAAGGGGGTTTGTGATCAATTTGTGCATCTGCTGGAAATGATGTTTGAGGAGGACCAGAGCAGTGTGAATTCAGGATTATGTTAATGAGATGAATAATTTCAGGTTAAAAAAGAATTAAAGAGCAGCAAACCTTTGAAAAATGCTGAGCTGCTCATGCCGATATCTCTGAAGTGAAAGGCTTTGTTTCACAAATGCCAAAACATTTTGCTGAGCTATTTTTGAAAGCTCTGAAAAGCTTTTTCCCCTCTTTTCCTTCTCTCCAAAAGGTGAACCAGAAGTGGAATTAATTGACAAAGCCAAGCCCAAAGGCTCTGTTTCCCTGGCTGCAGGAGGAAATTGCCACGTGGGTGAGCCACGATGGGTTTTGTCTCCCTGCTTACTCTGGTGCTGATTTTCCCTCGCAGCATCCCCAGCTCCAAACCTGCCAGGCACAACTCCTGCTGCTCCAGCCACAGCCTCAGCTGCAAGTCCTTCAGCTGGTCCTTGTCTCCATATGAATAATATATTTTTCCTCGCTACATGGGGGAAAAAATAAGCAGTGGGAGATTTATTTTCCAAAAAGACGCACAGCCTCTTTTGTCTCTGTCTGAATAGCGAGTGTTAAATTAATGAAAGATTATGGAATAACCACAATCTTATTTTTCCATTTAGTTGTCCCACCTGTGTTTAAAGCTGTTGTTGGGATAAGGCACTGAGGGATTGGCATGGGGAATAAATCTGCCCTAAGGAAGGGGAAAGCAGGGCTGAAGGGGTGGTTTTACCTCTCTCCTGCCTCATTCCAAGCTAAGCCATAGTAAAACACAGTGTTTCCAAATGGCTTCCTGGCTAATTCCACTCCAGGAAAATAAATCTGAGCCAGGGTCAAACTCCATGGCTGTGAGAGGTTACTTTTGTGACATGCCACCTTAACTGCACCGTGACGCCCAGCTGAAGGAGGAGAGGACCCTTTCATCCTTTGCCTGACACAAACTGACTTTGGGAGTTCTCTTGGAGATGCCAATGACTTTTCACTGCTCCAGTCCCAGTCTGAGCTTGTTACATCCTCCCACCTCTCCTCCCACCTCTCCTTTGGTCTTCTGCAGGGAGAACTTGTATTATTTCCATGTTTCATGCAATTTATTGCATTACAGCTTTAGCATTTTCCTAAGCTTTGCCCCTTCCCACAGCTGAAATGCCCCCTAAAATCCAGCTCAGCTCCCCCAGCTCCCAGCAGGAAAAAAAAAAAAAACCCTGCCTTGTTTTCTCTAATGCCAGACCAAAAAAAAAAAAAAAAAATCCCCAACCCAATAAAAAAATAAAAAACCCCAACCACGTTTCCTCCGAAGGAAATAAAACCACTTGCTGTATCTTTATATATCATAAAGGTGCCGGGAAGGGCACAAACACCATTTTTATTTTTTAGGTTTGCAATTCACATTTAACCTGGAGCCATCTGTTCTGTGAGCAGCTTGGCAGTTCCAGGGATGAGATGTTCCTCTGCACACACGGCTCTTGCTCCAGCTCACTCCATATTCCAGCTGCTGTAGGCAGGTGTTTCCTGGCTGCTGCCTAGTGAGCCCATGGAGCTCCTGGATGGGAATGTTTCTCACCCTGCCGATGCCCTCAGCCCCAAAATTCCTCTGGGAGCAGCCAGCTGTGAGCTGCTGTCACTGTTCAGCATGGAGTCCCCAGATTTTAGGATTTATGGTTGTTTGAGCCCCTCCAGGAACTCCCCTGGGCTCACAGCTCCTGGAGGGGAGACTCTCATGTCTAGTGAAGGTTGGGCTTGCAGCGCTGCCTTCCTCTCCACACAGCCTCTGGAGCACCTTCTCCACTCCTTTCCTCAGGAAAGATATTTTTGGGACTGGTCTGTGTCTCTGGAAATCAGGCTGGAATTGGGCCTCAGGGATTAAAAGCCTTGAATGAAGAGGTTTGTCCCACATCTCCTTTCCCAGCCAGAGGCACTGAGATGTCCAGAGATTTTATTCCAGGCAGGTCCTTAGAGGGCAAAATGCCCCATAAGGAGAAATCCCATCCCTTCCCTCATCTCCATCCCCTCATCTCCATCCCCTCTCATGAGGTCACTTGTCCTTCCCTGAGGAAGCCACCACCAGGACTTTGTCCCATTCCCGCAGAAGGCTGGAATTTCTTGACCATGGAGACCCCAATTTCCCAGGGTCTCTGGCCACCTCCATGACACCTTTACAGTGGCTTGGACTGCAGAACCACAGAATCATGGAATCATGGAATCATGGGATCATGGAATCACGGAGTCATGGAGTCATGGCGTCATGGAGTCATGGAGTCATAGAGTCATGGAATCACTGAATTATGGAATAATACAATAACGGAGTCATGGAATGATGGAATTACAGACTTATGGAATCATGGAGTCATAAAAAATCATAGAATCATAGAATCATGGAGTGGCCTGGGTTGAAAGGGACCTTGAAGCCCCCTCAGTTTCACCCCTGCCCTGGGCAGGGACCCCTTCCTCCAACCCAGGCTGCTCACAGCTCCATCCAACTTGGCCTTGGACGCTTCCAGGGATGGAGCATCCACAGCTTCAACGACACAACACCTAAAGGTGAGAGGTGCCCTGGACATGTCCCCAAAAGTAGGACCAGGAGTGTCCCTGTCCCACGGAGATGTGTGAACTGCCTCCTGACACTAAGGAAATGCAAGAAAGCACAGCCCCTGCCATTAATGGACATTGCTCATTATTAACCAATAACCAATGGATTTGTCATATCTGGGATTGGCTGAGCATGAAGGGAAGGGCTGGGAAGTGCCCCCAGTGGCATTTCTGCCTTTCCCAGCTCTGTGTGAGGGCAGAGCCTGATATTTTATTTATCCAAAGGCTGGCAGAGCCAGAAGGACATGGAGCAGAAGGGGGAGCCTGGGTGAGTTATTTTCATTTTTATGTCCATTAATGTCCTTTAATGCAGCATCACTTTTAACTACTCATTCCTTCTCCTCACTGCAAAAATCCCTGCCTATTTCTCCTGCTGCAGACACAAACCCAGCCTCAGGATTGGTTCCAAGAAGTGAAAGTCTTTAACTACCCTCAATTAAAGGGCATCTGGGGAGCAAAGGCTTATGAGAGGTGACAGCAAGTGTCCCTCCATGCCAGGCTGTGACCTGTGATGCTGTTGGGGTGGGGCAGGCTGGTGCCACTGGGATTGACACAGGGAGGTTTCCTCATTCTCTGGACACCCTTTAATTGTGGTGATGGGCTCATGGGCACTGAGCAGATTTGTGGGGTTTTGTCTTCGGTTAGCAGGGAAAAACAGGCTCTGTTTCCCACTCTGAGCAAGTCCTGGGCACATGTCCAACCCCAAATCCCAGCACTTGCATCCTGGACCAGAAGTTTTTGGACATGAAGCATCATTTTTGGAGTGACAGTTATGTTTTTATTTGAATGCAACATTAGCTTTGACAAATATTCCACAAGAACAGCTGGATGCTGAGGGTTTCCTTTGTGCCCATGGATACTTCCATTACATGAAGCCTTTTCTCTCCAGACTTCAGATATTCTGTCCTCAAGACGTGACATTCCACCTCAATCTTTGGTGACAGAGGAAGGGTTTCTTTTTCTCCCCCTTTTTTTTTTTTTTTTTTTTTTTTTTTTTTTTTTTTTTGTTCCTAATTCCTCAGTTTTCTCTCCTGCAGCACTCTTAGAATTACTCTTATGGAGACAAATCTGTGCTGCCCACATATGGCTCCTAGAGCACTCAGAAATGCTCTTTCTCTGTGGCTGCAGCAATAAATGTTATTATATAGAAATGTTGTGTTATCCCTTTGTTAGAGCTATGAGGGGAAGGCAAAGGAGCTGCAGGTGGGGAGACATTGAGTGTGGGGTTTTGGGAGAGTGTGGGGTTTGGGGAGACTCTGAGTGTGGGGCTTGGGGAGACATTGAGTGTGGGGTTTGGGGAGAGTGTGGGGTTTGGGGAGACTGCATGTGGGGCTTGGGGAGACATTGAGTGTGGGGCTTGGGAAGACATCAAGTATGGGGTTTAGGGAGACTGAGTGTGGGGTTTAGGGAGACATCAAGTATGGGGTTTGGGGAGACTCTGAGTGTGGGGCTTGGGGAGACACTGAGTGTGGGGTTTAGGGTGGCTCAAGCCACCCCCTCATTGGGATTCAGAGCTCTTGGGGAGCAAACCTTCAGCATTCCCAGTCTCCCTCTGTGGGGTTAATCCATATCATGGCAGGCAGAGTTTTCATTTTAGTAAAGCAAACCCCTCCATGTCCTGGGTGTTCACCTGAAAGCCATTCCTTGAAGCAGGGTGACTTTGCACCTCTTCCCTCCTGTCTCTTCCATTGTCCTGCTGTGCTGGATGGGCCCTGCCTGTTCCCAGCCCTGCAGTGCTTGGCATGTCTCAGCCTCTTCCAGCTCTTCAGTGCTGGTCCTTGATGGACCCAAGTAGGGGCAGGGGGACAAAACCAAAGGGATCCTGTGTTCAAGGGGAGGATACAAACTCCTGGATCGTCCACCTGGTGGGCTCAGGGACTTGGGACAGCTCTGCTTGATGAACCCACTGTGCCCACCAGGAGAGGGGCAAAATGCCAGGGCCAGGAGGGAGATACAGGAACCAGGAGAGATGGAATGGTAAAGTGTGGGGCAGAAGGGCCAGAGGTGGGATAGGAGTGCCAGGGGTGGGATGCAAATACCAGGAGGGAGATGGAAGAATCAGGATTGGGGAGATGGAAACAGGAATGGGGGGATGGAAATAGGAATGGGAAGATGCAAACAGGAATGGGGAGGTGCAAACAGGAATGGGGAGGTGCAAACAGGAATGGGGAGATGGAAACAGGAATGGGGAGGTAATAATGGCAATGGTGAACTGGAAACAGGAATGCTGAGGTCCAAGCTCCAGGGATGAGATGGAAACACAGAGAGAGATGCAAACAGCAGAGGTGAGACGAGAAGACCAGCAGAGGAAGCTCCAGGAGGGACATGCCAACACCTGGCAGGAGATGTACAGCTGGAAGTCGCAGGGATGAGATGGAAGTGTCGGGGTGAGATGGGAGCACCAGGAGCTTTTCACCTCTTCCTTGGATCCAGATCACAGCTCGAGCCTGCTGCCCTTTGGAAAGTTGTCCAAAAATCTGTGCTGGAGCTTGTTCCCAGCTCCAGAGGTGTGAGGTGGTGGTTTCCCCACCCCAGTGCCCCCTCCCTGAGGCTCACAGAGAGGCTTTGGGGTGCAGCTGGATCACACAGCTGAGACAGAGGGAAGGCTGGGCTCTGGGTGATCCTGGGAGGAGGCACTGAGATAAAAGCATCCCCTGCTTTCCTTCACAATTTCCTTCACAATTCACTGAGATCTGTGCACATTGAGTGCTTTGATATAGGAACAGCAATATCAAACGCATCCAGGATCAGCTGGAATATGGCCAGGGGAAAAAAAAGAAAAAAAGAAAAAAAAAAAAGAAAATAGATGTGAAAATCCCTGTGAAGGCAAAGCGAAGAGCAGCTGAGACTAATAAATTAAAAATACACAAGTCACCTTTGTCCTTCAGCATGCTGGCTTGGACTAAGGGATGGGGAAAATTCCCTGTGTTTGTGCTCAGGGGGGTTAAAAGCTGCTGATTTACAGAGGCAAAGCGCAGCTCTGCATCCCTGTAACAGCTCCCAAGGATGCGGCCGGGATGCAGAGCACTGCCGGCTCTCTGGAGTCCTTCCCAAAGGTGAAACATCCACACTTGGAGGGCAGGCGATTCAGAGGGAAGTGCCAGATGAATTCCACTGCATCCCTGGCGTTGGGTTGTTATAAAGGGAAGGAAGGGAACGGCATCGGATCAACGGCGGCGTGCTCAGCCCGACCTGACGATGCTAAAGAGATTATTGAAGCCTCAGGAATTCGGTTAGGGCTGGAATTGGCCAAATCAATCATTGCAAACCAGTTCTTCGATGATCTCTGCCCTCTTTTATTTGGTTTAGGAAAGGCTCACGGTGGCACCGGGATTTTTACAAACTCTTATGCAAAACCCCGCTGTTAAGTGCAAGATTCCTCTCTCGTAATGAGGCGTTAAAATTTCCCTTTCCGACCCAAACAAGACATTTTGGGTTTTGTTTTTGCACAGGGGGACCTTTCCCGGTTCTTTAACAAAGGCATAAACTGATATATTTTCATCGATTTTCTTGTTCCTGAAAAACAGATTTTCGATAAAAACCTCTTTTACTTGTAAGCCATAAAAAAAAAAAAAAAAAAAAAAAAAAAAAAAAAAAAAAAAAAAAAAAAAAGCCAAAGAAAATTGTGAGGAGAGAAAGATTTTTATTTTGTTCCTGTTTGTGCCAATATCCCTTTTAAGGTATGGTTTGTGCTTTAAAAAAAAAAAAAAAAAAAAAAAAAAAAAAAGCCAAAGCGGCCAAAACACTGCAGGGGAAAATGTTATGAAATATCAAGGAAAACACTTTCTATCATGTTTCTGATACTTTCCAAAAGACTTCCTCTCCTGGTAAGAAGCAGGAAAGGCAATTTGGGATCAAACCCATCTTATCTCTTTTTTATTCAGGGTTTATCTGGATTTTGGAGTTGAACTCTGTCTTATCCCTCCTGCTCCAACCTCAGAGGGTTGAACGCTTTTGTTTCCAGCTGGATGGGCTCTATCCCAACATGGGGTTTTCTGCCCAGGACATCATGGAAACACATCCCACCAGGAGCATCCCAAGGCTGGTAGGAACCACATGGCACCTACAGCTGCTAACCCTGGAGAAAAAGCATTTATTGCACTTTTTTTGGCTATGACTTTGAAAAAGCCTTGGCTTTGCCCTCTTGCTGGCAGATGAAGATGCAACATTCCCAAAAATTCTGCTTTTTCCTCCCCAGCCTGTGTCGAGTGTCTGCAAACTTCTCTGTGCTCCCACCCTTTTCCTTTTTCCCTTTGAAAATTTCAATTTCAAGAAACCATCTCTTGTTTTTGGGGGGAGGGAAGCAAACAGAAGGAAAAGTGGCTGGTGGCACTGGCCTGCTCATCCTTTCCAAGTCTGCATCCCAGCCTCTCCTGAGCAGGGACAGACGCTGCATTAATTTAGGAGGGCTTTTATTTCTCTGTGGTGGGAAATGGGGAAAAATGTGCTAATCCACCTTTTTCTCATGTTAAGGCTCATGTTGGATGTTTCCATGTGGCACGGATGAATTTTGTGGTGTCTCTGTGATGGAGGCTGCTGGGCTGGGCTGCTCTTCACTTTGGGGGCTCTAAGAAGTAAAGGGAAAAGAAAAACATGAAATATCTGTGTGGTCCTGGGCTGCCATGGCCAGGACTTGCCTCTTCCACCCAGAAAATTAATCCAAGTTTTATTTTTCTTAAATAAAAATATATTTTTCATATTAAAAGTGTCCTTTTAGCTGAAGAAGAACCAGAGTCTCTGCTGCCGCTGGTTGAGGACCAACCCAATGGGTCAGGCACACCCAGAGGGTGAATTTGCTCTCAACTCCCTGTCCCCATCTCTGCTTTGGGAAAATATTTCTGTATTTTCGTTAAGGCTGGCTGGGGAGCTGAGCTGAAACACTCAAATGGTCAACAAGAAAAGCAAGATGGATTTTCCACCCTTTGGGTGAAAATAAGCAGATGGAGGCAGATGTAAAGAAAATTAAAATTAAATGCCGGTATCATCCTAAACACAGGGAAAACACATCTTGGATCATGCAGAGTGAACCTTTGGGTTTTTTCCCCCAAACCAAGCCTCGTTTTCTCGCAGGGGAGGAAGAGCCGGGCTCGGGGAAGGCGTCGTTCAGACAAACAGCCCCGCCGGCTCCTCCTCGGGCTCTGAATAATCCCGAGGCTGCAAAGGAAGCCTTCGGCAGGCGGTCACCCTCCAGCGAGCCCGGGATGGGGTCGCTGGGGCTGCACGGAGCTCTCTGAATTGAAGCAGTGGAGTGTGAAATAGGAATTACTGACAGCTCTTAAGTATATCAAGAGAACAGCCCTATTCCTTAATACAGAGCTGCTAATAGACATCTAAAGACCTATAAAGCAGACAATTCCTCTATATCATCCTAGTTAAATCAATGTACTTATATTACTCTCATCATTTTCCCTTTAACGTTTATTACATTTTGCCACTGTAATTTATTTTTTCATATCCATCAGCCGATTAAAGACTTTATTCTGAAGATACACACACAGCCTTGTGACCTACTTGAGGCTGACCAAGGCTGTTAAATAAAAGCAATTTGGTGGAGGAGGTTGGAGGGGTTTTGCCCTCCCTCTCTCCCTGTTTTTCTTGCCCTTGCACGGGAGCACGGGAGATGGGAATGTGGCACTGTCCTGATGCCAGCACGCTCGTGTGTCCTTGAGAAGCCTTGAGCAGTTTTTACTCTGATTTAAACAGTCCTTGTCATGCCTGGAGGGCTGGAACATCCCGAGCTCGTGGCTTTGCCTTCCCAAGCCAGATGAGCAGGGCTGGGAGGCCATCTGAGCTCCCGAAGTCGTTCCCCAGTTGATCCATCACCTCTCCACCATCCCACGCTGGTGACAGCAGGAAGGAGCAGTTCTTGAGTGCCATCTATTGATGCCGAGCCTCGGAGGTGCAGGAGAGCACCCGGAGCAGGGCAGGGTCCCCCTCTGCTCGGCCATGCCTGGACCTGCCTCCTCCTGAGCTGATCCCTGCTTTGGCCAACCTCTTGCTTTTTATTCATTCCTCTGACTGAATTATTTAAACATCCCCACTTAGACTTTTATGTGTCCGGAGCCACTCCTCTTCCTCTATGTCCAAAGAACTTCTCCCATGGGAAAGGAAGGAATAAATTATTCTTTCCCTGTTTGGGCCTGTGTTCACTCAACACTCCCATTTTATTAAATTTATTGCCCTTTTTTTCACCTTTAAAAAAATTTGCACAGGTATCATTATTATGGAAGCAGTACAAAGACAAGTTTTTCTCAGTTTTCACATGATGCCAACAAGGAGAAGCAAAGCAGTGGGGGATGGGGAGAGCTTCAGGTCGTGTTGGTACCTGGGGGGAGTTACTGACCAGGAGGAAATAGAAGGAAAAAAATTGCTGCATAAACCAACTGAAAATAAGACGGAATGCCTGAAAACAGGAAGGAATGCCTGAAAATAGGAAGAACATTCCATAATCTTGCAGGGAAATAAGCACCACATGAGGCAAGGATTAGGAAACCCAAAGCTTTTATGCCTGGAGCTGTTGGATGTGGCTTTCTATGAGGAAACAGTGGAGTTGGGATGCAGCAAGATCAGCTGTTCTGAGCTTTTTAGTTGTATTTATTATTTACCATGGACATTTATGGCTTTTTATTTATTGCTGTAAATAAAGGGGAGTTGATTTGACCTCTTCCCTCCACTTCCCCCTCCAAAAACACAGCCCAGAGCAGCAGCACACCTGGACTGTGCAGGATGAAGAGCATTCCTGGGTAACAGAAGGTGGATCTTGTCCAAACAGCCACATCAGGAAGGATAAAAAGCCCAAACTTCTGGCACAAAATCACCCAGAGATGGGAGGGAGGGAATTCAACTCTCCCATTTCCATCCCAGGTGCTCAGGGCACCTTTTCCTTGACAAAGCCACCTCCCAGGACTGCAGCTTCCAGAAGTGACTATTTGCCAGTTTCATTCTCCCAATTCTTCCCTCCTGCCCCAGAGAGATTCCCCAGCAGCTCATGGTCATTATCTCAAGGAGACCCTGAGCTCCAATCCTCAGCATTTAGCAGGGAGGGAATGGCAGCTTGGAGGGTGCTTCACTCCAGGAAATTATCTTTTCTCCCTAATTATTTCCATTTTGTTTGGCTCAGTGATGCCAGGATGCTCTTTGTGCCTCATTCAGAGGCCATCCAGGGAAATGACTCTTTGAGCTCCACAAAAGCGAAGCCCTGGATGCCAACGGATGCAGCTCCACTTTATTTTTAAAGATATGATTATTTCCACACTCCCATGGTCATTGGAGAGCCCACGAGGATCAGGGACCTTCATGGAGGTTAAAGATGGGAACGCTGCCCTGCTTTGCACCAAAACACTCCTTTTTGACTGCAAAATGGGCAAACTAAGCAAAGTTTTCCCTGTGGAGCATAACTGGGAGTTAGTTACCTTGGGAACGAGATTTATCTCTTCCCTTGTTCATGCTTAATCCAGGGAGGGCACTTTTAATAACCAATTGATGGGAATTGCTGGGGATAAATTATGCATCCTGGGCCCGGCAGTGAGTTATGGACTTCTCCCTCCTGCTCCAGCACACAAGGACCTGGCTCCGAGCTGCTCCCGTGCCCTTTGGAAGTGGAAAATCCATTGGAGATGGAATTTTTCCTGGCAGAAAGGGTCCTTTTGACTTTCCCAGCCCAAAACCCTCAGCCTCATTTGAAAGTAACCAGGTCAGTGTTGGCTCCAAAGTGCAAACAGACCCAGGAAAATGTGGAGAGGATGAGGAGGAGATGGAATATGATATTTATATTTAACATCTATAAAATATACATCACACTCTTGCAATGAATACAGGGAGGGGTCCTCCCTTCATTCCATAATCTCAGCAAAAACCTTCCAACGTGGCTTGGAAATGACATTTTTTAAAATTCATCCCATTTAAAATATTAATCTCGCATGTTATTAATAACGTGGGGCAGAAATGTATATTTTAAGTGGAGGATTTTATCATCAGGCTCTCTCTTTAATGCGCAGTTTGTCCTTTTCCTGCAGACATCCATCCTCTGGACATCGCTGGGAGATGAAAACTTAAATCGGAGTCGCTCTTGAATTTTTCATCTGAGCCTGATTCTCTCTTTAATATCCTATATTTATAAAATAATCATCGTCCAGCTCGCAGGGCTGGTAAAAACAAGCCTGATGTAGATGTGAAATGCAGTCCTGTCTATTCCCATCTTAATTTGCAGCTTGTTCCAGGTATCCATGAAGCCAGGAAAGTTATCCTGGATGTCCATCACCATCCAGGGACTTGGAGGGGTGCTCAGCCCTTGTCAGTTGTGCCAGATTTGCATGAGATGGGACAAAACTGCCCTGTATTTGAGGGTTTCCATTCATTTATTTGGGGTTTTCCATGAGGTTTTGGGGGTTTCCATGAGTTTTCAGGGTTTCCATGAGTTTTTAGATGTTTCCAGAGTTATTCTCTGTTTCCAAGGTCCCTTTTGCCAGCCTGTTTTTCCAGGACTTGCTCCCTTTCCAACGTAGACACAGTTGGAATCCTAACCAACCATGATTTTTGGGTTGCTACAGGGTAGAGGAATGCACTAGCTTGATAATTTCTCAGGGAGATGCTTCCTGCCAGCAACCCTTGGATAAATGCAGGGCAGGACTGTGCAGTTGGGATGGCCCCAAGCTTTCCCTGCTTTCCTGGGGTGCTCAGCACCAATGGGACACTTCACCTCTGGAAATCCAGCCAGAAGATCTGGGGAGGGAAAGGTTAAACCAAGGAAATAAAAACTAATACAGCGGCTTTTCCCTTGACTTCTCTGCCTTGGCACCCGCCCGTTCCTGCTGCTCAGGAAGCATGTCCCATCTCCCAGAATCCCGGGGGATGCTGCCAGCCTGGGCTGGCACCACTTCTCCTCTCCCCTCTCCCTGATGTGCTCCCACAGTTGCCCCCCCTGTGTCCCACCCTCCATGAGCTCTGGATATCCCACACCCCACTGAGCCCGCTGCCCTGGATCCATCTGGAAGCAGAGGGTGGGACCCTGCCATGCCAAGGAAACAATCGTTTTTAATTAAATTCTAACATCAGGGGTTTATCACCGGCATCAGGCAGGCAGAGCCTGGCACTCGTGGGCAGACTCTGGCTTTGCCAAGGAAATCTTTCTGGGCTGTGGGATGCTCAGCCACCCTGGGATGGTGGTGGGAAAGGCTTTCCCTGCATATCCACACCCCTCCTTCCCTCTGTCCCCGCTGGCCTTCGGACAGTGCTCAAGGAAAGGGAATATCTGCAGCCCAGGGAGTGACAGCAGGAGCTGGCACTGCCCCAGCATGAGGAGCACTGGCTTTAATTAACTCCCAGCAAAATTGGCAGGGCCTTATCTGGAGCCTCCACCAGCACATTGCAGCCCCTGTCCCGCCCAGCAGGAAAAGTGGGAAAGGGAAGGGCAGAGGGAGCTGGAGATGCTGCTGGGGACACAACTGGTGGCAGCAGCGCCCACCCAGCTGGGCTCACAGCACTCAGTGCTCCACGCTCCCAAGCAGGAAGGCTCAGCCTTTATTTCCCCCTCCTTTAAAAAATATAATAAAAAGAAATCGCATCCAAGGCTGTTTCTTTTTTCTTTTTTCCTTCTTTTTTTTTTTTTCCAGCTGCCCCAATTATCCCATTTGTTCAAAGCAAAATCTTGCAATTCGAGGCAGTTTATTTATTCTGCCCAAGCCGTGTTTACAGCGGCGCATCGGAGCACTGGGGGTGAGTTAAGTGGTGCTGGGGGTTGGGGAGGGAAAAAGGGGGGAGGAAAGCATCTTTTTGGGCAAAAAAAAATTAAAAGAAGAAAATTAGAAAGAGCCATTTTAAAGAGGCAGACATCAAAGGCATCATTTATATTTCAAATCGTGGGGAAATAACTTTCTAATGAGGAATCATAATGGGGAAAGTGAAGATTCTGGCATTATTGCATTGCCAGCTTCAAAACCCTCCCATTGTTCTACTTGAGAGAGGAAAAATAAACCCTGAACCAGTCAATTAGAGGGAAGAGGGGAAAAAGTGGAATAAACTATTAATTTTTAAAGGAGCAGCTCCATGGCGGGAAGAGCCTCCCTAAAAATTTTGGGTCTTGTGTTCCAAGCCTCCTGCTCCCCTCTCTTTTCCAACCTGGGTGTGGTGCTTAATTTATTTTAAGTATATCCAATCCATGCTAGTCCCATGGGGTACTCCAAGCACCTCCCACCACCCCCAAACTCAGACCATCACTATTTTTTGGGTCAGAAGGACAGGATTGATCCCAAGGATGTTGCCCTGTTCATGACAACTGGGGTGTTAAAAACAACTCTTGCTGGATAATCATCCAGGATTAATGAGTTGCTGTCTGGGAAGGACGATAGAGCTGCCATCAGTGTCACTATTGTCCCATTCAGAGGAGTCAGCTCTGCTTATGATTAATTATTATTATTCTTACAACCACTCGGGGAGCAGCAGGGGAAAAAAAGAAAAAAACATCCGAGGGGTTTGTTTGGAAATTAAATGCCCAGTTTCCCCTGTGGAGTGTTTAGGAAGAAAAGGATCGTGGTATTTGCAATGCCTGAGGAAGCAGCTCTGGGAAGATAACGGCTGGTTGGGAAGAAGGGGCTGTGGAGATGCTGAGCCCAGGGTGCTTTTACAGAGCTGCTCTTGGCAGGAGCAGCAGGTGACTCTGCTGGCTGCATGTGCTGAGACAATGAACGCCCCTGGAGCTGGGAACATCCCCAAATCCATGGGAACATTGGGAATCATGGCCCATCCTGCTGGTCTGTGGCTCTGCTGAACTCTGCCCCTTCCACTGAGACAATGAACACCCCTGGAGCTGGGAACATCCCCAAATCCATGGGAACATTAGGAATCATGGCCTGTCCTGCTGGTCTGTGGCTCTGCTGAGCTCTGCCCCTCCCGCTGGCCCTTGGCTCAGCACCACGATGGCCACAATGGAGCTGCCAGGGGTCCAATCCAGTACTGGGATAGAGCAGAGAATGGACAAAGCTCATTCCATCCCTATCTCCTGCCAAGGCTTAAGGGATTTGGGAACTCAGCCTCAATTTTGTCTAATTCCTCTTGTTCTTTTTAATTGGACTCATGCATCTAAACCCCCTCGGCAAATCTCTGCTTTAATCTCCCCACGCCCTGGTTCATCATCTGTTCAATTATTAACATCTCTAATTACTATTAACCACAGCTCTCTTCCCAACTTGCCAGCTGGCTGCTTGATTCCCAGGATGGCAGCGGGGGATTTCAAAGAGCCCAATGGTTTTTTGTGGGGCACCCAGGGATTTCTGTATCCTTTGGGAGCTGACAGACACCAGGATGGATCTCAGGGTGGCTTCATCTCATCCAGGGATAAAGTGCTTTAAAGAGGGGGATGAGAAGATTTTAAAGGCTGAAAGAGATAATGAGGCCAGATGGACAATTACCAGGTGGGCAAAAAGGGAGGGATACAGCTCCTGGAATCACCTCCTGGATGCTCATCCTGATGCCTCAGGTTTCGCTTTTCTATTTTTCAGATTCTGTGCTGCTTTAGTGTGTGGGTCTGGGCTTCACATTATGGGATGGTGAGCTCTGCACAGAGCAGGGAGACAAAACAATTCCTGCTCCAGCTGGGCACCAAGGACAAATGATGCAGATCTCAGGCCCAAAAGCATAAACAACATGGGCTGAAGAGAGAAAAACAAGAAGGATGGGACTTCATAACCTAAAGCTGTAGTTGGACAATTAACCTCAATATGCAAATGGAGCAGAGCTGATCACAGTGAGAGACCCCATGAGTGGTTGTGCACTTTGAGACCATTTTGGTTCATCTTGGGTGCAGCCCTGGCTGGGCTCTTGTGCTGCCCAAGGTGGCATTGAGGAGATCCTTTTAATAAATCCCTGCTTTATTCTTTAGCTCTGTCAATTCTCTCTTCTAGGTCAGCCTTCCCAAGGCATCAGTCCACATCCAGACACCCTGAGTTTGCTGTGGGCTGTGTTCTTCCTGTGCCTCAGTTTTCCTTCAAAAAGTGAACCTTGTTGCTCCAGCTGCAAACCCAGCCCTGAAATAAAATTCCTTAATTGGAACAAATGGAAGCAAAGCTTTCCTGTGAATCTTCTCCTTCATTTCAGATTTCCCTTCAATTCTGATTCCCCTTCATTTCAGACAGGAGAGGGGGATTTCAAAGAGTCCAATGTCTTTTTGTAAAGCATCCAGGGATTTCTGTATCCTTTGGGAGCTGCCAGCTTCAGGGATGGAGCTCAGGGTGGCTCCAGCTCATCCAAAGGCAGGTGTTGCCATAGGAGGTGATTTAAAGAGATGAAAGGCATGATAAAAACCCCAAACCGAGGGGGATGAGTTCTGTGCAGCACCTCCTGGAGGCTCATCCACATATAGAGGAGGCTTAGGCTGGATTTAGGAAAAGATTCTTCCCCCAGAGGGTGCTGGCACTGCCCAGGCTCCCCAGGGAATGGGCACGGCCCCGAGGCTGCCAGAGCTCCAGGAGCCTTTGGACAGCACTCTCAGGCACAGGGTGGGATTTGGGGGTGTCTGTGCAGGGCCAGGGGTTGGACTGGATTATCCTGCGTACAACTCAGGCTATTTTATCCTGAGCTTGCAATGGAATGTTACCTTCCCGAGCCTCAGTTTCCCCCACCAATATTTGGATTTCATGAGACAGAACCTGAGAACCCCACCAGGGCAATAAAACCATAAGAAAAACAAATTGAAATAAAACTTTCCTATGGATCTTCCCTTCATTTCAGATTCCTGGTGGTCCTGGTGCCACATCAGCCTTTGGACCTGAGCACTTTGGCTTCTCCATCAGCACCACAAACTCAGGTGGAAATCTTGCTCCTCACCAGCCTCTTCCAGAGAGTTTGTCAGGAAGGAGCAGGGAGATGTTTCCCCCTGTATCCCACAGCCCAGGAATGTTTGTTATGCAGAATTGCTTGTGCTGCTCTCCTGGGAACAACGTTGGGTCTGGAGATAAATCCTTCCCTCGGCTACTCCGTGCCGGAGGGGAGCGTTGGGATTCTGCCCCAGCACTGGCTGATTTATGTCACCAAGCAGCACAGCACGAGCTGCAATTTTTACAGTAAAATACACAATTGAGGCTGCATTTTCGGGTGCATATTTGAGCAGCTGAGCTGGAAATTGCCTGTTGGAATCACCCAGGAGTTTGGGAGAGTTGGTGCTGCCGCTGCTGGAACTGGGAATATTTAAACTCAATGTGCACCAATGTGAAGCTGCAAAGAGGGAAGCCCCTTTCCCTGAGTTTTTCACCCCAAATTCTCTGTCTGCATCAGCTTCCCTGCCTTAGTTTCCCCCTTGCATGCCCGATGTCCATTTTTAGAGAAGTGCTGGGACAGGAGCCCCTCAACACCATGGAGCTGCCAGCATCTCCATGGGCTCAGGCTTTTCCCTCAATGGATCAACACTTCCCAGCAACTGCAGCAATGAATTTTTAATAGGAGCAAGGAAATTTGAGCCCCAGTTTGGCTGTTTTATTAAGCACACAACAGGGATCCTCCAGGGGAGCCATGGTGGGCAGTTCTGGAGCTGTGATTGGCATGGTGGATAACATGGCACTACAGATGTTAATTCCTAATTTGCTGCAGAGCTTCACCCCGGGGACACCGTGCTTGGAAAAGAGGAAATTTGTTCTGGTTCAAAACCTCAAGAGAGACCCAGCCCACTAGAAAGGGGAGAAGATTGAGATGACTCAATTAGGCATTGTGAGTTTGGAACCAAAGGTGTGGGGAGGTGAAGGGAAAAGGGGATCAGGGAACCCACCCACATCCCAGTTTTCTTCCCAAAGGGATGTGCAGCAACTTAGGCTTAAGCTCAGGCTGCCATTCCATGGAATTGTTGGTAATTTTTCTAATTTCCCATTGCAGAAACTCCATTTTAATTGAAGGGGAGGATTACAGAGGCAGCAGATGAGAAAGAGCAATCTTGGCCACTAATTGAAATTAAACTTGTCCTCTGGAAAACCTCAGCCTCCACATTAATTCAAATGGTTGCACTGTGATCAGTGCAAATATTCCCAAATATTCCCACTGCTCTGCAGGGAGAGGGGCTGCCATGGCCAAAAAAGGAGTTTTATCCAAAATGAGGCATAATCTTGTTCACAACATCCAGAAACTGCCAAAAAATCCTCCTCTCCAGAAGAAAATCCGAGGCTGAAACCAGCCCAGAGCCACAGCACTTATGGGAAGGAGGAGGAAATCTGAATTTGGTGCTATGGATATTTTTTGGAGAGAGCTGGAGTTGCAAATGTTGGTGTATAAACATTAAGAGCATCACTGCAGGATGATCCCAAATTCCTGTTTCCCTGAAAAGGTGATCATGGTCAACGAGGCAGGAACAGTGAATATCATCCCATGGAAGGGAGAGGATTGAAGGAGACACCCCAAAACCTGCAGCAATGCCAGGGATTTCTGGAAATAAAGCTAAAGTATTGCTTTTCCAGCTGGGAACATATCACAGTCCACATATTCCTCTCTGGATGCAGGAAGAGGTTCCTGGGGGACTCCCTGTGTATGCACAGCTCCACTCAGCAGCACTTTCTGGGACTCCAGGATGTGCATAATAACAATCCATGGCCATTTTCCCTTTTGCTCCCCTGAAAAGTTCAGCCCAGCCTTTCTCAGGGCTCATTTCCAGCTCTCCAGTTTTCCCTGTAATCAACTTCAGGTGGACAAGCCCTGAGCTGGTGCTCAGGGACAAAGAAATGGGAAAATTGTTGGGGTTTGCCTTAAATCCCTTAAATCCAGGAGTCACTCAGGAGTCCTGGTTTTTATTGAAAAGCAGAGTTGGTGGCTTTGGAAGGAATGAGCTTGGAAAGAGGAGCTGCAAAAGAGTCAGGGAGGAGGTGGGGAATGAAAACCACCCACCAAAGGAGCTGGAGACATGTAAGGACTTCTTAAAACCATGGATCACTCCTGACACCTCCCAGACAACCTGAGCCACTGTTTGTGCCACCAAAAATAGAAATGTATAGGGAAGAGCCAGACTGCTCTTGGAATAACTCTGACATGCCCCATTTGTAGCAGGTTCTTAAGTTTAGTGGTTTTTTTCTCCTTCTGGCAGAATTGAGAAGAGTTGCAGACCTCCTAGAATATAAATATCCATAGGGAATTGCTTCCTTTCCCAGGCTGCTCCAGGGCTGCCCGCTCCTTACAGTGATTTTTCCTCCCTCAGACGTGCAACATCCATGGGCTGCCTTTCTCCATCCTCATTCCAGGGATGTCAGCTCCACTGACAGCTGTCAGTCTCGACCATCTCTGAAGGGAAGGAACACTCCCTGAGCATTGACTCTCCCATATTTATGGGATTTATGGAATTTATGGAATTTATGGAATTTATTTATGGAATTCCTAACCAAGGCTGGGATCACAATTGCCCATTGCCATCATCCATCCTGGAAGTCACACACAATTTGTTTCCCATTATGGGTCTGCTGGAGTCTGAAGGAATCAACAGGGCCTGTTTTCCATGGTGCTGACATGGCACACTGGGGAGTAATGGGAATATTTTGGGATGTAATTCCGGTAAATGCTGCCAATGCCATTCCCCATCCCACATCTCAGACAGATTTCTCCACTGGATATCCCATGCTCAGATCTTGGCTAATGGAAATCCTATTTTATTTTATTTTATTTTATTTTATTTTAATCCCACATTTTTTTTGTTATTATTATTATTATTATCCCTGGGTATGTCCTGATCTCTCTGGGCCCACTGGCTGCTTGTGAGGGATCCTGTGGGATCTGGATGCTGCAGAAACAAAGCCCCACCATTCTCCTCCCTGACTCAGCATCTTCACCTTTTGCTGTTTGAGCCACAGAGAAGTTCCTGGGTGTCACCAAACATTGGGAAGAAATTCCTTTTCCATTGTCCCGCATACAGGGATACACTTGTCCTCCCAAAGCTGCTGGAAAATGCCCTTTGATGGGGAAACACCACCTTCATCAGCAGATTTGGGGTCCCAAATTGTCAGCATCCCCTGGAAATATATAAAGAATAAATATAAATAGAGAAGGGACTTATTTTATTCTTGGAGGCATGGAAAGCTTTGGGAAAAAAAATATGTTGGTGCATAAAGTGCTGGAAATTCAGTTGTTGGGTGGGGAATGATCTGTACAGGAGGACTTGTCTGTGCCTCCAGGAGGAGAGGGACACACTACAAGGCAGTTTGAGAATGAACATTAAATTAAGGTGAGCAACGCTCATACCCAGCCTCCATGGAAAGGCTTGATCCCTCACCATCACATCCTGATGGAGGGCACCATCCCTCCTCCATCCTCTCTCCAGGGCTGCCACCAGCTCCTGGATACCTCTCAGTAGGACCCTGGTGGTTTGGAGCTTTTATCTCCCCAGGGAGACAAAAAAAACCCCAAAAACAAACAAACAAACCTGAAATCAAGATATTTCACACAAAGCTTTAGTGAGCTTCATATGCTCCCTGCTCACAGCCACCTGCTTCCAGATGGCCAGGACACGTTCCCATCTGGGATGGGAAACTGCCTGACTTTTGGATTTCTTCCTCATCACACAGGCTGGGGATAGGGTGCTCCAGAGGACAAAAGCAAAGTGTTCAAATACTGACAGAAGGATTTAATCCCAGGAACAAGCCTGGATGTGGCACTCGGTGCCATGGTTTAGTTGAGGTGTCAGGGAACGGGTTGGACTCGATGATCTTGAAGGTCCCTTCCAACCTTGTGTGATTCTGTGATTCTGTGGTCACAGCCCCAAGCCTGACAGAATTCCAGAGATCTGGACAACATTCCTGGGCATGTGGTGACTCCTGGGGTGTCCTGTGCAGGGTTGGGAGAGGGACTCGATCCTGGTGTGTCCCAACTCAGTATATTCTGTGATTCTGGAATGTCTCCTGTGCCCTGAGAAGATGGGAAAACGAGATTTTTGGGCTTTGCCTCGAGAGGCGCACCCTCAGTGAGCCTGTCTGTTATCCCTGTGATCCAGAGCTGAGTCTTTAATAACTGGAGAGGACAAAGAGCCGTGCTTGTTGTCGGAGGCGTGTGGAGAAAGGCTGGGGCTGTAGCAATTAAGATAAGAGCCCTGTCTGAGGCAGCTCACAAAACCAAGGAAATGCCTTTAACTTCTCATTTCCTCGCTTTGGAGGCTCCTGATCCGAGCTGTGGTGTCACCATCTGTGACATTCCCTGAATTGTGGCTCCTAATGAATTACCAGCTGTATTTACTGATTTATTTACCCAGTTTTCCTTCCAGGCCATGAGCAGGCCCTGGGAGCTGTGAGGATGTGGGGTGATGTGAGCGCAGGGCTTTCATGGCACTGTTTGGTGACAGCAAGTGTGGCCTGTCACAAGTGTCCCCTCCCACACCTCGCTTCCTCTCTGTCAGAAATGGATTTGTAAAGAATTCTTAAAACTTGACAGAAAGGGAAAGGCTGTTGGGAAAACCAACACCTGCCATTGTAGAGCAGCATCCCATTGGGATGGAGCTCTGGAGTGCAATTTCTTGTGGATTTGGTGGTGGAGACTTGCCTGGCTCAGCTGCTCAGGGCCACCATGGAGTGACACATCCTTGTCCTCCATCTGGGTACAATCCAAGCTGTTGATTGAATTCTGTTTTAATAAAAACATCTTGTGTGAAACACAAGCTGCACCTGCCCAGGTGGTTTTGTCCCCAGTCACCCAGTGGGGCTGGAATCACTGCCATGGGCTCAGCCTTTAAAGTCAAGTGAGAAATGATGCTCGGTCCCAATTTAAGCCCCAGACCCTCCTGACACTGCTGTGGTGTGTGATCAGTGAGGAATGGGATGGTCCATCTGCTTCTCTGTCCGGGAGTCCTGAGCTCAGAGCAACGCCAGGAATTTCAATTATTCCTGCAGCTCTTGCTGAGGACAAACCAGCTCAGCCGTGCTGCATGTCCGTGCTCAGCAGCCCAGATTTTAATTGGGAAAAGCCAGGTTTGGGGCTGTTGGGCATGTCTGAGAGCACGCCAGGGTGCTCAGGAGTCCAGAGCCATGACGGCTCCACCCTGGAGCAGGCTTAAGGATTTCAGCTCCTTCTGGCCCAGTGCTGCTGTAAGTTTTCCCTGGTGTTCAAACCCTGACCCAAAATGAGCTGAGAAAGTTTAATGCATAATTGAAATAAAATTTCTGTTTCCTCTTTGGATTATCTTACAAAATTTTAATTTCACAGAAAAGTCATTACTTCATTTGTTTTGCTAATCCTTCAGATCTGCTCCACACGGAGGATGATCTGGAGCATTATTAGAGTCCCTAATAAGATCTCATTTCCTCCTCAAGGCCACTCGGTAAAGTCTGAACAAACAACGTGGAGCTGCTTCCTCAGCCGTGCTTCAGACGCACTGGGCTGGAAGTGGAGGCATCCCAGATTTTCCTGCAAGTTTGTTGTGCTGCAGCCCTGGGATGGGACAGCTGCTGAGTGTTTGGGCAGCCACTGAGCCAGGAACCCCCAAAATACACCATGGAAACAGCTTGGCCAGGCAAGGAGCTGGTTCCCAAGAGGAGCAGCAATAGGAAAAGGCATTTGGGCTGCCCAAGGAGAGGAGGAGAATGGGGAAGCTCAGCAAGGCCTTAAAGGAGATGATTGGATGAAGCCTCCCAGAGATGCTCCTGAAAGCTCCCTCCATCCCAGAAGTGAATAAAATTCCCACTCTTGGCTGTGTCCTGCATCCTCCTCTGTCTCTCAAACAACCCAGCAGGAACAGCAAACTTTGTCCTTACTCCAGGGACAGATGGGAATGTGCTCCAGTGGGTGCCACGGGGTCTCCATCAGGGTGGGGAGGGCAGAGGGGACCTCTCTATCTCCCCAGCACCTTCCTACTCCTCCCTTTTTCCTCCCAGGAGGCCAAACTTTGGATGCAGGCAGAGGCCAGCCAGGAGCAATGGGAAAGATGAAGATCCTGCAAAGGCTGGGGCCCCTTTCCCATGGAGCCAGGCTGGCAGAGCTGGGGGTGCTCACCTGGAGAGGAGAAGGCTCCAGGGAGAGCTCAGAGCCCCTGCCAGGGCCTGAAGGGGCTCCAGGAGAGCTGAAGAGGGACTGGGGACAAGGGATGGAGGGACAGGACACAGGGAATGGCTTCCACTGGACAGAGGGCAGGGATGGATAGGATATTGGGAATTAGGAATTGTTCCCTGTGAGGGTGGGCAGGCCCTGGCACAGGGTGCCCAGAGCAGCTGTGGCTGCCCCTGGATCCCTGGAAGTGCCACAGGGCTTGGAGCAACCTGAGACAGTGGAAGGTGTCCCTGCCATGGCAGGGGGTGGGGCTGGATGGATTTTAAGATCCCGTTTTTAAGAACCCCAACCTCTGAGGTATTCCCTGATTCCCAGAGCAGTAAGGGAAGAGCGAGCCCAGGCGGGGCCGGGGCCGCTCCTGCCCGGGGCCTGTGGGGTTCCGTGGGATCACGGCTCCCACTAGTGGCTCCTTCCAAACGCACTCGCCTGCCGGATACCTGGAATTTTGCATCCTGGAATTTGGGGGACCATCGGCCTGCTCTCGTCTGCTCTGGGGTGCACAGGAATGCTGCACAGAGCAGGAATCCCATTTCACCACACCCTAACTTTGCAAGCTGCTCCCCAGAAAGGCCCTTTTGTGCCACTTTATAACCCAAGAGGTGCCGAAATCTACCAGGAGAAGACCTGAGCCCTGTCTTGCTGAGATCTCCCAGGGAAAGAGGGGCCTGCCCACTAAATAAAAGGTTACAGGATGTCCTGGGAATGCTGGGCTTTCAGATCCTCTGGAATATCAACCCAATATTTGCTGAGTTACTCTCGCAGCTCGTGAAGTGTTAATAAAATACACAGAATACACTGTGAGGGAACCTGGGGAGCTTTGAGTGCCTCTGAAAGGTAAAACTGGCAGCTGGTCTAAGAGAAATCAGTGGAAAATTCACATTTCGTTGATCAGCATCCAGATAGTTGCTCCTGCTTTGTACAGTACCTCTCGTATCACTTAGCCTCCAAAATCCCCCAAATCCATCACTTTTTAGGTAATTACTGCTCCATTACATCGAGTTTACTGTGATCTACTTGCAATCATGGAATGAATTATCCCTTATCAGGGAATAAAAATGTGTAAGTTTGGGGGAGCAGGGAGAGAGGGGAATAAAGAGCAGAAAATAAAATCAATTCATGGCTCCATTAACACCCAACCACAAAGTTCCTCAGCACAGTCCATTCCTGTACCTACAGCTCCTGGGCAGCCAGCAAAGAGCCTAAAAACAATTAGAGAGTAGAATTGAAATCACCTTTTTAAGCAAAAGTTCTCGAGACGCCTCCCTGTGTAGATTTAATCAGGCGGGTATTGAGTGCTGGTGCGATAATTGATTATTAAATCACTATAAATACACATCTGTACAAGGCTCCAGTCCAATTTCCCCTCTGCAATAAATATTTCTCGAGGTGTTTATTTAATCCACGCCTGCCCACGTGAATTTGGGTGATGGATCTTCAGCTGCCTGGATGCAAAACAGAGCCCCGGCAACGGCGCCATCCATCAGCCACTAAGTTGCTGTTAATAACATTCCCTGGGGAGAAATTCCAGGCAAACAGTTATGAATTTAGTGATAGGGAGCCTCAATCTTCTATTTAAGGAGAAAAGGTGAAGAGGAGTGCAAGGAGAAGGCACTGAGGTGGGCAAGGATGGAGGGAAAAATTCTTGATGTGTTTGGGGTTGAAATCCATCCTGAAATGGCATTCTTTGTGTTTGCCCTTGCTTTTTAGGGCAATCAATCACAAACTGTGATTCCCCTTGCCTTGCCTCTCACTGGGGAGAGGATTTAGGGAGAGAGAGGAAGAGCAACTCATGAGCAAAGAGTCTCCAAATAGCTCTGATTGTTTCAGCCAAGCCCCAAACTGCAGAAATTACAAGGAAAAAGGAACATTCATCAGGGGGATGAGGCTCAAACTGTGACAAGGATAATAAAAAATGTAAATAATAAAAAAATCCCTTTCTCCTTCAAAATCCAGAGTTTTATTCCCAGAAGTGCTGGCCTATGGCTTGGAAATGCTGTTTTCATGATCTTGGCTACCCAAATGGGTTAAAAATGTCATGGTTTGCCGCAAAACCAAAGGAGGGGATCTGCACAGCCAGGGGGTTGATGGACAGCAGCTCTGGAGATCTGTCCATCTTTCCTCCCATCCATCCTTCCGTCCTTCCATCCTTCTATCCTTCCATCCTCCCATCCCATCCATCCATCCATCCATCCATCCATCCATCCATCCATCATCCATCCACCCTTCCATCCATCCTGCCACTCTTCCATCCCTGTGTTCCTCTGTAAGGTTTTCTGCCATTCTCTTCCTCCTTTAGCTGAAATTAAAATTTAACAAGGACAAAATAAGCCCTGAATGAGGAGATTTTCGAGGCTCTTTGAAGGTGTAATGAGAACAGGGAATGATGCATGATTAAACAGATGGAGAATCCAAATCCCAGGGAAGGGGAGTGAGTGGCTTTGCCTTGGCCAGGCCTGAGCCCCCGCCCCACCCCTGCCATGCCCCTATTCATAAATGAGCACATTTTTTAAAGTTTCTTTTAAAAGCCCTAAAACCTGCATTTTCCGAGAGGGAAACTGAGGCAGGGGGGTTTAGGGATCACTGATGTCCATCAGACCCCTGGAAATCCCTGGAGTTGAAGGGAAGAAGGGAAACTTCCCTCTTGTGCTTAGGGTTGAAATGCATCATGAAAAAACATTTTCCTTTGATTTTCTGGGGTTTCCATACTTTCCCAAGTTGGGTCGACCAACAGCTCCAGCAGAACAATCCCTAGCACCACAAGGAAGCAGCCTGGGGATATTTTGGAATTCACCTTCTTTTCTCTTTATTTATCAATATTTCCTGATAGGGAGCTGCAAACTTTATCATGGAAGATTCCCAGCTTGCCGTGATTATGGAGCTCACAAGGGAATATGGGATGCTTTATTAGGATTTTTTTTTTCTTTTAAAGGTATTTCTCAGGATTATGTCACCTCCATCCCAGATGCACCCACGCATGGATAAATCACTTCTTCAGTGTCACTTGTTGAAAGGATAAATGTTTCTGCTCCCAGGATATTTATTCCTTTTTGCTCTCATTTGACAGACAAATCACATCATCCCAGGATTTCCCCAGCAAACTTTGGAGCAGCCAACTTGCCTTCAGGGATTTATTTCACTATCAAACCGTCTTCTTCTGGAGGAGATGTGGAATTTTGGGTCAGCCTGATGGGTTTTGTGAACAGGCTGAGATTCATCACAGGGATTTACATTCTCTGGATTGACTGATGTAATTATATGTTCAACGAAGATGGGAATGTGATGGGGATGGAGCTGGGGTGGGAAAGCAGGGGTCTCCTGGCTGCCATTTTCTAGGTAAAAATGAATGTGGAGATAACTTTCCACCTCAGATGGTCCTTTGAAGTCCAACATCTTCTATATCGACAACTTCCTCCTGGGGCAATTGGAAGGACAGCTCTGATCTCTGCTCATGTGACAGTGACAGGACCTGAGAGAACAGCTAGAGCTATGCCAGGGCAGGTTTAGGTTGGATATTGGGAAAGTTTTTCCCCCAGAAGGTGCTGGCACTGCCCAGGCTCCCCAGGGAATGGGCACGGCCCTGAGGCTGCCAGAGCTCCAGGAGCCTTTGGACAGCGCTGCCAGGGATGCCCAGGGTGGGGTTGTTGGGGTATCGGTGCAGGGGGAGGAGATCCCTGTTGATCACTTCCAGCTCAGGATATTCCATGATTTCTGACTTCCTAGAAGAGGACCCTACCATACCTGCAGCTGCAAAAGCCCGTTTTCCCTCTGAAAAACCCAAGTCAGGGATTGTCTCACGAAATAGCCTGTGCAAAATGAAGGATTTGTACAACAGCACATAAAATCCTGAACTGCCAGGCTGCTCCTCTGGGTCTGGACATCCCTGTTTCCCCCTAAACCCAAAGGAGATTTTGGAGTCTACACCATTTTCTGTAAGAGCAGGGTGGTAGAAAAGCAGAATCCTCTAATGGCTCGGAGATGTTTTACAGACCTTAATAACTGTGGGCTCACAACAACTCAGCGAGAAATAGGAAATGTAATTGTCCCCATTTGCAGAAAGAAGAAAAATAGATACACACAAATCAAATGAGGAGCTGAGTAAAGTCTTACCAGGAGCTGGGGGAGCTCTCCATTACCTGATGTCTTAAAATCAGTGCTGGATCTCTTTATATCAATCATACTCTGCCTCTGCCAGGAAGAAAAAGTGGCTGGGTGAAAAAAAGGCTCTTTGCCTCTCTCCCTCCTTCCCTTCCTTCAGGAATGTGGTTTTCAACTGAAAAATGAGGAAAATTCACTTTTCTTCAAGCAGTTCCAGCCAGACTTTATGAGATTGGTCCTGATTTTTTCAAGGACATTCCCAAGGAAGAAGAAATGGGCCAGAATTGCAAGCACCAGACTCCATACCCTCCTGTGTGAGAATAATCCTGGGATGTTGCAAGCAGCTTTGGCTCGATGGAAAACAAATCAGATCTTCAGGTATGATTTTTTCTCAAAATGTTTTGAGATGGGGGCAGGTTTGTCCTGATTTCCCCAATGTTCCCCCTTCTCACACATCCTGAGCATCACTAAAGCACTGATATGACTCCAAAAGATAAGTAGGAGAGGAATTTGTGGATTTAGAGGTGTAAGTGTGCAGGGACACCTTCCACTATCCAGGTGGCTCCAAACCTTGTCCAGCCCGGCCTTGAACACTTCCAGGGATGGGGCAGCCACAGCTGCTCTGGGGAACCTCTTCCAGTGCCTGTGAAACATGAGGCAAACCAGCTGTTCTTTCCCAAATTGTTGAACATGGAGTAGGGAAGCTGAGAGAAATTAGAGCCTGGCACACAAATCCCGGCATGAATTCCATACCCAGCCAGTGCTGCCAAGGGTTTCTGTTTGCAAATTGCCTACAAACAGATTGGAGAAGTCCCCACCATACTCCTTGTTTGAAAATTTTTGCAATTTCTTCATGGTCTGAGGATCAATTGGAGTCCAAAATGTGATTATGGAATCTACAATTCCCAGTTGCACAATTCCCACTGACTGAGCTGTGGCCTTTTGATGTTTCTGCACCATAAATACAAAAGAAAGGAGTCCAAAAGTCAGTTTTAAAGCTGGAAGGGAACAAAATCATCCAGCTGGACTTCCAAAAGCTCTGTTGATTGTTGCTCAAACTTCCCAAAAAAGCAACTTTTAGGAGAAGTCAGTGGCTGGATTCAGCACCTTGAAGTGGTAAAGACTTCACTGCCTTCTGCAATTGGCTGAGCTGAGGTTTAATTCCCCTCCTGTCTAATTTTTCTAATTTCAACTCAGCTCTTGTGACAGCTTTGCTGAAGATCCTTTGGCTCTCTGGAGCTTCTCCCAGTGAGGCTGCTGATGGACAAACAATTTTCCTCCATTCCAAGTGCTGTGCTTGAATTTTCTGAAGTCCGGATCCTTCATTTGCAAATTTGGGGTCCAAATCAAACCAAGCTTGGACTCAAAGCAAGGGAACACCTCTGCTAAAACCCAACTGGCCCACCACAAACTGGGAATTTTGTGATCAAGGAGTGGTTTTGAAACATCCTTGGCAGGGAGGATCTGAAGGAAAAGTTTGTTTTCTAGGAAGATTCTCACCAGCAGAGCTCGGCTGGCTCTGTTCAAGGTGAGTGAGCACAAAAGGGTCAAGCTGCAGCTGTCTTTGGAATTAGAATAAATTATCCTCCTTCAGATGCCTCTTTAATGGCTCAGCTCTGCAGATCCCTCTCTGACCACATGCTGCTCTGCGGAGGTGAGCTGAGACTGCTCCTCATGATCAGCTCATTACATCCATGAATTATATGCACACAGCCAGGTTATGCAAAACAAGCCTGCTATTATTATTAAACTCCTGACACCAGCCCAGCAGCTGGAGGCTCCCTGGCTGTCATCCTTGACTCCTGGTGAACATGCTGGCCAATATTGCCTCCGTGCACTCCGTGCTCTTCCATCTGTCTGCACATCCCCACTTTTGATTTTTGTTCTGTCTCAGGCACCTTTTGTTACAAGCTTGTTCAGTCTCTCACAGGAGATTGGCATGTCCCATGCTGTGGTCACAAATCAGGGGAAAAATGCATTAAAACTTCACATAGACTTTGGGTTTAAAGAATTAAAGATATTTGCTAAGCTCAGGGGGAAAATGTGCTGGGCATGGCACAAACTGGGATATCTGGTCCTTACAGCCATGGATTTCCAGTCCAAACTCTCCTGTGCTCCTGCTACCTTATCTCTTCCAGCCTTTGCACCTTTCTGGGAGAAACTGCTCATGCTCCAAGCTCAGGTCCTGCCTGTGCTGTGCTCTTCCAGCTCTTCCCAGGAAGCCTGGATCCTGCAGGAACTTCTACATGCTGCTCTTGTCCAAATATTATTAAAGATGAATATTCAAGGAAATTTGTTTTCCACTGTTTTCTTGGCTCTGCTCAGTGCACACTCAGTGTTTAAATGACATTGGAGAGTGTGGATGAGACAGACAGAGGAAAAGAAGAGGGAGGGAGGGAGGGAGAGAGGGACCACATCTGGTGCTTTGAGGAACTTGGTTTGAAGCTTGGAGCTTCTTCCTCTCAACTTCTCACAGGGTTGTGCATGAAGAGCCCATCGAGGCACCTCTGGGTTGACCACACAGAGGGACCTCTGACACTTTGGGAACCATGTGTTTCATTTATCTGTCACCTTTGTTTACTCTCATTTGTATACTTAACTAATTTGACTTGACACAATAAGGGCATGACCATGAGAAGCAAAAGACATGGCTTAAATATTTAATAAAATGCTTTAAAAAAAAAAAGAGGCACAACAGAATAAAGTCCTGGCTCCTTGGTCCTGCTCATTTTTATTAGAAAGAGAGCAGTTTGGGGGGAAATCACCGTCATTACCTCAGATTCTGCATGAATGCCTAATAAAACTTCTAAGGATATGTGAAATATCCGTGCATCTGCTAATGGGAATTGATTCAGCATTTGATCCATTTTTAAGCAGATTTAATGACGTTTCCTTGTCTGTGTCTCCCTGTGGTTCATTATTCCATTAAGTGCCATTTAGGCTGGGTGATGTGTGTAGAAGGGAACAGCTTGCGATGGCTTTTGTTTAACAAAGCCCTCCTTGGTGCTCCCGCAGGCTCCAAACCAGTGACAGGTCCCCTCCCAGCATGGTGGCCGCCACTGCAGTCACATGAAAGATACATGGGATCAGCTGGGAGGCAACTGGTTTTGGCAGCTGTGCTCCTCACTGATGGATTTGGGGCGGGATTAACAATTTAAACTCAGCCCTTGTGTTAACATCTCCCTCTCTCATTAGCAGGGCCACTCCTGGAACAGCTGCAGGAAAATTCCCTTGGAATAACATGGCAATCTGGATTGGAAGATTTCCTGCTGGATTTGGGGTGTGCTCCTGTTTTGCTTCTTGGGGTGCTTTGCAATGGCTCCTAGTCATCTCCCGAGGCTTGGCCTTGACCAAGAGCTGTGGGAGGAACCACTGGGACAGGTCTGGCCTCATCCCATTCTCCAACAGATCAAGCTTAGTCTTCCAAGGAGTTCAGCTGGTTCTGAACCAAGCTGCTTTGTCTTTTAGGCCCTTTCCTTTGTCTCACAGTCTAAATTTAGCTGCTGTTCAATCGTGGCCTTTAACTTCAGTCATTATTTCCTCCCTTTGTTTCTCTTCCTTGACATATTTATAGAGAGCAGCCGGCTCCCCTCTGCCCGGGAAGGCTGGAGGAGCCCGGCTCTGATCCTTCCCCTTCCTGGGACTGCTCTCCCTTTTCAAGGACAGTGAGGCTGCTCTTTGTAGCAGCTGTTTCAGGGCCACTCCAGCCTTTTCCAACAGTGGATATTAAAAGTGTCCTGTGGGTGTCAGAGACAATCTCACCTGGGGCTGGCACACCAGCAGGAATCCAGCATTATCTCCACTGGAAATCGCTCCTTCCAGATGTTCCTGGAGGAAAATTCTTCAAACAGTGAGGGCAGCAAGTGGATTTTCTTTTCTTTTCCAGCCTTACCACACTGCAGGAAGGATACCGAGGTGCTGGAGCATGTCCAGAGAAGGGAACAGACCTGGGAAAGGGGCTGGAGAATTCCTGAGGGAGCTGGAAAGGGGCTCAGTCTGGAGAAAAGGAGGCTCAGGAGGGACCTTGTGGCTCTGCACAACTCCTGACAGGAGGGGACAGCCGGGGGGGTCGGGCTGTGCTCCAGGGAACAGGGACAGGAGCAGAGGGAATGGCCTCAGGCTGGGCCAGGGGAGATTTAGTGGGAAAATTTATTTATTAATGAAAATTTATTTATGGAAAGGCTGCCCATCCCTGGCACAGCTGCAGGGGTGGATTCCCCATCCCTGGAGGGATTTAAAAGCCCTGTGGATGTGGCACTTGGGGACATGGACTAGTGGTGAATTTGATAATTTTAGTTCAGCCCTTGGATTCGATGATTTTAGTGAGCTTTTCCAGCCAAATGATTCAATGATTCTGATTTCATCTGTCCCACAGGGTGCTGACCTCACAGACAGCTCCACACTTCACCTGGCACTTGGGATGAGCAGGTATCAGGGCCAGAACTGTCCCCTCATTCCAGCTTCTCCAAGCCAGGCCCAATGTGGCCACTTCACCTCCTTCCACTACCTCCCAAGCACAGCCCCTGGCCAAGCCTGCCCAGAAGGCTCCTGGGGCTGCTGGCTCCCAGAGTGCTGGAATAAAGGAGAGTGCATCTGCTCTGAGTTCAGCAGGATTCAGGCCATTGAAATGCAGAGTTAATTGGAAATACTCAATGACTGGAGCCAGGGTGTGCTGGAAAGCCTGCCATGGAAATGTTTCAGGTGACTCGACCCCCATGGCAGAGCCACCACTGTCTTAGGACAGTGTTAGTGCCACCATCACCCACGCAGTGCCACTTAAAGGCAATATTTAAATACCCTGAGGAGATTTCTGACTCAATTTTATGCTACAGCCAGTGACACACATCTTCAGCCTCAGCTCACCCCAACCAGAAAGGCACTGACACATCCTCACAGAGGCAGGGCTTGCTTTGCGTGATGTGGAATAAGAGAAAAAAAAATCAATACCACGCAAAATAAAGGCATTTTCAAAAATAAACCAAGCCATGATTCACTTTATTTCAAAGCCTGTGCCCACAGCCCTCGTGTGTAACCTGCTGGCAAAGCTGAGCAGAGAGCAGAGCTGGATCCTGGCCAGTAATTACAGTGATCAGGAGAATTGAAATGTTTTGCAAAGCTTGCTTGGCTTTTATAGGTGAGCTGCAGAACAAGACAGCTTGGAAGTCTCCTTGCCTTTAACAAAGATGCCATTTCATTATTCAAATGAGCAGGTACCGTGGAGTGGTGATTACACAGCTGGTATATGCCTTTCCCTGAGACTCCAGCTCTTCAGGGGATTTTGCTGTCTGATTCCGAGGGAAAATGGGAATAGCAGGGCAGATGATTGCTCCTCAGGTGGGCTGTGCTTGGTGGATGTGATATCTCCCCCCGGAATGCTTCCAAATTCCATGCTAGAGGAAATCAGGCTGCACAGAGAGCTGAGATGGCCCTCCAGAGCTCTCCAAAATGTCTGGCAGGATGTTGGTAGCACAAAGTAAATGGGAAACTGAGGCAGGGAGAGATGAATCCTATTTGGAGCTGACCCAGCCAAGAGATTGGATGAGGGACAGATAAATCAGTCTGAGCTGGTTGGGTCTGTCTGCAGGGACAGAGGGATGGTGCCAGACCCGGGGCATTCATGCCCCTGTGCCTGCCCTCATCTCTATCGAGCAGCATCACAGCAGCAACCAAAAAAAAGAGAGGAAAAAAATGAGAAGGAAACATTATTTAGGAGAAAAAGCATTAAAAAAGAATCACTTCTTCTCCTTAAGTAACGGCAGCAGAGTCTGAATCCTGCTCATCATTTCGAAGTGCTGACTCATTTACCACTCGAAATGAATTGAGGGCTGTTAAAGGGTTTATAGAAGATTTCATTAAATATGGATTGAGCCAGCTTAAGATGGAAATTGTTATAAAAGCTGGCACCAGCTCCGAGAGCCAAATGGTTCCGTTTATTACGGAGATATTTTACTGCTGCCTCTGGCCTGAGCCCGCGGCGGCTGCGGAACAGCAAAACAGAGCAGTGTGGCAATGGAGCTGCTGAATTCCAGAGCAGGAATGGAACTGCTGAATTCTAGAGTGGGAACGGAGCTGCTGAATTCCAGAGCGGGAATGGAGCTGCTGAATTCTAGAGCGGGAAAAGAGCTGCTGAATTCCAGAGTAGGAATGGAGCTGCTGAATTCCAGAGCAGGAATGGAACTGCTGAATTCTAGAGTGGGAACGGAGCTGCTGAATTCCAGAGCGGGAATGGAGCTGCTGAATTCTAGAGCGGGAAAAGAGCTGCTGAATTCCAGAGTAGGAATGGAGCTGCTGAATTCCAGAGTGGGAATGGAGCTGCTGAATTCCAGAGCGGGAATGGAGCTGCTGAATTCTAGAGCGGGAAAAGAGCTGCTGAATTCCAGAGTAGGAATGGAGCTGCTGAATTCCAGAGCAGGAAAAGAGCTGCTGAATTCCAGAGCTGGGAATGGAACTGCTGTGTCCAGAGTGGAAGCAGATCTGATATGTCCAGTGTGGCCCTTTTCTGTGCAGGGCTGTTGTCAGTCCAAACCACAGGGCTGATATTACCATATCCCAGAATTCCAGAATCCCAGGTTGGTTTGGGTTCTAAGGGACCTTAAAGCCAATCTCTTTCCCCTACCTTGGCCAAGCACACCTTCTATTGTCCCAGGTTTTTCCAAGCCTGTTCCCACCTCTGCCAGGATGGGGGCAGGGATGGAGAGGAGCTTTCCTGTGCCACTCCAGCAGGAATGGGAAGGCCAAGCCGAGATCTTTGAGGTGATGTGAAGGACACAGCAGACACCCTTCAAAGTACACTTCTGGACAAACTCTACACTCTGTGTTATACCCCACACCAGCTCTGAGCCTCTTCTGGGCTTTGGGATCACCAATAAAAGGTTTGGGGCATGAGGCAGTGCCCAGCTCCCATTTTTCCTGGAAGAACAGGGAGCTAAGCTGTCCATGCCTTCACCCTTTGCTGTTCCCAGCCCATCCTGCTTGTTCCCAGCCCACCCTGCCTGTTCCCAGCACATTCTGGCTATTCCCAACCCATTCTGGTTATTCCAAACCCATTCTGGCCCTTCCCAGCTCTCCAGCTGCAGGCAGTGGGATGCTGGTGTGTGAATGAGAGGCTTTATCAGGATCAGGACAGCATTAATGTCCCCCCAGGCGAAGCACAGATGTGTTTGCACTCCAACACGATCCCGACAATTAAAACAACTGTACCTGCATTTATCATATTGATGGGATGGACACGCTTGGCTGCACTGAGGCTTTTTCAGTACATTATTCATGGGGTCTGATACGTTAAAACTGTTTTCATCTCACTTTATAAACGTGTATGGGGTGAGAGGGGCTGTGGGAAGATGAGGCAGGACAGTGTCTGTCCATCCATCCACAACTGCTGGAGTGACATTTATCTCATCCAGAGTATTTTAGTTTTTAAAAATCTTTTAAATTTCATTTTGTTTATTATTTATTTGTTTTATTTATTTATATTTATTTTATTTCATTTTCAAAATGAGGAATTCAGCAAGATGGTAATCTTCTGGCTCCAATATCCCCCATTAGCACAAAGCTGTTAATTTGAGCCATGTGCAAACCACGGTGCAGAAATTGGCCTTGATGGCTGTTGTAGAATTTGGGAATAGTTTGGGGTGGAAAGACCTTCAAGTAGATGAGAGCCACAAGCACCACAAGTCATGGGACACTTGACTTAGACACAGCTGTGGGAAAAGTGACATGTTGATGCTGAGGGTGAAGGGACTTCTGAGAGGTGCCCAGAGTGTTTTCAGTGCCCGAGCCTTGAGAGCTGTGCCTGGAAATGCAGCCAGAAGGAAGGCACTGATTTCCTGCTCACATCTGCTTGTTATCTCTGCCATTCCCAGGGGAATGGGGGGAAAATTCCAACCACACACAGAGAGGTGAGAAAGAAGCTGGGGGAGGATTCCCTGCTGGAAAAAAAGCAGGCAGTGTCACCTCCAGGCAGTGTCAGGGGTGACAGCCTCCTCTGTAAGGGGAGGTGAGGAGGTGCCAGCCAGGCCCGGGGCCATGGGTAGAACCCAAATGTCCCTCTCTGGATGTTCCAGAGGGGTGGTGTCTCCTCAGGCTGGGCTGACACCTCTCTCCATATCCCACCTCCTGCCTACAGCCCAATCACTGAAGCTGCAGCTTTTTATTTCCAACTTTGGCCCCTATTTTTGGCTGGTGACAAAGCTCAACATAAGCTGGTTGTGCTCACACCCTTGCAAAGCCAGCACAGGTTCAGCAGCACCTCTAAATGAACCCCTCACCCCCAAAATTAACCAAACTGGGCAAAACTGTGCCAGGAAAGGGGTGAGGGTGGAAGCCCCCATATTTTTGTTTCCTCCCCACAGGCAGTGGCCATGGAAGAGTGGCTGGGTTCATTACTGACAGCATTAAACAATTAAGGATTCTCATGGCTGATTTGCTTAGGTTGAGACAATTATTTTTAAAACCAGGAACAAAATAAGTTGCTTCACCTTTGCTGAACCTCCTGTCTTTACAGCAGGGAGAAACAAGCTGAGCTGGCTGAATTTTCTTTTATTGGAGTATTTTGATTTTCTTGGACATCTACCTGAAACATTAAATGTCCTCTCTCTCCCTATAGTCCAGCTACTGAAACAAAGTGTAAGAATCCTTCAGCTTCTGTTACAGGAGAAAACCCCCTTCACCTTGTGATAAGAAAGGATGAGGCACTTTTTCCCAGAAAGGTACAAGAATTTACAAATAACATGTTCCAAGATTCCCCAAACTGCAGCAGCAGCTCCCTGAATCAGGAGAGCAGCAGTTGCTGGGCTTTTGTTGTGGGTGGAAATGCTCAAATATCAGCCCCTTTGGATGAAGAAAAGGAGAATTTGGGCTCCATTTGCTTTCCTCTTTCAGAAAGCAGTGATGAGATTTGCTGTGCCCTCCTCGGTGACCACAGCCAGGTGACACCCCCAGGTCCCCTCTCTGTGTCTGACCTTCAGGCATGGTCCTGGATGCAGATGGGGCATCCCTGGATGTTCATCCCACCCTGCATGTCCCCAGTGCTGCACTGGAACATCCCTGCTGGCAGCTGCAGTGACAGATGCTGCAGCCACCAAAGACCTTGCAAGGTTGCTGAAGGGTGGCAGCAATCCCTGCCAGGCTGGGTGGGATCTGCAGCACAAGGACAAGGTCTTTGTCCTAAGACAGCCTCTGTCTTAGTGCTCTGCCATTTATCACGTTATATGATATTAAAACCAGAAATGGCATAAGATTTTTTAGCACCCCGCTTTTAAGTTCCTCTGTCTCAAATCCAAAATGCTATGGAAAATAAAATAAAAATAAAAAAACCTGTGGTATGATGAACTCAGCAAATTTCCAGCAGCTATCAGTGATTGGGTTATATGTGGGGTCAGAGGATTATATATATACTACATTTATATGTATAGGCTGCCAAATGTGCAGCAGCATCACAGGGCAGTGGTGGAGTCTCTGGAGGGACTTAAAAGCTGTGTGGATGTGGCACTTGGGGACGTGGTCAGTGGTGGCCTCAGCAGTTGTGGGGGAACAGTTGGTTTGGGTAACCTTAAAGGTTTTTTCCAACCTGATTCTATGATATGGGGCTGTGGCAGGAGGAAGGAATGGGAACCATCAGTGGGTGCAGGGGAAGGGAAAAGCTGAGAGCCCAAAGGGACAAAGGCCTTTCATGACAGGAAGGGTGAATGTCCCTTATCAAAGTCCCATAGTCACAGAATTCACAGAATCATCAGGTTGGAAGAGACCTTCAAGATCATCGAGTCCAACCCAGCTCCAACACCTCAGCTAAACCCTGGCACCCAGTGCCACATCCAGGCTTTGTTAAACACACCCAGGGTTGGTGACTGCACCACCTCCCTGGGCAGCCATTCCAGAACTTTATCACTCTTTCTGTAAAAAAACTTCTTCCTGATATCCAACCTGTATTTCCCTTGGTGCAGCTGGAGGCTGTGTGCTCTGGCTCTGTCAGTGCTGCCTGGAGAAAGAGACCAACCCCCCCTGACTACAGCCTCCTTTCAGGAAGGAAAAGAGGCCTATCTCTCTTGCAGAGAGTGATGAGGGCACCCCTGAATCTCCTTTTCTCCAGGCTCAGCACCCCCAGCTCCCTCAGTCATTCCTCATAGGGTTTGTGTTCCCAGCCCCTCTCCAGCCTCGTTGCCCTCCCTGGATGCGCTCGAGGTTCCCAAGGTCCTTCCCAAACTGAGGGACCAGAACTGGACACTCCATCTCTGAGGCTGCACTGAGACCTTTCCCTTTAAAATTCAACCCTCAGACCTTTCCTCAGAAATCCCTTTGAAGCACATGGGGTCTAATAACAGATGTCTTCCCCATGACAGGCTTTAGGCCTTTCCCAGGCCATTTTGGGAGGAGTGGAAGCTCTGTGGCAGCTCCTGGGATCGAACAAAATGTGGCACAAACCCCACTTGTGTCAATATCTTCCCATTCCTTGTGATTAATGCCCAGGAGCTCTGCCCTGTGTTCATTACAGCTGCTGGAGCTCCTCCTGGCTGGGTCATACCCAACCCCTCTGGCCTCTGGCAGTGCTCAGCTGGGAACAGACTGCCCCAGAGGGGGAACCCTGGCGAGGCCCCAGAGAGGCCATGACATCTCTGACACCTCTCATTCCCTCCTTGAAGCCTCCTCCTCCTTTGTATTTCACACTGAAGCCCAGCAACTCTCCTTGGAAATGGCCAGAAAAGAGATAATTTGGGCAAACCCTGTTTTATCTTTAGCTCAGCCTTCATTTCTAGGAAACCAGCCTTGTTTTTTTCTGTATTGTTTTTGTGTCTCTTTAAAGTTGTCCTGTCATTGATGAAGCAGAATAAATCCAGTCGTTGTTCCTTTTCCATTTGCCTTAGATCCTGGTCTTTATTTATAGCCAGAGCCTGGAGCAGGAATGAGCAATCTCCAGCTCAGGGCTGTCCCTGCTCCCTTCCCTTAACCTCATCCCATGTGAGGCAGCTCACAAAGCTTCCCTCATGGCACAGCTCTTCTCTGGAGCCCTTTCAGACTCCAGAGGAATAATTCCTTTTCAATTTTTGGCACAGAAGAGTTGGTTTTGCAAAATGGAGCAAACCTGTCCAGTGAGAACTGAAGAAGATGGTGAATTCCACTTGTTTGCTTCAGAGGATTCTCTTAGTCCTGCTGGGTCACTCAAAAATACCCAGGACAATTCAAGGAATTTCTAATTTTTTGGGGTTTCCTTCCTGAATGGTCAAGGGTTGCTTGGTCAGGCTCCTTGTTTCTCCCTGGGAAATGCCCCAGTGCTGGCTGACACAAACACTGAATAGAGAATTGCAGGATTGGGTTAATTTTCATTCTGAGCATTTAGGAATGAGGTAGAACTTTCCAGCCCTTTTTTTTTTCCTGCAACTTTTAGACCTAAAAATGGATTTCCTCCTTAACAAAAACAGAGTTTTTGCCCTAGACAGTGCCTGGGGGCGATAGGGCTTTGCAGAACATGCCAAACCTCCTGGGACCAGCAGAGCTGAATCTGGAGTCCCATCTTTTACCCAGCCAGCAGTTCAGGACTGCTCCATAATGAAGATTAAACACCTACAAAGTTTTAGTGATGTCTCGGAATTTCCTCCAGGGCACATTAGGAAGAGAAGACCTGCAGAGCTCGGCTTTGATGTGGAATCTGTCACCTGGGGAGGCCATGGGCTCCATCCAAGAGTTTGGACAAGCAGCTGTCAGGAATAGTTTAGGTGGATTTGATGGCTTGGGGACAAGAGCTCAGACTACAAGACATCCCCAGGCCCTGCCAGCTTGTACAGCTTACCCAGGGGCATCCCAAGAACTGGGCTCTGGGATAAAAAATGCAAATAAAAGCAGCAAAGCTCCTCTAAAAGCACCCGGTGGACATTTAGGTCGAGGACTATTTTGGGGTTCAAGCCCTCACGGTTTTGATTTTGGGGCATTGGGTGGATGTGGCAGGATCCCAGGAGTGGTCACATTTACAGGAATCCTGTCTGGGGATGGAAGGCTGCTGGATAAGAAGCAGCAAGTAAATGAAGTGTATGGGAATTAATCTGAGCAAATCCAGTTTGGGGCTTATTAGGCAATTGGTATGCAAGGAGAGGCTGCTCTTAAAGCACATTTAGCCCTTGGAAGAGATTTTTGATTCATCTCCTTCAAGGTGCCAGAATGCACCACCAAGGAAACTCAGTAAATATTCCCCAATAATTTGCCAGAGTGGCTTGGCCGTGGCCAGAAGTCCCCCAGGGGCCAGGGAGAAGCTCCATCCCTCTGGCCCAGCATTCCTGGCAGGCTGCTGAAATGACAGAGACAACAATTAATGTCAATTGCTGCAGTCACTTCCTCGACGGACTCTGATCTGGATTGATCCACTGGCTCAATTTTGTTGTTGGGGATAGAATTTCTCATTTCAAGACATAAATCTCTCCCTCACTTATCAATGTAAAGATTTGTACAGTTAATAGGCGCTGGCAGTATCTGTAATTCCACATGCTGGGCTGGGAGACTATCTCAGGGCTAGGGAATGGCCTCCTCTGGAAGGAAAAAAAATTATTAGATTAGAAAAGGCAGGAGCACCAATATTTCTGCAGTTTATTGCCAGGATGAATTGAAGTCTTGGCCCTATTAAGCTGATAACAAACCCAGCTTCAGCAGGGCCAGGGTGTGCATGGAAATATCTGCAGGAATAACCAGTGATGGTTTGGATCTTGATTTTTTATTATGTGGGGAAGCCAAGACCTCTGGGATGAGCAAATCCAGACTGTGGGAGAATAAACAGTCTTAGATCCACCAAATTCTCCTTGGTGTGAAGGACAGGAGGCTTAAAAACTGCTGTGGGAATTTCCCTCCATCCTCTCCATTGTTAAGGGAGAGGGGTTTATGTCCAGGTCTCCAAGGCACCTCTTCTTCCACCCTTCCAATCCTCTCCCCCCACAGCATCCAGGCCCTCCAATGTGGCTTTACTGATCTTCCCCAAGGCCATTCCCTAAATCCGTGTCCATCATAGCATGGGGAGGGAGCAGCCAACTTCTCCGTTGGCATTTTTCCTTTTCACGAACAGGAGAGGAGTGCTGAGTACATTCCTTGAGCTTTATTGCAGCATCAGCCTCATTGCAAGGTTGAGACAATTGGAAGATAGCAACAGCTCATGTGCAGCCAACAACAGCCAAAGATTTCTTTGTTACAGAGCATTTTAAAAACTTTCTAGCCAATAGCACATTGCCAAAGCTTACAGACAGTTGTTCTAACCAATTACTACAAGCACACGTACACCTGCTTCACACAATGCTGGCTTGTCTTCTTTCTATTAACAATACACAACACACCTTTAGTAAGCTTAAAACCTTCTACTAT
Organism: Pyrgilauda ruficollis; assembly: GCF_017590135.1. Classification (NCBI taxonomy): domain Eukaryota; kingdom Metazoa; phylum Chordata; class Aves; order Passeriformes; family Passeridae; genus Pyrgilauda; species Pyrgilauda ruficollis. The sequence goes on along the minus strand of NW_024526822.1, from coordinate 1,053,832 downwards.
CTTACTAAACATATTTTTCTGCAGTCTTAATATCTATCTTCACCAAACCTAAACTTAAGCTATTGTTTAATATCCTTGTTTGTTATACTATCGTAACTTTTTTCTACTTTCAGATTTTGCAGCTGCAGCTAGCTCTAAATTTTCTGTTCTTTCTGTTTCTAAGACCTGCTTTCCCAGCTTTCTAAAAATCTTCTTACCTTTACTAATTCCCACAAACTTCCAACTCCTGCTTTCAAGAGCACTTGGAAGCTCCTGCAGCTCGGGAAGGGAAGGGAAGGGAAAGGAGCTCATCTGGCAGGTGCAGGCAGCCAGCGGAAAAACCGCTGCCATCTGCTCCTCTGGTCCGGCTGGAATTCCTGTGCATGTCTGCAGGACACGGGTGATGCTCAGAACCTGCCAGCCATGGAGAATGGAAATAAAAACTGTCCTCTCTATGATTTTCTGCTCTGCTCCAGCAGGGATTTTGCAGGGTTTGCCTCCTTGTTCCTGCTCGTGGTGGTTTGCAGGGTGTCCATCTCTTCTGGCTTCCCACCAGATTTGGGAACAGGTTCAGGCAATTTCAAAATCAGAGATGGTCTGGAAGGTCCTTCATGGATTGTGGAAGTTTCCCTGCCTGTGATGCTGCCATGGCAATCCCACACACATCAATCACAGAGTCATGGAATGGTCTGGGTGGGAATGGACCTTAAAGCTCATTTTGTTCCACTTGCCATGGAAACCTTCCACTGTCCCAGATGGCTCCAAACTGCATCCAGCCTGGCCTTGGACTCTTCCAGGGATGGGAAATCCACAGCCTCTCTGAGCAGCCTGTTCCAAACACAACCAGGAATCAGAAAACTGTGACATTTTGGTGCTCACTGGAGCCACATCTCCAAATATCTGATCCAAAGTGCTGCATTTCATGGCAGATAACTGAAGAGAATCAAATCCACTGGGAAAACATCTCAGGACTGGTTTGCTCAATGCAGCAAAGCAGTGGCTGGTGGAAAAGGCATCCCAGAAAGAACTGAACAGGTCAGGAATTTTATTCCCAATTCCCTCTCTGGCAGACTGGGGATGATGTGCAGGGTGGTCAGGATGTCCTGCACTGCCTACAGAGGTAACAAAAGCTGTTTTCAGTAGGAACAACCTAGTTTTTTTGCACTGGAAGAGGTAAAAGTACACATCCATTAGAAAATGAGTGCTGTGGGCACCTTATCCCTGTAGAATGAGTGCTCAGGTTCCTTGTGGAGAGAGACTAAACACCCCAAATTGACAGAAACCTGTTACCACAGATGCAAATTTCACAGGTACAGGAATAAATCCCTGGGAGCCATGGGAGTGCAGGATTAGATTTGCCTGATAACGATCTTCAAAACACCCAAACCCCAGATTTCTTCCCCTGGATGATGGAAAAGTTTGGGATTTTGGCAGGGTGATACCCAAATCCTGGCCATCCTGACCAAAACACATGTAGGAGGGACAAGGACACAGGACAATTAATTTCTTTCTTTCCATGTAGGCTCTTGCTTTGACTTGAATACTGAAAACCCTCTGGAAGGCAGGGAGAAAAGAAAGGCACCGTTTCTGATAAGCCAGGTTCAAAGGGAAGCATGAAATCCGGATGGATGTGGAGCCAGAGCAGCCCAGCCTCAGCTCAAAACCAGCAAATGCCTGCAATATAGATTTCATTTAGATTGAAGGATTTGTTTAGTGTGCATATTAGGAAACACTGCCCTTATTAATTCTCTTCCTTTTGGGATCTTTCCCTGTTTGTTTGGGTGTTTTTTGAAGCGAACAATTTCAAAGTCAATTGAATCCTGCGGGAAGGTGTTGGCTTGACAGGTTTTAAGCTAAAATTTCTTCATTTACATGCAGAGATAGCACAAGATTGGGAAGGGTAAACTTTCCATCTGCTCTAATAGGCATGGGTTGGGAATACGAGGAAGGAAAAGTGCATCTTTAGGTGTTCATATTTTAGTAGGGGTGTAAGCCATGGATCAAGCACCATCAAATTCAGTCTATTTGGAGTTTTCCTAAAATAAACAGCACCTGGACTCAGGTGAATGGAAATAAATCTCCTGTCTATGTTTTATTTCCATTTTCTGTGAGTTTTCAAACACATGCAAAATGGGATTGAATTTGGATATAGGGGCCCAAAAGGTGCCTGTCGTGCCTGTCCCAGTGGGATTTTCCATCCCTCCATCTGGACAGTGCTCCCTGCTGCTGGCAATGGGGCCCTGTGCCTGCTCCAGGAGCTGGACGGAGCCCAGAAAAACTCATTTCACCTCATGTAGGTCAGCCCAGCGCCAGCAGATGGGCTTGTCATGGAGCTGGACTCTAATTCCATCACCCCTTCGGTCCAGACACACCCTGGGAGGGCGGGGATGCTGCGGCTCCAGAAGCCGCTGGGCGAAAGATGTCAAAAATAAACTCCTTCTTCCATTAATATTTAAAGTTTCCCAGAACTTCGAGGGAGATTCACTGAGCAGTGATCCAAGGTATTGCAAATCAGGAAAAAAAAAGGGACTAAAGTGTGGCATTTATCCCTGTGATGGCAGGGTGTTGGATCTAGAAGATCTGTAAGATCCCTTCCAGTCCAACTTCCCATGATTCCATGATTTTTCAGCTTTTTTACTAAAAAATGTGATTTTGAACAGAGTTAGAAATGCATTTAAGAAGACGCTAAAATGAAATATCTCTAAATAACAACTTTCAGCCTCCTCCACTCCCAATAAAAAATGCTGCTGAAAGCAGATGATGTTTGGACTCTTATTGTGTTTTCTCCTTTATCTCCTGGACTGGGGATCCTTGGAGGTTCTCCCATGTTCCCTACACTGCAAGGAGAGCAAAGGCCCTACCCCCCTGCTGTAACACACAGCCCAAACTTCAGTTAGGAGTTTCAGAGGCAGAAAATCCCCTTCAAGGGTGATTTTTGCTGAATTTGACCCCGCGCTGACGTTCTCCTGGCCTCTTGCACAAACTGAGGTCATTAAGCTTGGAGCTGCCTTTGGGTTTTAAGAGAGGAAAGAAAGGCCAAAGACACATTCCTTGCTTTTCCTTCTCTCCCTCCTTCCTACTGATCTCCTCATCCCCTGCAGGTTGCTCTGCAAGGAAGGGCTTTGGATATAAATAAATACAAACCCCCTCGGGATGCCCATCACTGACAGCTCCAGTGCAGAGAAGCTCCCAAAGTTCAGAGTTTAATGCAAAAGTCTGAAGTGACTGCAATTTATTCCAAATTGCTTCGCTTGATCCGACGACCTCGGGAAATTATCGCTGGAGGAGCCAGGGATCGGTAGCTGGGAGCGGCAGGGAGGCAGCGGGAGTGGATGGGAGACAGCTCTGACAAGGGAGGGCTCTGCCTGCAATGGCAAGGGTGGAGCAACGTTTGGGATTTTAGAGAGCCTTGGAGAGACATTTTCCTCTGGAGAAGCTCAGGGATTTGAAGCCCATGTGTGTAGCTGCAACTCTCTTCATAGAGAGCAGGCAGGCACAACTTCCCAAGGATATTTCCTGGGAAAAAAAGAAAAACAATTCTTATCTCTATTCTCTGCTCCTGTTGTTTTTGCACATGTAGAATGTGTTAAGAAAATTGTTTACCTGAAGTGATTTGTCAGTTAGATTCTGCTAAGGTTGTTTCGTTTCCTTGGCCAATTGGGCAAAAGCTGTGTCCTCGCTATCTCAGACAGTCACAAGGTTTTCTTTAGTATTCTTTAGTATAGTACAGTATCGTATCTCTTTAGTATAGTTATAATATAGTATTAGTGTAATATGGTATAGTTTTAATAAAACAATTGTTTAATCTTCTGAATCATAGAGTGAAATAGCAATCATTCCCTGGGTCGGGGTTGCCCTGTATTCCATACATGTGAGAAATCAGCATCAAGCATCCCAGGGAGGGATCAGCAGGGCTTGGGCTCCTGCAGCTGTGCTTGCCCCATGGCATTTGCCATGCTTGTCCCATGGCATTTGCTGGGCAGATGGGTGCCAGGGATGGGGGGAATTTGGGTTGAACTCCCTGGGTCCCTGCCCAGGGTGTTTAGGAGCTGAGTTCCCTCCTTGCTGCTTCAGGGCACCAGCCCTGGGAATAGCTGTGGGTGTCCAATGGATTCACAGCACAGTGAGGCCCCCGAGGGAGGTTTTGTGAGCATTGCCTGGATAAAAACCCAGTAATAACTAAGTGGGCTGGAGTCCTCAGAAGCAGAGCAGTCTGATTCTGACAGACACACACTGTGGTGTACTGGGGTGGTCCTGTGCCCAGCTGTGCCTCTGATAACCCACAGCCTGGTGCTGGGAGTAGGGTCAGGGATTATTCTCCTGCCTCTTATGTCACTCTTGGTTTTGCTGATTGAGTTCTGGAGGGGGACAAGGTTGTCTTGACCTCAGCTGTGACTCCAGGGACAAATCCTGTGTCTGTCTGGGCTCGGCTCTGTGATCTCAGGACAGCTTTTTGCTTCTGCTAAATAATCCAAATGGATTTCAAAACCCCAAATCCTTGAAGCAGCAATATTCAGGATTTCTGTGTGTGCTGGGGAATGCTGGAAGTGGCAGTTTCTTTGAGGCTGAATCAATTGACAGAAAAGCACTGATTTCACCGAGCTCCCAAACCCTTCTGTGTCAATACAAGAAAATGAGACACTCAAATGAAGCTGTGAAAGGTTTGTGCAGAGCCTTCAAGTCCTGGCTTCGTGACAGGATTGGAAACAGGAGTCATAGGTTTTCGGGAAACCTGACTCTCATTCCTGGTCATTTCTCATAACAAACCCTTCTTTTTTTCTGCCTTCTCCAATCACAATTGATAGGACAATGACAGTCCCTGCCAAGATCTGCACGGGGATGGGGATGGAGAATTACATCCCACTGATCCCCAGGATGGGCTGGGATCTGGCAGGGACACATCCCAGAAACCTCCACCATATGAAATAAAAGCCTCCAAGGGCTTTGATTGAAACCCTGGGTATTTTGGATGGGATTTGAGGGGGATAAACCCTTCTCTTGATCCAAAGCCACCAATGTGAGCGATATTCCCAGCTGGCATGAGGAATCTTTGTTCCCACTGGTTATGGCACTCACAGAAGTCATTATTCAGTCCATTTTGGGGCAGAAAAGGATACAAATAAATAACTGCAACTCTCTTACCTCTCAAACCTCTGCAACCCCTCTGCAGCAATACTCTGATGCAGGAGAGCACAGGAGCGATGGATGGGGATTGAGCTGGGAAAGATGATCCAACTCCAGAGAAGCAGGGAAGAGAGACTGGGGTGGGAGTTGGTGCCCAATTCCCAATTCACCACTGAGCCCTTTCTCTATCTTTGCTATCCTTGGAGGTCCAAAAGAAGGTTGTCTAAGCCTAATGCTGGGACAGTGTTCTCAGGCAGAGGGTGGGATTTTGGGGATTATTTTGGGCAGAAACAGGAGTTGGACTTTGATGATCCTTGTGGTTCCTATTCAACTCAGGAGATTCTGTGATTCCATGATTTTCATGTACTCATTTAAGTTTTTTTCCAGAGCCAAACAGGAGCATTTTGGAACCATTGTTTCCCCAACCTAAAAGTCACTTTTTCTCTTTTACCCAGATGAACATCAGCACAGCAAACAAAAAAGGATCATGGAATCATGGAAATGTTTAGGTTGGAAAAGCCCTCAGAGACCATTGAGTCCAACTGTTGACCCAGCACTGTCAAGGCCACCACTAAACCTTGTCCCCTGCTGCCACATCTACACAACTTTTAGATCCTTCCAGGGAGAGGGACTCCAAGGTTTCCTGGGAAACCTGTGCCACTGCTTGAAGTCTTTGAAATCCCAGACTTCAGAAAATTCTCCCCTTTCACCACACCAACTTCTTGCACCTTGAGACAGCAGAAGGAGGCTTTCAAATCCCTGCCCACACCATCAAACTTCTGCTCTGAATTGCTCCCCTCCTCCCCTCCCCACATTCTGGCACTGATCAGGATCTCGGATCTTCCCAAGGAGGCAGATGCTGGTGCCATTACCCCGAGCCGTATCCCGCTCCACGGGAAGCCCATCATGACTCCAGTGCTATTCCTTATGGTATTCAGGGCTCTCCATCAGCATGGAAATCGCTGCCTGGATGCATTTAATGCCCAAATAAAGTGGCTCTTTCCCTGCTGGAGCCCAACGCTTTTCCCGCAGTCAGATTTCCTCAAGCACATGTCCCAGGGTGCTCCAGGGAGCGCCGTTGGAGGGGAGGATATTCTGGGGTCACCCATGAGCCTCTCTCTAATTAGACTTAAATGAAGCTGTTTGATAAGGAAATGCCTTTCCCAGCATTAGGAGTACGGACGTGGAGAACAGCACCAGCTGTGGAGTAACACCCATCTCAGCCCAGCAGATATCAGCGCTATGGCTAAATTGCATCCTGGCCCAGGAACAGGGGGATTTTTGTCCCAGCACAGCCTTTAGATGAGGAAATCAACAGCAGGAAGTGTCTCTTAATTTGCTAATAACGGGAATGCGAGCGGCGAATCGAGCGCTCGCGGTGACACTGGCGGGATTCGGCAGGATTTGTGCAGCACAGGAAGCGCAGCCCTTGGGTAGCAGATGGCACTTCCACGTCTCCCATCAAAATGCAAAGTTCCTTAATGGATTTCTGACACAGAGCAGCACGGCAGGAACAGCTCGGGCTGGAAGCAGAAGAAACAGGAATGAACGGAACCGGGAGGGACCGAGGGCTGCTCATCCCCGTGCCAAGGCTTCCAAAGGCAGGACTGGGATGCAGCAGGGAAGAAGGTACTGTCAAGGGCAGACCTGACAGCTGCTCATTCCAAAGGCAATTCCCTTTATTGCCCGTTGGCTCAGACAGTGCTCCCTTATCTGGGGCAAGTGGCTGTCTCTGATGGGTGATAACGGGAGCGCTTTAGAACTGTGCAAAGAACAATTCTCCATTTGCCAGCTGACCTGGAGTATCAAGGGAGAGGGGGAAAAAAAAGATTATTGATCTAAAATAGCCCTCTTTTGGTCTATTTTATAACAGTTGGAAGGAGAAAAAAAAAATCTCGGAGAGCTCCCAGTTCAATGAATGACAAGGGAGTGGAATTTATTATGCTGGTTCATTCCTTTCTGAATGAGGGCAGGTGTTTTTCAAATGAAACACTTTCCCAAATGAGCAGAACAAAAAGGGATTAAAAACACAAAGGAAGCTGTGGCTCTTCCAGCTGATGGAGATTTGTTTCAGGTATCACTCAGCACTTTGTTTTAGAGGGCAGGGAAAATTTCCATGGACCATTTTCTGGACGTCTCTTATTGGAATTCAGGATTTCAGGAGTTGGTTCCCTTCCCTCAGTCACCTTCCCTTTTCAAGCTCCAGTTCATTTAATTTAATAGCAGAAGAAGGACGAGAGTGACACGTTATTGAGTTTACATGACAGTCCAAAGACATTACAATGATGGGATTATGTGCTTTGGAGTAGCCTTATCATCCAAACTCCCACACGCAGGCAGGAGCAGGAGAAATTCTTCACTCAGTCCTTAGCACTGCTTGTCAGAACAAGGATGGTTAATTAACATGACCTTTTTTGCTTTAAAGGGAAACCATAGAAAATTCCATCTCTCTTACATTTGTTTGTAAAAAATGAAATAAACCCTAAAATACACTGATCACTGAAGGCATCAAAGTATAGTCAGGAGCCTTCTTTTTCCTCCTCTCTCCACAGGCCAGAGGAAAACAGGTGTGAAAAGAAAGTCTCTGGTAAATAGAGCTGCTCTGCACTAAATAAAATATGAAATATCAAGTGTGGTCTCAAGTCCAACAGCCTCAGTTGTGATAATTTGGCTTCCACAAGCAAGAAATCTTGAGGGAGACCTTCAGAAAGTTTGAGCCCAGATTTAATAGAGGGGTGGAGAAAGGAGCTGGGAGCAGCTGGATCAACAAACACAGGCTCATCCAGAAATCTCCAAATGTATGCAGAAAAGGGCAAAAAGAGAAAAAAAATGCCCTGGAGAACAACACATGAGTGTAGCTTATGGACCATCCCTTTACAAGCAAGGGAAAGAAAGGAGAACTTTTCAGCAGCATTGAGTCAAACATGATTCCAGGATCTTTCCCAAGCATCCCTACTTCACAGCATCAACCTCTTGATTCCTTTTTTCCAGGGAATAAAGCTGCTATTCAAAGCTGCTGGCTCCAGGGTTGGGCTGGAAGAGCAGCAATGTTCAGCCCCTCTCCAGGGAGGCTTTGCACAAATTCCTTCATTAGGCACTGGCCAAAAGCAGGTATCACAACTCTGAGATGCAGCACTTTTTCTTTCTTCTATGTTTGATCTCCTTTTTCCACTCCCATGGGTTGAAAACATTTCCTGCAGGACTCTTCATGCTGCAAAGAAAGTTCCTCAGTGTCAAAACTGGAGGAGGTTCAGGTGTTGCTTCATGCGAGGATAAAGTCAGATGAGGCGTTGGGAAGAGTCTGGAGAGCAGACAAGGAGCAAGGACACCCTGGGTGCCTCCATCCCCTTTCTACCCAGGGAGCCACGGGGAATGATGGCTGTGGAAAGCCCACGTGTGATTCCAGCAGCACTTGGAGCTGCTGCACCCGTCCCAGGTGGCTGAACGCTCTATTTAACTCATTTCTAAATATACCTTGCCCAGCCAGCGTCTGGCGGCGGCTCCGCTCCTGACCACAGGCAAGTTATATAAAATTGTCACCTTGGCTTCTCTCCCTCAGCTCAGCAGAGCCCAGGCAGCATGTGCTGTCCTCCAGCTCCCATCTCAACTCATAAAAGCCAATAAAAACATTGAGAATGAGGCCTGGGCGTTTTTACCTTCCAGCCAGGAGTAGATTTACTTCAAAATGCCCTCTTGGGTATCCCAAATCCTGACTCATGCTGAATTTCACCTCAGCCTTAATGGCAAAAACAGTGCAAGGAAGACATCAACCACCTCAAAGGGACACATTTTTGCACCACTAAAATGTGGCTTCTGCCTGTTTGGTTTGCAGCTTTATTCACCTCGCTTCAGAATAGATGAAATGGGAGCAGAGTAAAAAATTTTTATAAAGGTTTCCAGATTTACTGGGAATTCAGGAAGAGACAACTTCTCTTGTTCTGGCCTGAGTTAAACTTTTTCCATGCTTTTTTTTTTCCGTCCAGAAGAGGAATCCCAGATTCTGAGACCCTCTCACCCTCAACAGAGTGGGAAGAGGCTGCTGGAAGTGGTCAGATCCTCTCAGCAGAACAGCTGAGACACTCAGCACGTGGCTGGTGGTGGATCTCACTTGAGCGTTCTGAGCTGCTCTCACCATCCACATGCAGGAGGCTATTAATGGAACAAACCGCTTGGATCCTTTCTGATATTGTCAGAAATCACTTCAGCATCCCCATAACAAACACAACCATACAATCAGATGTCCAGGGAATGAATCCTTCTGTTCTGGGAAGTATGGACACTTCAGGGGCTGCTGAGCCTTGGCCAAAGCATCTCAAGGGACAGCAGATTTGCACCAGTACTTCAAACTGATTGTCCCAGCAGGGTGTAAGAACCTCACTGGATTTGCCTCTGGGCATTTTGTCTTCCTTGTTTGCTGGGTTTTTGTTTTTTTTTTTCTAGAGAGGATGAAGGCAGCTATAGAAAGTGTTATCCAGAAAAGAGGAGTTCTAACACTGACTTGCCTAAAGGTGAAGTTGCTCAGGTCAAGAACAAGAGCTCATCCCATCTCAAATCCCATTTTTTACAGCTTCCTTTGCATCCCAGTAGACTTTGGGGACACATGAACCATTGGAACGCAGTTGGATGTAAGGAAGAAATTCCTCCCTGTGAGGGTGGGCAGGCCCTGGCACAGGGTGTCCAGAGAAGCTGTGGCTGCCCCTGGATCCCTGGAAGTGCCCAAGGCCAGGTTGGATGGGGCTTAGGGCAACCTGGGATAGTGGAAGGTGATGGAGGGTGGAACTGGATGGGCTTTAAGGTCCCTTAAAGCCCAAACCCTTCTTCAATTCCATGATTTTATAAAATATGACTCCAGTATGAAAACATTCTCACCTGACTCTTGAATGCTTAAAACCAAACCAGGTTTTAAAAAGGTGCTCAATTCATTCCATTCCATTCCATTCCATTCCATTCCATTCCATTCCATTCCATTCCATTCTCTCAACAAGGTCTACTCTTGCCAAAACTCTTGCTCTACTCTTCCCGCCAAAACTCCAGAGAAGAACGTTGAGGAGCTGCAGAGGACAGGGTGTTTAGGGCCCGTCTGAGACTCCTGGGTGAGTTTCCCACATGTGGGATCTTCTGAAGAGCCCCTTGGATCAGCTCTGCTCCATCAGCAGCAGTTGGCTTCACTGTGCCAGTCTCTGCCATCGGCTGCACCCAAGTGGATGAGCTGAAGGTTTTCCAGCTCATGGGACACAAGCTGTAGCCAAAACCTGGGAGCAGTGGGAAAAGAGGCCATGAAAAGCAGTGACTGGTTTATGTAGAATCAGGGGAGAGGGAGGCAGGGAGAGGAGGGTGTGGCAATGGTCACCAAGGAGGTGGGAAAGAGGAAAAATTAGGATGTTAATGCTTCTCAGGAGAGGAATTCAGTACATTGGGGTCAGATGGCTTCAAATGACAGAGGGTTGGTGGCTGTATCTGAGGGTGCATTCAGAGTCAGGCTTTGCTGGGGTTTCTGAGTCCAGCTGAGCTGGATCTGTAGATTATTCCTCCCTCATCTCCTCAATCCATGACCATGCCTTTCACGAACCTGGATCTCATGTGCTCTCCTGTGCTGCTGAACCCTGCAGGGCATCCTGATGTGAAGAAGTGCTTCCAAGGTTCTTCAGAACCTTCAGAAGAGAACTGGCATAATTAGTCTTAATTTATCCTCAGTAATTGCCTGCAGCATCCATCAGCAAAGAGGGGGTTGGAAATGCAGGAGGAGAGATCCTTTATTTTTCATTATTTATTTTCCTTGACACAGAACAGTTTTCTTTCTGCAGGGAAGCTGCTCAGCCAAACTCATGCAATAAATAAACAACACCAAAAGTTTCTGGGGAACGTCCTGATTTGATTAATTTTGCCACAAGGAACGTCTAAGTAGGAAAAAAAAAATCTGCAACTACCAAAGTAATTTTAATTTTTAAGTTGTCATTCTTTGCATTTTTCACAGAGCTCTTCCTATCTTGGGTAGAGCAAGGAATGCTCTTGAATGGATCAGCTGTTATTGGACCCCAGAAAATCTCTCCTCCACCCACACTCAGCAAAGAGCTTGTGGATCTTCCTCCTCCCAGATCCTTGCTGCACTTGGAACATGTTAAAAATATGGATGCACCCAGGAAAGCCGGATGGGGACTGGTGGTTGTTAACTGGGAGCGGGGAATAAGATTTCCCCTCCAGTTCCAGAGATGTTCCTCACAGAATTACAGCTCCCTATTTTTTAATTTACAGCTTTTCCCTCTTGTAATGTTCATATTTTGGGACATGAAGTCATTGCTTGAAGCCTGAGATTCCCAAGTGAGTTTTTTCCACATGTGGGATCTTCTGGGCTGGATATAAATGGCTCCTCCTTGGATCAGCTCTGCCCCAAACAGGGCTTCTTGTGCTGTCCCCACAGTATCCAGCTTCCTACACTACTCGTTGCCTTTGGATCTCTCAGAATTACTTTACAAAATCTTCCCATCTGCTCCAGCCTCCAGATGCTCTCGGGAGAGCCAGTGCTGCCAGCTGGGTGTGTTGGGTGGTGATTGAAGGGCCCTCAGAGCTGGTACTTCCATGATCTCTGTGAATCTTTCATGCCCCACAGTGAGCTGGGAAACAAAACATGGATGAGTCCTGCAGAGGAGGAAGGGAATTGTGTGTCTCCACTGAGCTGCTAAATCCAGCATGGATGGCAAGGTCTGAAATCCACCAGCGCCAGGGGTTAGATCTGTGCTAAAACATGTAGGAAAGGCTATGGGAAACCATTTAGAAATATTTAAGCTCTGTCTAATCTGGCATTCTAATTTTCCCACAAAGCAGGCAGTGCAGAAGTTTTCCAGGGGAAGAAGTGTTTCAGATGATCAGAATTCCTAGGGCTACCCAGAGCTGCCTGAGATGCAGTGGAGCATCAGCCAACAAGGCTCCGGGGGATAAAATCCCATCCCTTGAACACCACCCCATGCTGAGCCTTTGCACTTCACTGCCTTACTGCTGGCAAATCCTGTAAACTGCACTGGTTCCCATTTAAATCATGGCAGTTTCCAATTGCATTTCCAGTGGCAGGTGGGAGCAGCAGCTGAGAGCTCCTGGTGCCAGCAGAGGTGGCACTGCCATCCCAGGGCTCTCTGCAGGGAGCAGTGCCACTGCCACCACAGAGCTGTCCCCACTGCCTGCACCCAAACCCAGCCCAGCAGAGGTGACCTGTTCCTGCCCCAGGACCAGGGGTGGGGTTAAAGTGGTGTAAATGCACCAATATTTCACCAAAATTGGCTTTTTCTCTCCTTGTTCTCTTTTTACACTCTTTTTAGCTCCCACACACACAATCAGCAGCCACAAGGCCGTTGGAAAAAGTGCTAGAAATGACAGCAGAGTAACAGAAAAACTAAAACATTTTCACAGCCTTGTCTGCTGGTTTTAAGTGCATTTCACCACAGCTCAAAATTACATTATTTAGTATCAATTATCCTTCGATTGAAGCTTGGAGAGGTGGCAAGGCGAGCGTTTTTATCTCATTAGCATGTCTTGCCTGCTAACCATTTGCTGTATTCCCTCCCTTTGATCCTGTCTTTGATTATATTGTGTGACAAAAGCCCGTGTAATCTACCATTATTTCCATTAAGAGCAGAGCTGCCCTCCTCTTTGACAAGGCAATTTATTCTCATTGCTGCCTTTGTGTAGCTCGGCCAGGTTTCCGCCCTCTTCCCGCCCTGGCGGGGTGGGATTGGCAGGTGTTGGTCCAGCCTGGGTGGCATCAGGACCTCGGAGTGTCATCAAGCAGGGCTGCAAATATTGACATTTTAATGGCAAGCAGGAGGGAATGAGCCGAGGTGGCACAGTTCAAGTGGTTCTGCTCTCTGCCCCCGAGAGAGGCGGAGGATGAAGATGCAGGAAAAGGTCCTTGAGGAGGTGAGATCCATAAGCGACCTTCGAACATGAACAACTTGTTTTTGAGCCCTGAATGAGCTGTATCTGCTCTCAGCACCCATTTCTGGTGCCCTGCTTGGTGCCCAGACCAAAATCTGATTTAGAGCAAGAATCCTGTGATCTCTGTCCACCTTCCCAAAGTCACTTTGAGAAGCCAAGTTATTTATTTAGAAATATCCTTCTTACTGGTGCTTTTTTTCACATGATTTTGCAGCCACAAGCTGGTGCTGAAGCCAGAGTAGATCTGCCCAGCTCAATTTTAACAAAGTCAATCAGAACTTATGAAATAATCAAGTATTATGAAACCAGCTTGAATAATTTTGACGATTATTTGATTAATCCTGAGCCATTCTTTAATCTCAGTTGTAAGATTGATGCTCCCATAGCTTTAGGTTGGGTGCCCACACAAGGCCACAGCCCAGCATTTTTCCAGAGAGATTAAGCAGCCCTGGCTACTTTTCTCCACCTCATCCAAGCATAAACACCTATTTCTGCCCTCAGAAGAGATGCACTTAAAATAAACCTCTAGTGTTGTGAAAATACCGACTCCGGCACTCCAAAAGGATAATCACCGTCCTTAACCTGAACACCATGCACTGAGTGCTTATTATTTTCCCTTGCCCTTCTGGTCTAAGAAATGCAGTGGGAAATGAGTCCTGCTTAGAGAATAAAGGGGGGTTTGGTGGGAACCAGTTATCCGTGGTGGCGTGGAAGAGGAGAAAGCCATTGAGGAGAGGGAGTGGGAATTAACTGGGATTGAAATCTCCTGTTGGAGACACACAAGGTTCAGGCCCAGGTATCAATTGCTGCCTCCCCTCTTCCCTTTTCATTAAAATGTCTTTCTTTACCTTAAAATTAAAAGCAAATGAGTGGCCCAAGGTACTGAGCTTCCCTTCAAGGCTTTTGGAGACTGCCATCCCAGTGGAATTTGTCCTGATTTAAGCCTGGGTCTTGGTGACCATGGAAAGGGTTTGCATGTGTGGGTTCCAAGCTGGCTGCATTCTAAGAACCTCCTATGAGATTTTCTGGCCCTGTTTTGGTGAGGTCCCAGGTCTCCTCAGCACCTTTGTGGAGGTCAGGATGCACATAAAGGATCAGGAAAACATTCCATACAAAGAGTATCCACCCATGCCTCATCTCAAACACAAGCAGCTCCTTCAGCTGATGGGGTGGAAATATGATCTGGCAAAAACCCAGTCTCCAGCATTAAAACCTGCAGAAAATTGATTTTATCCCTTAAAACTCCATGATTTAAAAATAAAATAGTGTTTAAAGTAAATTTAATATTCCTAATTATTTTCTTGTGAGATCCACAGACTGATTTGTCTCAGCAAAGTAGAGATCTGATTTAATTTATGAGATAAACTAAGCACAAACTCTGCTTATTTGTGGCATTTTCTCACATTTCAGGGAGATCCTCAACACCATAAAATAATCTTAAAAGAGGGTTAAGGATTATCTTTGAGCTGCAAAGTGCAGCTTTATGGAACAAACCTGGGAATAAGACCTTAGTGCAGGGCAAAGCCCTCATGGCCTGCTGCCAGCATGGATGAGACCAAATTCCTTGGAGAATCCTGCTAAGAAAAGGAGGCACCTGCTGCAGGAGATGCTCCAGGCACAGGGAAAACCTTCCCCTGCTACTTTGGAACTCAGCTAGACAGCATTTTTTATTGTCTGAACATGGAGGTTTAATGAACTTTAGAGAATTTAAAGCACAAAAGCTTTTCTAGACCAAATTGCAGAAGAGTTTTGTAGAGAAAATCAAAAGTTTGCCATTCTCCTCAGTTTTGATTTGGGTAAAAAAAAAAATAAAATAAAAAAATAAAAAAAAAAATTAGAAATACAGGGGTGAAAAAACCCAAAAGAAGAATTTTTGGGCTGAGAAGTGTCCACATGGGGGTTTCCAGGCCTGTGTGTGTAAAGAAACCCTTTAGGGAATGTTGGGCTGCAGCCCCAGAGCTCCTCAGCTCTGGCAGAGAATTCCCTCCCTGGAGCCCAGCACTGGGAGGCAGAAGGTCAGGTTCCATTATCCCCAAATCCCCCTGGATTTGCAAATCTATGCATGTTAACTGATCTTTCTCTCTTGCTTTTATTAATTCATAAATAAATGAATGGAGAGGGTTGATTCTTCTACTTCTTCTTTCTTTTTTTTTTTTTTCCTTTTAATCTTTGAAGTGTTTTTGAAGAAAAATAATTGGCAAAGAACCTGTCCCTTTCCCCAGCAGCTCTGTGGATTCATTTAAGTTTTATAAGTGCTATTTCTGTTAGAATAAGTCTTTATTAAAAATGACTGTAATGACCCTCATCTGGACAGGAGCACCATAACCCCAAATCCCACTCTTCCTGTCAAGAGCTTTACCCTATAAAACACAGACATTCATCTCCAGGGAGATTCAAACAGCTCGAAATCACCCCAAAAAGAAAACACCAAATAAAAATCTTTTTGCAATGCACTGCTGATCCCTGCACTCTGGAAAACCCCTCAATTTCCTTTGGCAGAGGGAAGAAGAAGGTGTTTAAGCTGGAAGAACACAGCTCTTCCACCTCACTCTGAAGCTTCAGCTGAGCTTCCAGCCACCCATGAAGGGTTTGGATCCTTGCTGACATACTGAGGGATTTTTTGGAAGGGAGAAAACCTGGAATGGAGGTGGTTGAGGAGATTGGGATGGATGATGGAGCCCAATGGGGGTGTTGAGTTTTGCTCTTAGCACATGGATAAACAAAGTAGACCACTATAAATGGTTAATTCCTGGTTTTCAACCAAAAAAATCAGTTTTGTCTCTTCAGAAAAGTCCCACAGGCAGAGGAGAGCCCAGACCTGCCAATGGCTGCCTCCACCTCCTAATTTCTCCAAAATTGCTTGGCCTTATCCAATCCCATTTACTGTTTTTCCCTTCCCAGCCACCCTCTCCACTTGATCCACAGCCTGGCTGGAAAATCCAGTGTATGGGGAAACCAGAACTCCAGGAAAACCTCAGTTTGCATTCCCAGAGGAAGGACTCGACAATGATTCCATGATCTGTTTTGTTTTGTCCCCAGGTACAACTCTCAGGTCCATTATCTGCTGCTCTGAGCAGGGTCTGCACGAGCAGGAGGAAGGGTCAGTGCTCTTCCAGAGGAAACTGAAATGGAAACTCAGGTAACTGAGGGAGTTTTATATCTCTGGGACAGACTTCCAGGGGGTTTGTGGAAAATGAACTGCTCCAGGGCTATATAGGACCTAATCCTCCCTCAAAGCTTTGCAAAGATTTCAAAGTCATTGTGAACTTGTCAATCGACCGACTCCATCTTTTCCTCTGTGAGAACAGGCTGGATTTGCTCCCTTTTCCAAATCTGAAGTTTCTTCATGCTTTGAGGGATCTCCATCATGGGAACTATTGGATTACAGCCACGATTTTCCCATCCAGGATCCAGCAGCAAGCCAAATTTGTTTTTTCCAAGGTTCTTTCCACTCTTTAACCATTGTCTCTGGCCATTGCAATGCAGACCAACATTCCCACCACAGTGTGATCAGCAGAGTCCTGTGCAGGGTGGAGTGACCCCAGGAAGAAATCAAAGGGAAAACAAGCACAGAAGAATGAGCAGGCAAAGAATGAAGGCCACTTGTCCCCACTTGGGAAAACCCAAGAGCTTGACCAAAAAATCCTCTTAAAAGGTAGGAAAAGGATTTAGTTTTCTTTGATATTTTTGTTGCTGTTCTTCCCAGACAACTCTCGCAGGTAAGATAACTTAGAGACAGACCTCTGTGCTTTGGATCATCTCCAGAGCTGACCACCAGCCACGAGGAAAAACATCTTGGGAATACACACCAGGGGGAAGTTGTTGGAGTGAAGTCCCAGAAAACAAAGAGTGGGGGGAATTATTTAGGGCATCCCATTTTAGCCTGGCTGGGAGCAGAGGGGCTGCAGCAACTCCCCAGAACTGATAACTGCTTTGAGACCAGAGAAGTGGTGACAGAGCTTAAGGAAAAAAAATCATCAAGTTAAGGTGAGCAAAGCTTCAAGGAAAAAAATGGGAAAGAAAACCTGGAAAATAAAATAAAATGGATGTGTAAGTTAATGGAAGCTTCAATCATGAGGCAGCAGGAGCCACGGGAGGCTGTCACCGTGACAGCTCATGCCTGAGCTGGTAAAATTCCAATCCAGATCCACAGAGTGGGACTGGGGACAGCGGGGTGGGCTTGGGGTGCCTGGAGTGGAGGGTGGTTTTGCTCTGGGCTCTGGACATGGGGTTTTCCTCACCTGCCTCACTGCAACATCCCCAGGGAAGGAGAGAATTCGATGGCAAATTCAGGGCTGGGGTTTAGGACCTTTGAATCCTGACTGGGGCTGTTTTCTCCCTTTATGGCAGAGCTTTGGAAGCAGCCAAAGTTTTCCACTGACTCCAGTGGAGTTCAATGGGCTGAGTTATCCCAAGAGGGGATAGGAGGATCTATGGATCCCCTATGACACTAAAAACCATGGAAAAGCCCTTCTGCCATGAGCCACTGAGCCCCTCAGCAGTTCCATTTCCTCTCCCATCTGTCACTTTAAAAGCAGAGTTTTTGCATCTCCTCTCATTCCAGCATTCCCAAGTAACTCTTTCCCTTCCCAAACAGCATTCCAGGCTTCCAGCCTCTCCTCCCCAACACTACAAATAGCTGAATTATAACAGAGTTGTGGACTGACCTGGAGCACCCCTAACAGGAGATCCTCCTACATGGAGGAGCAGAAATCCCCTCCAAGCCCAGCTCTCTAGCTCCAAGCATCCCTGTGCATCCCGAGCTGTTTTTTCCCTGTTTCCCAGCCTGCAGCTCTCCTGCACAGCTCATTGACATGACCTTGGCTGGAACTCCTCTTTCCCAGTCCCTGATGGGTGTCTGCTCTGAAGATGAATCAGATTTTTAGGTCCCAATCAGCTCCCCTGGTTTAGGCAAAATGCATCCATCCCTCTTGCAGCCTATTAAGGGCTGGGATAAACCTCCCAGCTAATGCTGGCTGCAAATCCAGCACCACTCGGGAGATGTCAGGCACCCAAATAATTTTTGTTGCTTGCTAATGAAAGAATTCCTTAGGAGGAGAAAAAAGGAGGAGAAGACGGCGCCAATAAAGACACTGAGCTCCAATTAAATGAGTTTCCCTGTCTGCCTGGATTTGTCTCCAGCTCTGAATTGCTCCAGCAAGGTCAGAGCAGGGTGGGAGTTGTGCATCATTCCATGAGTTCAGCAGCGTCCTCTCTCCAAGGACTGCAGAGACCCAGAGGATGCTGAGGTGCCAAGTCTTGGTTTGGGGAGGAAACCTCCACCTCAGCACAGCTCCCTCCTGATGCTTTTGGGATAAAAGCAAATAGAAGAGCTCAGGTTTCACCCCAAAAAGAAATTTCCTGCTGAAAACTCCCCAAAACCTGGAGATAAGGAAGTCCTGGCACTCCGTGTGTGATTTCACAGCTGGAATGCCAAAATCTGAGTCCATAAAAACACAGAACCCCAGATTAGTTTGGACTGGAAGGGACTTAAATCTCATCCCGTTCCACCACCAGGGACACCTTCCCTATCCCAGGCTGTTCCAAGCCCCATCCAACCTCCCCCACGTGTAATGACTGTGCTGGGTCTCTGCTGCACAGCACCCCCCTCCAAGGAGCTCTGCTGCCCCTTCCCTCAACCAAAACCCTTTTCCATCAGGATAAATCTCCCGGGGGCCTTCCCGTGTAATGAGAAGCCTTCCCTGAGATGCAGTTGGGAAATGAAAGCCCCCAAATCCTATATGTGCTGAAGTGCTGCTCGAGCAGCATCAGAGGAGGGAACAAAACCCTCCCTGTTTTGCTGAGCCCATTTTTTTTTTTTTTTGTGCTTTCACAACTTGTCCCAGGAAAAAATAAATGCTGGAGCTCTCCCCTGGCATCAGGGTGAGCTGCTGATAAGGTTGGGATGGACTCCTGGTGGCATGGAAGGGATGGCAGCGAGGGCAGGATCCAGCCCTGGACCCACAGAGGTGCACAGGAGCCCCCTTACCTGAATCCCTCTGGCACAAAACACACCTTAGGGTGTGTTTGTGCCTTTTAGTTGCCCAAATCCTTCCTTTTGCTCCTGAGGATGCAGGAATAGCACCCAGGAGTGATGCTGGGGAGGGGAGATGCTCGGGCTGAGGGCGTGCTGTTTAATTAGCTGTGGCCTTTAGAGGGGCTGGAGCCAGGGTGGCCTTTCCTCAGGAGAATAAAAGAGAGATAAATGGATAAAAAGTCGCTGATTCCCTTCAAAGAGTGGAAAAGCTGGAAAAATATCAGCCCCCAAAGCCAATTACAACCCAGTGCCATGCCCGAGCCTGGTTCCATGGAGGGAATTTGCTTCCCTTCCTGCCCAGCTGCAGATGCAACTGCTCTAATAGGCTGTAACTTTTCTTTCCATTTGGAAGTAATGAGATATAATCTGGTTAATTCCAGTCTTTGAGCTCTTTTGGCGGCCCTTTTCTATTCCCTTTTTGGGTTTTTTTCCTTTTTTTTTTCTTTTTAAAGGAAAACTCCATCACGAAGCGAAAGATTTTCTAATCACTGGCTCTAATTACAAAGCAGCGTAAATTGCCATAAACTTTTTGCTTCTTCTTTTTTATTTTTAATTTTTTTTTTCAAAATTGCTTTAAATATAAAGAAGAATCACTAAAAATCCAGCGAGCAGCTGCAGATTGGAGTGGCTGGTGGAGGCAAGGCTGGGGAGAAATGGGAGGTGGGAGCTGAGGCTTGAAAGGAGCTTTTGTGGAAAACCACGGAGGTGGAAATATCCTGAAGGAGCTGAGATAGAGGTGCCCAGAATCCATGCCCAGAATTCCCATCCAAGCAGAGAGGGCTTTTCCTGGGGTTAATTGGTCCCTAAGTGGGTATTTGTTGAGGTCCATCAATTTTTCAGGCTGGGAGAGTCCCCAGACCAGGCAGGATTTGCCCCAGTCCTTGCAGGAAGCAACCTGCTGCCAAAAGCTGGAAGGGTTTGGTGGAAATCATCCCAATTTCCATCATCTCAGCAAACACCTTGGGACCTGCAAAGATGCTGGAGAGCCCTGGGCATCCAGAGCTGGGGGATGTGCATGGACCAGAGGGGCTGAGCCTGCACAGGAACCCTCACTGCAAACCCAGGGAAGAACCTGCTGGAAAATGTCCCAGGGCATCCAACACGGAGCCCTCCCACTGCAAACCAGCCTGGGAGGGTGGGGAGGCTTCATTAGCAGCAATCATAGATAGTGGTTTCCATAGCTACAGATGGAAATCATCACATGCTGGTGTGGGGACAAAAAGGGGGAAAATCATCACCCGTGCCCAGACATGGCCAAGAACACGGAGGTGGGAGAGGAGATGGGTACAGAGGGGAAGAAGGATGGATTCAGAACATCCAGGCAGGTTTTTTGCCTTATTCCTGATCTTTTTAATCTGTGGGATATCTCCAGCAGGACTGGAACATTTTGTCAGCCCCCAGGAATCCCCCAGCAGTTGGGTGTGCCTAAGGAGAATGGATAAAATTTAGGCTGCAGCTCTTGGTACACAACCTCCACAAACCAACTTTTTAGGAGCAACCTGGAAAAACAAGTCCTGGCTGACCTACCTTTACCTAGGAAAAAGGGAAAATTGAAGGAGCAGCTCCTGCAATTCCTACCCAGGGCACTGGATGCTCTACATTGCTCAAGTGGCTGAAATACAAATCAGCCAAGCTGGGGCCCCGTGGGGTTTATTACACACAGGGAGAGTTTTGGAGGGGTCATAAATCACCTGTTTCAGGTGTCAAGGTTCTCCTCAGAACAGGGCCTTGTGTCCTTGCTGCCCGATTAACTTCCCTCTCCTCTCTTTGTGCTGCTGCAATTCATTGCTTGGTAAAGTCTGAGAGGGAGCTCAGATAAAACTCAGGCTGGGCAGCCCTTCCCACAAACAGGGCCACAAAAAGGAGCTGAATTAATTTAAGAGCTCAAACCCCACAGGCTGTGCCTGCAGCAGAGTGAGATGTTCTGCAGGAAATGTCCCCACAAAGGTTAAATGGCTTTTAAAAGGGATTTGACAAATCAGTATGGAGTGAGAAAAACTGAAAAACTCCAGCCCAGAATGTTGGTGTGGCATTCAGCCAGGCTGCTCTTGTCTCCCTGGCTCAGCAGAGAGCTGGCTGAGACCTCAAATAATTCTTACAGGTGTCTGGAGGCTCTCGCTGCTCCCTCTGGAGAAACCTGCTGAAATATTCAGTGTAGGTGGTGGAATGAATCCCTCCCAAAAATCAGCACCAGGTTGCACATGTCCCTTCAGGCCCCCCCCAAATCCAGGTCCCTGACCTCAAGGAAATATGAAAGAATTCCAATTTGAGAAAAACACCTTCTTCAGTTTCAGTGAAAGCCAGAGGTTTTCAGCAACTGCTGATGTGTGGAGAGTGGCTGTTTCCTGAAAAAATACATTTCCAGAGGTTTTTTTGTGCAGCCTCACTGCTGAACACGTTTTTCTCCAGGTTTGGCCAAAAAGGTCCTGCTTATTTCGGGGAAAAATATGATGTAATCTGCGTTTAACAAACCTAACCCTTATCAGACACTGGAGAATCCACACTCACCTGTAACGTGACACCACAAGATCCCAACACAAGGGACACCTTGAGGATAATTCAGATTTTGGGGTCTGGTGATGATTCTGGGGACAGCTGCATCAATCCCAGCTCCCTTCTCCACTCTCAAACAACATCCTGGAGTTGAAATTGTCTATGTGCCTAAAAATGTCAGTGTTGGGCTAGAAAAGGATTTATGGCTTTTTTTCCTCCCATACTGGTTACATCCCCCCACCCACCTTACCCTGTCCTCTGCCCCCTCCCCTGTCCTGCAAACCTCCCTTTGCAGGAATTACAGCCCAAAACCACCCACCAACAGATTCCAGAGGAAAAAACCCCATAACTTTCCCCTCCTGCATCCTCAGGAAAAGCCAGGGGCAGGGAAAGGTGGGCATGGAGTTGATTGTGCTGTGTTTTTTCTCCAGGGTTGGGAAATCACCTGGAATTTGTCCTGGTACCTGCCAAGCCTCCCTGTGGGCACCACTTTTCTGGGAACATCCCAGGGCTGGTGCTCAGCTCTGATTAATGGGGAAATGGGGCCTGGGGAAATGGAATATTGCTGTCCGTATGATCCATGATGTTAATGGAAGTCATTTGGAATCCCAGGTTTTTAAGTGGTGGGATCCTCATGGAGGTTTTCCAATACATAATCACCCATGGAGCCACCTGGAGTGATGCTAAAGGGAATTCTGTGACTCTTTGGATAAATAGGGCTTGGGGAACGGGATTTCCTTTCATTAATAATTTGACAACTTCAGCCTCCTTGACTGTGGGTTTGGGCTTGGTTTTATCCCCCTTCTCCATCTTTCCTTCTGAACTTGAGGGAGGTTTAGGTGGATTTCAGGAAGAAGTTCTTCCCCCAGAGGGTGCTGGCACTGCCCAGGGTCCCCAGGGAATGGGCACGGCCCCGAGGCGCCAGAGCTCCAGGAGTGTTTGGACAATGCTCTCAGGCACAGGGTGGGATTATTGGGGGGTCCAGGAGTTGGACTGGATGATCCTGGTGGGTCCTTCCCACTCAGGACATTCCATGATTGTATGGACTCATCAAATTCTGCTTTTCAGTTGCAAGCCCAGCCATGAAAAGGACCCAAACTTCCAAACCATCAAGTTTTTCCTCAAAATTCCCAATGCAAATTCCTCTTGACGTGCTCTGGGTACAGC
This sequence comes from Pyrgilauda ruficollis, assembly GCF_017590135.1. NCBI lineage: Eukaryota > Metazoa > Chordata > Aves > Passeriformes > Passeridae > Pyrgilauda > Pyrgilauda ruficollis. The sequence continues at coordinate 1,031,106 of NW_024526822.1, read as the reverse complement.
CCCCTCAGTCAGGGCTTAAATCCCAGTTTTCCAGGACTTCAGGAGCACAAATTACAAGTCACAAAAGCAGGCTGGGACTGGTCCCTTTCCTGCTGCAAAAATGATCCCCCCGTGCTCAAAATCATCGAGTCTCAGGTGCCTCGGCAGTGATTGTGACATTCATTTAATCCTGGCTCTATAATTAGATTGATTTTCCAGGGAAGAGCAGCAAATTGCATTGGAGGAAGCTATCACATTATTTTATTACGCTCCTGATTATTATTTTTTTTTTTTGGGTGCAGGTGAGGAAATAAAAATGAAGATGCACTCAGCAAATTTGGTGCAAACTCTTTTTTTTTTTAATTGTAGATTAATTAGTGAGAGTGACAGACTTACCTGGGCCTGAGGAGAAGAGCAAGTAAACATCCTCCCCCTCCCAACCCCTGCTCCATCTGCATTGCAAACTATTCCTTAAAATCAGCCATAAACAAGAGTGTCTGAAATTTCAACCTCTCAAATCTGTGCTTTTGCTCCAAATCAGAGTGAGAAACAGGGAAATCGGAGATTTGTGAAACTCCAAAAAGCTCCGATTTAGAAACAGGCACTTATATGACACTGGGTGTTAAAAATGTGTGTTAATATCAAATGGCATAATTCAATTCTGCACTTAATGGAATATCTGAAGGGTGATAAAATTCCCTCTTTTTTTTGATGTTATCAGAGCAGAAGAAGACATTGGAAGTGATTTTTCACTCATAAAGTGCCCAAATGGCTTCATCACTGCAAATTTGTGTCAAACTCCTGTTAAAGAAGCAAATTTCTCCTTTTTGAGGGCTTGAGTCCATTTGGCACAACCCCAGTGCAAGTGTGGATTCCTGCCCTGTGGTCAGGATAGAGACCTTGATCCTAGAGAAAATTTCCCATAGAAAGGTGGGAAAAGAATTTGAAATAAGTTGGAGAAGCCCGTTCTGGCTGTTGGATTGCCTGAGCCTCCCTGACATGCTTGGAACACCCTTGGGCTGGGATCTTGGATAAACCCTCTGCATTCTGAAAGCCTTTTGCCAAGTGGAGAAGTTTGGGAGGTCAGCAGGGGAAGCGAAACGTGCCGTGAAACTCCTCCTAAAAAACCTCTTGGGAAGGTTTTGGTGTCCCAGGGGTTCTCCCGTGGCTCAGTCCTGCCATCCCGCATCACTCGGCCGCTCTCCTCCCGCGCATCTCCTGGATGCATCTCCAGACCCTGGGAGGGTCTGGGATGTCGGGCTAATCTGAGCAGACAGCATGCATAATTCAGCTGGATTTGGGAGGGAGGGATGGGAAGGGGCAGCAGCGATCCTGTCCCTCCGTGTGGCTGATTCCATCCCGTCTCCCGGCGTGTCCCTAATTGGATGGCGCCCTTCGCTTCGCGTTAGGGATGCACACGCAGCGCCCGGAGAGGGATCCGGCCTCCGTCGTGTCCGTGCTCCTCTCCACAGTCAGAGAGAAGCAATTGAAGCATTTTAATGTGTTTAGGCTTTTTTTCTGATGGACACAATGGCAGCCTGAGATTTAGACTGGCGTTGGAGGGATGCTCCATGCCCCAAAATATCCCCAGGGTGGGATTCTCCAGGACTGCGGACAGTATAAAATTATCCCTGGTTTTTGCATGGTTTTATTGTGGGTGTTCCACAAAGAAAAAAAACAGTAACAGAGACAGAAAATATTCCAGGCAGTGGAGAAGCCCATGGGGACATTAAGACACTCTGGGGATTTTTTTCCCCTTTTCAAGTTAAGTTTTACAGAATAGTCCATAAAGTGGTGACATTTTTAACCATTTTTGCTCATTGCTTTGAACTTCCCAGCCTTGTCTTCACAGGCACCAAGGCCCAGAAGGGCCAGGAGATGTAGTTTAATGAGACAAGTTTTAAAGGTCACTCTGAGTAATAAATCTGTGCTTTTTAATATTTAAACTTGTAAGGCATTTAAACCTTTAGGCTCCTGGGATTTGCTCCACCAGATCCAACTAGATCCATCAAACTCAGCAAGCCTTTTGCCTCTGGGAATATTGGATTTCTTCTGCTTGAGATGAAGAGGGTCTCTTTATCCAAGTCCATTCATCTGTCATAACTCAGGTACCTTTAAATCTTTTAAATCTCTTGGGATGCTGGATGAGGTATGGAGGAAACCTTATTAAGCTCAAGCTCATAGAGCTCCATTCCTCTCTTGTTGCAAGTCATGAGGAATAAGAGAAATGTCGATAAGAGAAAGGTGGTGCCTCTCAAAAATGTGCCCCAAATCCTCTTCGCTGACCTTAGTCAAGCTCCCTGGCTCAGGTTTAGAGGGAGATGCCAAGGAGGATGAAGGAAAAAGCAGGACACGAACTCAGATCTTTGTTGGAAAAGGGCTGGATTTAGTAAATCTGCCCATTTTTGGCAGCAGCTGCAGAGCACAGGTTGAGATTCACCCTCAGGTCAGGGAATTTTGGAGCTAATTTGCTTAAATATCCCTAAATTGCATCTCAGAAGCCATTTGGATGTTCCCAGCTGAGCCCCCCCAGCCCTGGCCGAGGGCTCTGCTCTCACACGGTGTCAGAGCCGATGCCGTCGGTACCCCGTCGCTTTCCATGGCTGGGAATCAGGGCTGCTCCCGCTGCGAGCGCGCGACGCGGAACGCGCTCGGAATCGCTGCACTGACTGGCAGATTCCCTTATTGACATTGCACTAGGAATTAGATATTATTAGATATTATTAGATGTTATTACATTGAATTAAATTGAATCAATCTCCTAATCAGACAGAGGCCAGAGGCACCGTGGATGGTCAGATGGTGAAGTTTGGATGGGTTTGCAAATCAGGCTTCCAGGAGCTCTTCATTTTTAAAGGCACTCTAGAAAGAAAAGGCATTTTTCTTTCACAAGATTAAGTTTTCCAAGGGTTCCCTGGTGCCTCAAACCCTCCTGACTCTCACCTGCAATAGTCACGTGGGAGGAGGGAAGACACGTCTCGAGCCTTATGGAGAAGAGTCACCAAAAACTGCCCAAAAGTGGTGTTTCAGAGAACAGGAAACACAGTGCCTTCCAGAGATATGGACACAGGATCTGGAGCAGCAATCCTGGCAGGAGATGGACAAGCTGAAAAGCCCTGAAGGTCCAGAGGGTGGCAGGGAAGACCTTTGCTTTCCATCTTCTAAAAAGCTTCTGTTTACAGAAAGAAATTGGCCCCACTCCTGATTATTCCATCGCAGGCCCATTATCCAAAGACTCTGGATGCATTACAGAGCTTTACATTAATGCTGAGGTGATGGATGCGCTGTGCTGTGGGCAGGATCCGCTCCCCAAACTAACAGGAATTCCATTAGAGGCCGGCTGGGAAATGAGGTCTTTCAAGATTTAAATCCTTAAATACCTTTTTTTCAGTCCAGGGCCAGCATTAAGCCATTTATTTGACTTCAGCGCTGAGACCTGGCTGGGCTGCCCGGATAATCTTTGCAGTTATCTGTGTTTGAGGTAGAGCCTTATCACTGCTTGTTCATCTTCTCCTGCTCCTGCCTCCTGACTCGGAATTATTTCCCTGCTTCTGTAATTAAGGCAGCATCTCAGGTCTCTTGGAAACTCTGTGCTAAAATATGCTCCTGCTTACATTGAGACAACCTTGAAATGCCTCCAGCTGCTGCCCACAGCACCAGCAGCACTGGAATTTGATCCAAGGGGTTGGTCCATCCTGGCCTTCATCCCGGCCTTCATGCAGGGACCAGGAGGTTGTACTGAATTTGGGGTAGAAATGATCCTATGGGGCCAGGCTGGCAGATCTGGGGGTGCTCACCTGGAGAGGAGAAGGCTCCAGGGAGAGCTCAGAGCCCCTGCCAGGGCCTGAAGGGGCTCCAGGAGAGCTGGAGAGGGACTGGGGACAAGGAATGCAGGGACAGGACACAGGGAATGGCTCCCACTGCCAGAGGGCAGGGATGGATGGGATATTGGGAATTAGGAATTGTTCCTTGAGAGGGTGGGCAGGCCCTGGCACAGGGTGCCCAGAGCAGCTGTGGCTGCCCCTGGATCCCTGGAAGTGTCCCATGCCAGGTTGGACATTGGGGCTTGGAGCAGCCTGGGACAGTGGAACGCCCCCACCCATGTCAGGGGGTGTGACTGGATGGGCTTTAAAGTCCCTTCCAACTCAAACCCTTCTGGGATTTTCTGTCCTTCTGGAATTCTATGCTTAAGGAGAAAATCTTGAAGTTTATTTCAGGAGAAAAAAAACCCCAATTTTCAGTATTACCCCAATTTTGAGGAAAAAGGGAGAAAACCAAAGATGAGAAGTGGCAGCTTTTTCCTTTGGTGGGGAAAAGCACTTTTAAAGATTCCCCAGCAGCATCTTGCAGCTGATGGATGTTGATCTGGACCTCAGGTTGCCTGGAATTACTCCCCACCTGGGCTGGGAGGTGGCAAACCCTTGATAAGGAAGAGAAAAGAAGTGTGAACATCCCTGAGTGTTGCACTTGTGGTTTCCAAAGGCAGGGATTGAGACCCCACAAATCCAAAGGGAATTCAAATAATTCAAAAGTGAAAGAAAAGGGAGGGACAAACAAAACAAAACATTTGGATTAGGGTGAAGCAGGAAAGGTGGTTCCAATGTGGGGCAGGTGCTTTTCATTCCTTTCTTTGCTCTCCCAGGTTTGTGCTACTGCAGCAGCCTGAGGAATTCTCAGTCCAGATGTGTCTCCGATGGGAGGGCAATGAAAGAGGAAATGCTGCCAATCTCCAAAAAGTGAAAGCAAAACAGGCACAGGAATATTTTGAGGATTGTCACCCTCAGCCTATAGCATTGATCTAGATTTTGTTCTCAAAATCAACCTAAATACTGAAGGGAATAATGTGGGACCACACTCTTAGATTAGGTTTGTTGTTAAGTTCCATTTTTGAGGGCTTTTGACCTTTCTGGTGGTGGCTCGTCAGCTGAGATGGTTTCCTGAGGAGGTTCCCAAGCAGAGGGATCCGTCTGGATGCTTGCTGGGAATGGGGAATGGAAGTGTGCTCCTGTGGAGAGCAAGGGATGGCCAATCTGGGACTGTCTCAGAGGGATCCTGATGCCTGATGAACTCCTGGTATAGAAACTGTTCATGTGCTCCAGGGCTGCTTCCAAGCCTTGTTGGCACCAGAGGAGAAGAACAGGAGAATACCCATCCCCTCAAATAAAGGGGCAGAGAGCTGTTTTTGCCAAGTCATGATCCTCAATGAGCTGTATTTGATCTCTGGAGCAGCAGCAACTCCAAACCCCCTGAATGTGCTGTTGATCTACTGCTCATCCAGCTCAAATCCTTCTTGGATTACAGCTGGGGGAAACAAGGAATATTTTCTTGTCCACATTTTATTGAATGATCAAACTAGGCTTGAGCCTAAAGCTAAATAAAACAAAAACTTAGGCTGGTCTAGGATGGACACCTAACTCCAGCAGCAGAGAGGAGAAATCCCTAAAAAAGGGGGTTTTTTGCATGGAAATTCCTGAAATAAGCTGGAACTGTGCTGCCTTTCAGAACCAGGCACTCAGTTAAATGAAGATGGGCAAGACTAAGCTGCCTAACATCCAAACCCGGCATTAGCCCGATCCCTATTCATGACGGCTTTATGTTGAATTAATGTTGTTATAGAATTAGGCTCCTAAGAGGCTTGGAGATGTCACCTCCTGGAAGTTGCCATTATTTGTAGCCCTCCTGGAATGGTGAATGTGCTCAGAAGGACCAGTTCAGCTCATCCCATCACTGGGTATCCTTCAGGAATTAGGAAACTCCATGGGCTGGGTTTTCTTGAACTCTTCTTATTCAAATCTTTGAAAGGCAGGAAAACTCTTCTGCTCCAGAACCACCTGTGCCTTTCACCTCTGTTTTACTCCCATTCCACTCTTGGAGGCATCCAAAGGCAATTTCCCACTGGAATCTGCTTTCCTCTCCATCCTTGGAGTCCTTCCCCACCATGGTGGCAGCCAAGGGACACTGTGGATTTTATTCCAGCTTGAGGATGTTCACCATGGGATCTCCAGGGAGACCCCAGAGTGGAGCATTGACAGCCTCAATGGCTGATAACAGCACCTGCAGATAAACAATGGTGACAGTGGAATTCCAGTTGGGAAAGACCTTCCACGACCATCAGGACTGCCAGGACAGGGACACCACACAGACGGAATCAGTGGGACAATTCCCCCCTCTGCTGATCCCTATATTCCCCTAAATGGGGATCCCTGTATTTCCCCCCTCCTGCAGCCCCAGGGAGGGATTTTCCTGGCCACATCCCTTTGGGAAGGACTTGGGTCAGCTCTCCAGGCTCACCCTGCCTCTCCAGGCTCCCTGTCATGCCTTATTGCCTGACTCATTTAAAGGAAATTAAAGCTCAAAAAAAAGAGAAACTCAAGACTCAATTAAGTCTTATAATTTTCCAAGTGCAAACGATTTTGACACAAGGCTCTCCATCTCTTCCTGGCACGCTGGAATGCTCCTCCTCTGCTTGCCCATCCTGATGGGGATGAATAACCCAACCTTGGGATTCTGGAGAAGAAATCTCTGGCAGTCCAAACTTAATTGTGACGCCCCCAGAAAGGTTTAGAAAGCTGAGGGTGACCCACTCCCATCCAGTGCTAAAAATGCCTCACATGGGGCTTGAAGAGGTTTAGGTTTCCACACGGAATGAGAAGGGAAAGGAAAAGGATAATTTCCTTTCAACTCAATGTTGCAAGTGATTAGTGCCCAGTGTACCCCGGGCAGCTTTAGTCTTTAACATGGAGGTGATCGTGAGGATTTATGGGAGCTCCTGGACAATAACAGCTTTCCAGAGAGGCTTTGATTAAACATTATGGATCCACATTATGCAAATTTATTGCGTGGTTAATCTGACTCCAAAAGAACACAGTGGCACTTAAAAAAGCATTTAAAAGGGGGGGGAAAATCAAAGGATCCAAAGACCTGGGTGTTTCTCAGTACTCCAGGATGGTTCAGGCTTGAAGGAGAAGTCATAAAGTCATTGATGAGTATGGGGGAAATGGGGAAACATGGAGAAAATCCAGGAGTTCAAACAACAGACAAATTCCAACCTGGATATTTCATATTCAAATGGATGCTGGCATTAAATCTCTTGCAAACCCCTCTTTTCCAACAGTTGCTTTTCTGTTTGAATATGGGATAACGGGAATGGTAGGAGAGAGAAATGTGATGCCTTTGCCAAATCGGGCTTTTCTCCCAGGAATGTGGGGAGGGGGGTCACTGTGTTTGTTTTTCTCCCTTCAACACTTTTTGGTATCGTTTGTCACCATCCCCATGCAATAATGGGATTTCTGCCAGCAGCTGATTGCGAGGCCCTCATTAACTTCCACAGATTTTCCTGCATTTCAAACTCTGATTAATGTAAAGCCCAGATTTGTTTTCCTCCAGAAATCAAGGTTAGGGAGAAGACAGATCCCATCCACAGCTTCTTCTCCAGAAAAGAGCAAAAGCACTGAAGTAGCAGAAATCAGAGATGTGATGGCCAACCAACCCTTCACTGCCTGATGCAGTGGAGGTTTTTTGGTGTAAAATCCCAAGCTTTTGGCCAATGATTGTGGACTGGGAGTTTCTGTAGACAAAGGACTTGGAGTTTTGAGAGGTTTCAGAGCATCACCTCTCTCCTGCTCCACGGAGCTTGGAGAAACCTTCCCTGACATAAATCAAAGCTTCTTTGAGGGAGCAGAGACCTTTCTGCTCCTCCCAGGCCCACCAAGCCTTCCCTGTTAAACTCTGGACAATTTCAGAGTCATAACACAGATAAAAATTGTTGTTTGTGGTCTATCCAACAACGGCTCTGTTCATTTCTCCAGAGGATATTCCCAGAGGAGGCTGCTGGGCAGAGGGAAATGGGCAATGCTTTAAATTTTTAATAAAAACAGAAATAAGAAGGTGCAAAATAAGGGTCCTGTAGAGCACAGGGGAGATGGAGAATCAGTGCAGAGCCAGAGAATGGAATCTTTGGGATTTTTTGGGGAAGGAATGGACAGCTCAGGGCTGTCCCTGTTTGGGACAGAAACCACATTCAGCCCCTAAACTGCTGGGTCACCTCATTTCTGCTCCTCCCTCTCCCATCTAGACATGATCCACAGGGTCACTTTGGGATAATTCTGGAGCTTTAAACTCACTCAGTTTTCCCACCAATTTTCAGGCAGGGGCTGATGAGCTGAGTCCCAGCCAAAAACCAGGCCAGGCTTAAAGTGCACAGGCTTAAATAAAACTCAGGGTGTGTTTTCAGAGCTGACTGCGAGCTGCAATGAGAGGGGTTAGAGGCACAGGGGGTGAGCTACCCCTGGAACACCCTGGCAGCCCCTCTCCATCCAGAAGCTGTTGGGGGGTGGTGAAAGACCCCACAAGCCCCCATGGGAGGGGAAGGTGGGCTCAGTCTCATCCATGAGGGTCTTTTTGAGGGTTCTTTCACGAGATGAACTCACTCAAGGCTGGATGAAATTGATGTTTTGCTAATTGTATGGTGTTGGGTTTTCTTCTGGATAGAAATACAATTAGAGCCTTAAGAGGGAACTAATTGGAGCAGGGCAATATTTTTGGGCTATCAGAGGTGGTTTTCCCAGAAATCATCTCCAGACAGAGACCAGGGCTGAGTGTGCTGATGGGAGAAAAAGGTGGGAAGTATTTGTTCCCTTCCCTCTGCAGGCTTTGAATATGCAGGAAGGTTTTCTCTTCCTCTTCTTCTTTTTGGGAACAGAAAAGGGAGAGCAGGAGGCTGGGAACTGCTCATTTTCCAATTTTATCTCATTTCACTAAAAATATGATTAATTTTAGCAATGGTTTCAATTTTATCTGAGCTCCAGGGCTGAAGCATGAGCCCAGCCCTCATCCCTGCCTGTTCCCAGCAGGGTCAGGAGCTGGATCCCACACCATTCCCATGCCACAGGGCTCATCCCTCCCCACCACTGCCCTTCCCGAGGGATGGGGACCTTCCCTGTCCCCATGCACACGATAATCTCAGATAGAGGATGATCAAACAAACAATTGCACCACAGAAAATACAACTCCAGACCAGTGGCAGCACCTTACAAAATCTACAGCAGCTTCTGAGAGAAGATAATTAAGTCAAGCCTATTTTGAGAATTACCAACAATGAACTTATCCCACTTGTTAACTGATTAAGAAGAGACTACAACATCAAATCTAACTCTAACACTTGAAGCTCAAACAACCCTTAAAAAAATCACAAAAACAGTCCAAAAATCCCCAAACTCATCATTGTACTGCAAAAAAAAAAAAAAACAAACCTTTCTTCCTTACAGGGAAGAAACAATTCCGGTTTCCAAACCCTCCATCCCTGGGGATCTAAACATCCCCTGGGATGTGGTGCCAGGGTTTCCCTTCAACACCTTTCCCTTCTGCAGCAGCTTTTATCCAGCAATCTCTGAAGCACTTTACAAGTAATAATTAATTGAGCTTCATAGACTCTTTGTTCAATTCCAGATTATTAATAAATAACCCTTTATTATTTAGAAATACGTGGCACATCATTTTTCTCCTCTCTGTTCCTCTGAACAGTCACTTAGCCCACATTAGCACAGTTTAATGCCAATTTGGCAATGGTGCTCCTTAACCCTTTCAAGGCTGTGTGGTTTTAGGGAGGGTTGAAGAGCTGTGAGGGCAAGAGGAAGATACTTGTCCTGCCCAGCTCCTTATGGATAATCCATAATTTCACTGCATATTTTGACCAAAAGGAGCATTATTATTGCTCTTATCCCCACCTAGCCAGAATTAGGAGCATTATTCTCCCCTTGCCTCCATCCCTTGCTATCCCCTCTCTAATTCCAAGCTCAGGATCTTGGGCCTGTTTCATTTTCCCTGCTCTAAGGCTTCCCAAAGCTTCTTATCCAAACTGAGAGCCCAGAGCCCCTCCTTGCTCCACCCCCAAATCCTCCTGACCTCAGCTCGAAGCACCCAAACCCCCCAGATTCTCCTCCCTGGAAGCAGAGCAGGAATTCATTCCCCAGTCGCCCTCACGGATAGAGGGGAAGAAAAACCAAGTTAAATAAGCCATGGGATGGTTTTTCCAAATCCCCTTTTGTGGGAGAAAAGCCGGCAAGGGCTGTTCTTAATGGCATTGAAAGGGGAGAAGGGAGAGCGAGGCTCATCCTGCTCCTGCAGAAACAGACAGGGAAGGACATTATTGAAGGGCTCTGATCTCTGGAGAGACACGCTGGGAAAAGGGGACAGGAGGGAAAACCAACCTGGAGAAGCTCAGGAGCTGAGCTGACCTCCTACAAGCCAGTTCCATCCTTGTTTTTACTGGTTTTTTGGGTGGGATGAGGGGTTAAGGACAGCATTAACTAGCCCATTCCCACAGTTTCACTGCTTTTGGCTGGTGGTGCTCCCTGCCCCCTCCTAGGATCCTGGCAGGCATCCATGAAAGTAGCAAAGAGATCTGAGAAAATCAAGACAAATTAGGAAAATCAAGAAAAAATAAGAAAATTAAATGTGTTCAGATATCTTTTCAGTAGCAATTCATTGGCCTAATTGAAAAAATATTAAATAAACCAAGCTAAATGAAATATATTTATTTTATATAGACATTTATTTACATATCATGTATGTTATTTATTAAATAAGTGTGTTCTGTTTCTCCAGGTAAAGGAAGAAATGTGCAGGAAGGTTATGAGCAAGTCCAGTTCACCCTGATGAGTGTCCCCCACCACCCCTCAGAGCACTCTTGCTCTGCCAGGACCATCCCTGCAATGGACAGGGATAGGAAGGGCATCCATCTTCTCCTTATCCATCCATGAACCCCTAAAATCTCCTTCTGGACACTCATTTGGGCAGCAGAATGAGCCCAGAGCTGCTCTGCACCTTCCAAGTAGACCCAGGTAGGGTTGGAACCCAGTTTTGCTTAAAACCCACCCCAGCTGAAGGTGCAGAACAGCCTTTCCCAACCTTTGGCACCAGGCAAAACAAGAAAAATGTCCAAGGGGGAGCCACAGCCCCAAATTTTTGCTGTTATTTATGAGCCTGAATGTTTCAGTGACCATGAGCACTTTGCTCCTCAAGTGTTTGGAGGCAGCTCCAGGCAGGAAAAAGGGTTGTGCCTGTCCAGGCTGGAAGAGGAATGCTGCCTCTCCTCTCCTCTCCTCTCCTCTCCACATTCCAAGGTTTCTGGAGCACAGCCATCCATCCAAGCCTGTGTTCCAGGAGGAAAGTGCTCACTTTGCTCTTTTCCCTGGGCATGAGGTAGGTGAAAAAACCCAGGTGAGATTAATCCATAAAGAGGGAGAGCTGCAAAGTGTAAAATTCCCCATTGGAGTGAAACCCTGGGTGAAGCATCAAGGGCTTTGTTACTGATACCCCACCCTGTGCCAAACTTTGGGATACCATGGCTGGACAATGAGAGTGTGCACATCCACTGATCCCAGCAGCCACCAAGTCCCAAACACCTGGAAAAATTGCTATCTTTTATCCCTGTTCAGTTTAGCAACAAAAAGGGGGCAAATCCACCTTTAAATCTCCATTGCCTCATTATTCCTGAATCAATAACAGGAGATAAAGGGGGAACAGGGTTTGAAAAACAAGGAATTGCTTCTTCTTTCTAAAGCAAATTCGGTGTCCTGTGGACCACACTCCTGTCAGGGGACAAAATTCCAGACACAAAAATTCCTTTGACATTATTTCAATCAATATTTTGGGAAGTTAAAGAGGCATCCCAGGAATGTGATGGCACTGCATCCCATGGGAAACTGAGGCACAGGAAAGGGAGACTGCTTTTGTAACCCTCTTGGATGGGCTTTTTTAACAATGGGAATATCAAAGGCATGGGAATTCCAAAGCAATGGGAGCCTCAAAACAATGGGAATCTCACAGCAGTGGGAATTGCAAACCAGTGGGAATCTCACAGCAATGGGAATCTTGAAACAAGGGGAATCTGTCAGCAATGAGAATCTCAGAACAATGGGAATCTCACAGGAATGGGAATATCACAGCAATGGGAATTCCAAAGCAATGGGAATCTCACAGCAATGGGAATCTCACAGCAATGGGAATCTCACAGCAATGAAAATTTCAAGCCCTGAGCTCCCCATCATGGCTTTGTGGTTGTATTTGTCAATGTTGTTTGTTGATCCAAGCCTGAGTCCCACCTCCTTGGGAGCAGAAAAACGTCCCTGGGAAAACCCTGCTGCCACGTTCCCTGCGGATAGAAGGAAGATGATGCCACTCATCCTTGGCCAAGCACCTGGAGCTCCCTCCAAGGGCAGGGAAGAATTCCTTCTGCTTCCAAACTAAACCTGAAGCCCTCAGGGCTGCCCAGAAGATGTTCCTGAGGCTGCTTTTTCCAGAACAGGGTGTTGGGAAGGATGCGGAGAGGGAAGCCAAGGATTGGTTGTCATTTCTCCTGCATTGATTCCCTTTTTTCCTTTGTTTTATTTGGGGATAATTAACAGCTTTGCCTAATACAGAATTAATTCCTTGTGTCGTTGCATTAATTAGCATTAAAGAGATCCTTATATCACTGTCTGGAGCTGGAAGGAGACCGAATCCAGCAGCAAAGTCAGCACAACTTTTCCATATTCCCCATCAGAATGCGGCACAAAGGCGGAAGAAAAACATCCGGATGAGGCTTTTCCCAAAAAAACTCATCTCCCAGCAGCAATGCAGCAATGCAGCATCCCAGCGGATATTGAGATGGGAAAATATCTCCAGGAGAAGGTTGATTTTCTCCCTGTCAACCTTTTTCTTCCTTCGAAGGTTCTTTAAAGCCCTGATGTTATCTCGATGTTCTCTAAACCCACCAAATCCACTTAAGACTCTCCAGAACCTCCTCAGGGGCTGGAGCACAGTAGGATCTTTAGGAAAATCAGCCTTTTTCTGGCATTTCTAGGCAGCAGAACATTGTCCCAAGGACTTCTTTCCCAGGAGGTGCTCTGGAAGGAGCTTCTCGAGCTTGGGGTGGGTTTTTATTCCCATATTCCTGGCAGGTTGTCCCCAGCATGGGCTGGGAAAAGGGGGAAGGGGGGGTTTGGAGAGAACAGGGCAGGAAGTCCTGGAGCAGTTTCTAGGTTCCATCAGCACTGGTGAAATTTGGGATAAGTGCTGGGAAATGCTGCTGAGGGGAAGGAGAGGGAAAAGCTCTCTCAACCCAAGAGGAACATCTCCAGTGGTCAGGAGAACATTAATCTCCAATTTTCCATTAAAATAATCCTGATTTGAAGGAGAAGGGGCCCATCCCTGTCCTGGAGTGGTTTTTGAAGGTTATTGGAAAACTCCAGATGGAGTCAGGAGCTGCAGGATCCAAAATCCCTCACCAGGGGAGATGCTGAGCCCAGGGTCGCAGCTTTGGGATTCAACTTTTGGGATGAAACCTTTCCAGGCACTAAAACTCCTCTGGCCCTGCTTCCTCTCCCCCTTTAGAGCTACAGAATTAATAAATTTGGAATAATTGTAATATGAACCCTGGAACTGACACTGGGAGTTTAAGCACGACAAAATCAATGTAGGGCTGAGGCGTCTCTCAGCTCTATTGACAGCCCTGCCTGGCGCTTTTTCCCCTTGAAGTGGCAGAATAAAAACCAAAAGCTGCATTCGTTTTTTTAATTAAGACTCTGGCATTATCAGGCTTTACAAGGCAGAGCCAATGCACAGATGAATTCCCATTTAATTAAGCTTTCCAAGAAACTTTTGAAGACTGCAGATTAAATGTGGGCTCAGATTTCTTGCAGGGTTTGTTGTTTGGGTTTTTTGTTTTTATCATTATTATTTGGGAGAAGTTTTAATTGTTTTCCTGGAGCTTGATAAAGAAAAATAAGAATAGAAATAATTATCTGCAAGATAGAACTTGATGAGTTTCCCTTTGTGGAGCAGCCTGGATGCATCTTTCTCTCTATGACATATATATTTATAAAAATATATATCATGTGTGTATATGTATAGTGAAAACTGTGATGTATTTATGCTCCAAATATGTCCTTGATGTATTTATTACATTTATTATTATGTACTTATTGCATATATTTAGTATCTGTATTATATATTTATTATATGTATTATATCTATTATATTTACTATATTTATTATATACTTCATTATATTAATTTATTATCTCTTATTATGCATTTATTATATTTATTTTATATGTACTATGTGTATTTATTATATAGGTATTATATGCATTTATTGTATATTATGATGTATTTAGTATATGCATTTATTATATGTATTATATGCATTTATTATCTGTATTATATCCATTATATGTATTTATTATATTTGTTATTATGGTATTATTATTATATGTGCTAAAATGTTATTATTCTTATATATATATTACTATTATGTTATTATTTGTATACATATTTATTATATTTATTTATTATGTGTGTTATTATGTATTTATTACATGTATTTATTATATGCATTTGTTTAATATATTTATTCTATGTATTTATGCCCCAGACGGAACAGGCAGCCTGGAAAAATTCCAGGAGTCAAACACAGGGATGAAAGGAGGATTTGGGGAAGGAAAATATCCTTCAGTACTGTTTGCATTCCATGTCTTTATTTCAGTTTCCTTGCACTGAGATGCAGACAGGGCAGACAGGAGGGGCCTGGACAGAATTCCATTTGTTTTCCCTTGGGAATGTGGCGGTGAGTGGGAGCCCTTGGAGCTGTGAGGGCAGCGTCTCGTGGGGTCTGTCCCTGGGGGTTCCCACGGGGGGCATTCCCTGCTGGGGTTTTCCAGGGAATGTGATTGTGTGTGTTTCGGTGCCAATATTGGGGTTTTTCCATTGTTTGTTCAGTTCCAGTGGGAAAACATCCGTTAATCCCATTACTGCTCCCATGTCCGAGTGTCTGCAGGAGTGCAGAGCAGGCAATGTGAGGATACAGGGATCCCTGGGATTGGGGGGAGGCTTCTCCACAGTGCCAGGTGCTCCTGAACACCTGGAAAGCCTCTCCAGGCTCCCAGCATCCATCAGCAACAACCTTCGGGTTAGAGGTGGGGAGCTGATGGAGTCTGGAAATGTCAGCTTGGGGTAGCACTCAGGGATTGGTAAATTTAATAATTTAATACCCCAGGGTGCCAAATCTCTTCCAAAAGTCTCTGTGGTGTATTTTGAGGGAAATAACCCCATGGATGTAGGGTGAGGAGGCTCTGGCACCAGTTGCCCAGAGCAGCTGGGGCTGCCCCTGGATCCCTGGAAGTGTCCAAGGCCAGGCTGGATGGGGCTTGGAGCAGCCTGGGACAGTGGAAGGTGTCCCTGCCATGGGGTGGAGCAGGAAGAGCTTTGAGGGCCCTTCCAGCTCAGTTCTGGGATCTGGTGCTGTGGGAAGCACAAAGGCACCTCTGGAGCACAGCCAAGGGGACTGTGCCATGGCAGTGGGACACCCATGTCACCCCTCCATGGCCCTGGCCCCAGGCCCTTTGCAAGGACAGGAGGACCTCAAATGAACCTTGGGGAAGGTAATGGGGTATTTTTAAGAATCTGCAAGTCCTGAATTTACAGAGCCATTCCCAGGTGTCCATACTGAGCTGCCCGTCCCTCCAAAATCTGTGCTCACCTGACATCTGGTGAGATGACCCAACCTTTGCCTCTCCAAGGATTTGCCTCAGAGCAGGGTCTGAGCATTGCAGGTGAACCCCAAGGCTGCCCTGAGGGATGGGATGTTCCCACCACCACCTGTAGGGTCACAGCACCATCTCAGCTCCTGCCCCAGTGACCAAGCCAAAAAGCTCAGGAGATTCCAAAGTGCCAGCAGGGCTGGGCATCATTTTGGGACATCCATGGGATGGGATGCCAGCTGTGCCCACAGCAGGGAGAGCCCTGCCGGAGGTTGGGGAGTGGAACCAGGCAGGAATGAAGCTTGGAGACCTGCCAGGAAGAGAGAGGCCCTGGAACGGGATTCAAGGCACTAATATGGGCATTAATTCACACCAAAGTCCAGCCCAACCTCCCACCAGCCCCTGCCCTGTGCACTCAGCCCCTTTTTGGGGTAGTTTGGGGTTTTCTGGCAGTTCCTGCATCGGCTCCATGGCCAGGAATAAACCAAAGAGCTCTCTGGCAGCTCTGATCTGCTGCATTCCCCACGCCTCAGTTCCTGGGATTTCCAACATACTCTGCCTTCAGGAGCTGCTCCACGCCTCAGTTCCTGGGATTTCCAACATACTCTGCCTTCAGGAGCTGCTCCACGCCTCACTTCGGTTCCCAGACAGAAGAGAAACCCCAGCCTGTGTCAGATATCAGAGCATAGGATATTTTTGTTCCCTAAAATCCCTAAAGTGGATTTTTCCCAGCACCAAGGCTCCAGTGCCATCTCATGGGTATCCCGGGATGCTGCAGTCTGGCGGTGCCTGGGTGATCCAAAGATTTTTGGGGCCACATCCAGACCCTTTTGGAGCAGAGGTGGCCAAATGGAGCAGACCAGGGAAGGTGATACCGAGCCCCTGCCCTGTGCACTCAGCCCCTTTTTGGGGTAGTTTGGGGTTTTCTGGCAGTTCCTGCATCGGCTCCATGGCCAGGAATAAACCAAAGAGCTCTCTGGCAGCTCTGACCTGCTGCATTCCCCACACCTCAGTTCCTGGGATTTCCAACATCCTCTGCCTCCAGGAGCTGCTCCACGCCTCACTTCGGTTCCCAGACAGAAGAGAAACCCCAGCCTGTGTCAGATATCAGAGCATAGGATATTTTTGTTCCCTAAAATCCCTAAAGTGGATTTTTCCCAGCACCAAGGCTCCAGTGCCATCTCATGGGTATCCCGGGATGCTGCAGTCTGGCGGTGCCTGGGTGATCCAAAGATTTTTGGGGCCACATCCAGACCCTTTTGGAGCAGAGGTGGCCAAATGGAGCAGACCAGGGAAGGTGATACCGGAGGACACCTGGATTTGAAGGTGGTGGCACCACAGAAAGAACACACAGCCAAACCCAGGACTCTCTGCCTGCAGAAAAGAAAGGAAAATCAGAAAAACTTGAAACTTTACTACAAATGGATGCTTTTCCCTAAGATTTGGGGGATGCAGAAAGGGCAGGAGCAGCCTGATGGAGCATCCCACCATCACTGTAAGCACCCACACCTGTACTGGAACAAAATGCCCAGGCTGGAGATTTTTCCAGAGATAAATCCTTAGTGGGAAAAGAAGGTGAGTGGTATTTTAAGTTAAGTTACTGTTAAAATGTTGTTCAACAAAAATATTTGACGGCTTTTCCTAGCATTAAAATCCAGCCAGCACAGCTGGATAATTCCACAGGGATGGGGATGGGGTTGGAGCTGCAGCCGGGGCTGTGCAGGCAGACCTGGAGATGGCAGTGCAGCCCTTCCGATGGAGAACCTCATCCCCAGTGCCTCTCCTCCATCCCAAATCCCTCTCCTTGGAAATGCCAGGAGTGAGCCCCAAGAGCCAAACCCTTGTCTTCCTTGTTTTCCTTGTTCCTCCTCTTTTTTGCATCCTCTACGAAAAATTCTGAACATTTCAATTCTGAAAATGGAAATTGGGTTGTGTGGCTTTAATGTGTGGAGTTTGGGGATGAGCTGAATCCAGGGGGATGAGCTGCTCCAAGATCCTAAAGTCTTTTGCCAGCAGCACCCTTGATAAATGAAAGGAAGCCATCCCAGTTACACTCCAGAGGGAATCAAATATCCATTCAAACCCCCCTGGGAAAACCACTAACACCAAACCTCACATTTGGGATCTGGTGTAACACAGCCACACTCAGCAAATGATAATCATCATTTTTTTTATCCTGGGCACTCATTTGGCCAAGTTTTTCTTGGTTTTTTGGAATTTTTTAATGGATTCCAGCTCTTTTTCATTGCCCTGTGGCACAGGGGATTTTCTGGTTTCCCCCTTCAACAAATGCTGAAGTGCAGGGAATCAAACCATGCAAGACTTTCCCTCATTCCCACGTCCATGTTTGGACATCCCTCTCTGAACAGACTCATTTCAATCCCATCAAATAAAGGCAGATATTCCAGGGCAGGCATTCCAAGGCAGATATTCCAAAGCAGATATTCCAAGTCAGGTGTTCCAAGCCAGGTGTTTCAAAGCAGATATTCCAAGAAAGATAGCCAAGGCAGATATTCCAAGGCAGGTATTCCAAGCCTGGTATTTCAAAGCAGGTGCTCCATCTCACCCTTGTCCCAGAGCAAGATGGGTCATCATGGCTGTTTTTCAGGACATAATTTTCTGGTTTTATTTCCTTTCTTTATTTGCATTGAAAATGAAGACTTTCCAGCATTCCTGTGAG
Source organism: Pyrgilauda ruficollis (assembly GCF_017590135.1). NCBI lineage: Eukaryota > Metazoa > Chordata > Aves > Passeriformes > Passeridae > Pyrgilauda > Pyrgilauda ruficollis. The sequence goes on along the minus strand of NW_024526822.1, from coordinate 1,012,927 downwards.
TTGGTAAGAGCTGTTTTCTCCCAGAAAAGCATTCCCAAAGCCCCAGCATTGTGCAGCCTGTGGGATGCTGAGACCTGTGCTGGGATGAGGGAATAGGACCACTTGCCATCCAACCCAAATATTAAATTCCTTAATGCACGTCCTCATCAGGGAAACCCAACAAGCCCCATCAGTGGCCAGACCTCTGAATTGACCTGGAAATAACTCCAGCTCAGTGCCTCAGTTTCTCCATCTGGAAAATGAGGCTTGGGAATTGCAGGTAACGGGGTGAAGGCATGCAGAGGCACGCTGGCTCCTCAGCCCGCACAGATAACAGCTGGAATTGGAAATCCATTAGGAAATAAATCCCATTTGGGGCTGCTTTGGATGGGGCTGCAGGGTTCTGGGCTTGCCCCGGGCAATGAAGAATCTCTTTTATTTTTCCAATGAAAAAAAGCAAAAGGGAAGAGGGTTAAGGAAATATAAGAAGAGGGTTTTTTTTTCCCTTGGAAAAAAAAGTGGAGGTTTTCCCTGTTTTGTTTTTGTTGTGGTGTTTTTGTGGTATTTTTGGGGGGGGGTTTTTTGTGGGGTTTTTTTTGGGTTTTTTTTTTTGTTTTGTTTTATTTTGTTTTGTTTTGTTTTTTGGGGTTTTTTTGTTTTGTTTTGTTTTGTTGTTTTTTTTCTTTCCTGGTCTCAGCTGAGAGGTTTGGGGTTGTTTCCTGCTCTGAGCCCAGTCCTGGTGCTCCCAGCCTGGACCTGTCTGCAGCTCTCACATTTCTCCTTCCCTACATGAAAATACAACAAAATGAGAATATTCAGCTGGGTTTTTCTCCAAAAATGGAGCAAAAAATGGGATTTTGAGGTGTTTGCAAGAGAACTCAGTTAACATCTGGCAGAAAGAGTGATGACCCCGAAGATGAGTCTTGTCACCCAAAGGAGACACTGTTGTCCTTGTGTGTCCTCATGTCCTCCAATGTTGGCTCATTTTGGCCCCGGACACTGAGGTCCCCTGGTGTGACCTCAAGCTCCCAAAGTCCCTGGGTGTGCTCCAAAGTCTCCTGTGCTTGGGGAAATCCCACATTGAGGGTGGGATGGGCCCCTCTTGTTGCCTTTGGCTCAGCTCCAGCCAGAGCTGCCCAGGGTAATGCATCCCTAAAGGTCCTGCAGGATGACCTCGCCTGACCTCCTGTCCAGAAGTGCATTATTTATCCTCCATGGTGCTTCCCAAAAGGGATGGAGGGGCTGGAAAATGTCCCCTGCACTGAGGTCAGCCCCCCAAGGATAAGATTTAATGGAAGTCCTGAGGCCAAGCCTCCAGATCTTCTCAATTTCTGCCTCTTCTGCCCCAGCATGTCCATGAGAGCCTGAGAAGTTTGGAATTTTCAAAGTAACTTTGTTCCCTGTTGAAAAAAGACCCCTGAGGAAGCCACCACCAGCCTTAGACCCACCCAAGAAAGTTGATCTGGATAAGAAATGCATCAGAGTGAAGTGAAGGAACATGAAATTAATTTTTCCCAGTCTCTGGTTGGGCTTGTTCCTGGAGCTGGAACTGGAAGCACAAAGCAGCAAGTGGAGCATTCAGGAGGAAAAACGGAAATCCTGCTGGCTCTGAAAACCCTACAGAATTCACAGAATCACAGAATTCACAGAATGACCAGGTTGGAAGAGACCTTCAAGATCATCGAGTCCACCCCAGCCCCAACACCTCAACTCAACCCTGGCACCCAGTGCCACATCCAGGCTTTGTTAAACACACCCAGGGATGGTGACTGCTCCACCTCCCTGGGCAGCCATTCCAGAACTTTATCAACCTTCTCTGTAAAAACTTTTTTCCTGGTATCCAACCTGTATTTCCCTTGGTGCAGCTGGAGGCTGTGTGCTCTGGCTCTGTCAGTGCCTGCAGAAAGAGCCCAGCCCCAGCTGAGCACAGGCACCTTTCAGGAGCTGTGCAGAGTGAGGAGGGCACCCCTGAGTCTCCTTTTCTCCAGGCTCAGCACCCCCAGCTCCCTCAGTGGTTCCTCTCAGGGTTTGTGTTCCCAGCCCCTCTCCAGCCTCGTTGCCTCCCCTGGATGCGCTTGAGCTTCCCAAGGTCCTTCCCAAACTGAGGGACCAGAACTGGACTACAGACCCACCTGGTGAGCCCCCAGTGTCAGGCGGGGCCAAGCACCAGTCAGGAAGGTGGTGTTGCTTTTGGACCAGCTGGTTGCCCTCTGCCTCTCCAAGGACCTGGATTTCCAGAGGCTCTTGGATGGAAAAGATCCCAGCAGAGGAGGAGGCAGCTGTGGGCTGCAGCCCTGCAGCTCCTGGCACAAAGGCCATCCCCAGGGCCAAAGGAAATTCCTGGTGGAGCTTCAGGGTCAGCAAACTTCTGCAGCCCCTCAGCTCTGTGAGGATCATGATGGCGGGGTTTGCTTTATTCAGCTGCAATGGAAATTTAGGCAGAGCTGGCTGGGAGTAACCACGATGCAGGAGCAGGAGAAGATGGCACAGTCCCAGCTCCAGCACCTGGACATGGAATGAAGCTCCATGGAAGTGTCCAAGGCCAGGCTGGGGGGGATTGGGAGCAACCTGGTCTAGTGGAAGGTGTCCCTGCCCATGGCAGGGGGTGGAATGGGAAGGGTTTTAATGTCCCTACCAACAGTGTTCCATGATACCATAAACCAGCTCCTGGGAGAGGATTTGAGATGAGGCAGCTCCTGGGAGAGGGTTTGGGATGGGGCAGGTGAGCAGCACCCAGAGCAGGACAGCCCTGACTTGTCTGGGAATTGGAAGCTGAGGCCTTGCAGCCCCCTGGCCCCAGTCACCTGTGCCAAGCCTTCCTTGGAAAGGGATCTGGAACCCGAGTGAAGGACCAGGAGAGAGCCCAAAGAGCCCCCTTTCTGTTGTGTGCTCTCTGGACAGAGGGTTCTGCCTTTCCTGCAAACCCCCTGGGCAGCAATGCTCAGAATCAGCCCCAGCTTCCCCATTCCCTGCTCTGGCTGTCATTGTGTCACATGGGAATCAGTAAATCCCTTGGATTTTGAGCCAAGAAGCAAAATCTGGGAAGGCCAAGTGCCTGTCTCTGCTGGAAAGGACACGCATGGATTTTTTTCCTGGCAAAACCATTAAAGAAAATGCAATTAAAAACAAAAACCTTCTTTGACTTGCAAAATCAGCCTTGTGCTTGGCAAACCAGAGATGTTTAATGAATTCCCTCTCTGCTGAGGTTGACTGGTCGGGGTAAACTTTCTCCTGGCTAATTATGGAGTCCAACTAATTCCTGCAAGGCAGCCTTCGATGGTTAGGCCAGCAGATAAAACTGGTCTAAGCCAACGGCAGCTCTCCTGAGCTTCCACTGAGGGAGAGGAGGAGCTCAGGGATGCAGCTGATCTCAATTCACTCTTGGATCAGACAGGGAATATTGGGAAGGGCAGTTCTGGGTTCAGGTAACTCCTTCCCTTGTATCAAATGAAATTCCCTCTAGAGAAAAGAATTCACTCCTGTGTGTGTTTTCCTCCATTAAAATGGGAGTATTTTGCACAGTGACGAGGACACAAATATGTACAAATGCAGTCACATGAATTTTTAATTTACATATAATGAATATAAATAAATAAAGAGTTACCTATCGAGCACCCCTGGGGACAGAGCTGCAGCTCAAAGTGACACAGGCACAGGTGGATGGAAAACCAGCCCTGGTGGCCAAACGCATTCCATGATGGAAAGGCTTTGGTATGTACTAAACCATGATAAATTCCCTGCCTCAATTCCCAAATGCTTTTTGCAGTTCCCACCCTAACTTTGCCCTTCAAAAATCAGCATTTCTACCCAGTCACCCTCTCACCCATGAGAAAGCTCTGTGACACAACAAAGGCTCGGAATTAATTCATCCAGACTTTGTGTGGTTTGGGATCAATCAATCCTGTTTTGTTGTTAACAGCCAGTTTATTTCAGATCTGAGTAACATCCCTGGGAAATCAAACTTGGACATCTCAGCCTGACCTTGGCACCCTCAAACCAACTGAGCATCAACGCAAACCCCACCTGAGAGATGATTTTTGCATCCAGGGTACCCAGGCAACTGCAAATGGAAAAAAATGCCCGAGTGAGAGGGAAAAGAAGGACTTTGGGGGAGGAAAGCTTGTGGATCATGTAAGGGAAGAGGAAGACAGATCTCTGGAGGCTTTGAAGCCGTTTCTAATCCATGAGGTTATCTCCAAACCCACAACGATTCCTGTATGTATGGGCAGGAACAGGGCACCAGGCACTGCTATTTCCCCTCTCAACATCCAAATCTGATTCACTTGGCATCAGATCTGGGTAAAATCCCTGGGAAATCAAACTTGGACATCTCAGCCTGAACCTTGGCACCCTCAAACCATCTGAGCATCAACCCAAACCCCAGCTAAGAGACAGTTTTGCATCCAGGTTTTCCCACATCAAGCCGTGTGTGTCCCAGCAGAGCCTTCATTCCCCCTTTCTGTCCTTTCAAACAGCAGGATATGAATGAAAATTCCCGCCAAAAAACCCCTAAGTTCTCAAATGCAGATGTTGGTGATTCCAACATCCCTGGGCATCTCATCCCAGCAGCCAAACCTGTCCTGGCTCTGCTTGGAGGGGGTGAATATCAGACCCAGCCCAGTCCCCAGTGCAGCCTGACCTGAGCTGAACCCCAGCCAGAGCCAAAACCCCTCATCCCATCCTCTGGGCTGGGTTTTGTTCTCTCCCACACCGGCACTGAGCTTAATCATGTTCCAGATGGAGGAACACCTCTGCGTGCCCAGAATCAGGGATTTAGCCCTAATTAAGGGGTGGTGCACAGCCAAAGCCTGCAGCAGCCCGGGGTTCTTCATTAGCCTGATTAATTTGGCTGCTTTGGGGCTCTAGTGGAAAGCCCTGAGCCCTGGCTGTAAAAAGCCCCGGCTGGAAATCCGAGATCCCTCACCAGCACCTCCTGCTTTATTTCAAGGCTCTGCTCTGCCCTGCCTCCCCCCCGGGGGGGTTGAACTCAGACCTCTCCAGAAACCTTAACGAGACCCTGTTTGCCTTAAAAAACCTTTTTTCCCCCCTTATTTGCAACATGATATCCCCATTTTACAGCTGGCTAGTGCATGGATTTCCCAGGAGTGACCCCCAGCTCAGTTACCTCCAGCTCTGCGGGGGAAAGCTGCAAGGACCGGCACAGCTTCACTCTGCATTCCCAGGAAGGAAATAGCCCTTCAAAAAGAGTTTTTTGGGGGAATTTTCATTCATATCCTGCTGTTTGAAAGGACAGAAAGGGGGAGGGGCATTTTTTCCCTGTTTCCAGTTGCCTGGGTACATGCAGGGCTCCTTGGAACAGCCCAGTTGGAGCTGCAGAGGCAAATGAAGAGTATGGAATTACCTTGTGGGAAAAGAGACAGCTTGGAGGGAAAACTGAGCTGGAAGGCACCAAAAGGGGCTAAAGAGAGGTTCTGCCAAAGGGATGGGGCTGGGCAGGAGGGTGGGACTTCAGTCCATGGATTTGTGGGGGAAAAATGAATTTATGCCCCTCAACTCTGCTCAGGTGAGACCCCACCTGCAGAGCTGCCTCCAGCTCAGGGAAACCCAATATCAGAAGGAGCTGGAGCTGCTGGAGTGGGTCCCGAGGAGATCATGGAGCTGCTCCAGGGCTGGAGCCCCTCTGCTCTGGAGCCAGGCTGGCAGAGCTGGGGGTGCTCACCTGGAGAGGAGAAGGCTCCAGGGAGAGCTCAGAGCCCCTGCCAGGGCCTGAAGGGGCTCCAGGAGAGCTGGAGAGGGACTGGGGACAAGGGATGGAGGGACAGGACACAGGGAATGGCTCCCACTGCCAGAGGGCAGGGATGGATGGGATATTGGGCAGGAATTGTTCCCTGTGAGGGTGGGCAGGACCTGGCACAGGGTGCCCAGAGCAGCTGTGGCTGCCCCTGGATCCCTGGCTGCCCAAGGCTGGGCTGGGCAGGGCTTGGAGCAGCCTGGGATGGTGGAAGGTGTCCCTGAAGTTAGGTAGGAACAAGATGGTTTATGAGGTTCCTTCCAACCCAAACCATTCACAGATTCTGTGGAATTTTCTGTATTTCCCTTGGCTCAGGGTTGAGAGCAGCCTTGTGAGAACTCCATGCAAAAATTCACCCCTGAATGGGCATCAACCCGGGCTCAATAAAACAATTATCAAACAATATCAGGGATTTTTAGGAAATGAACCCATTTCCCTGCTCAAGTTTTTTTTGAAACATCGAACGTGGCAGGATGAACAATAGTGGGACAGGGATAAATAAAGAAATAAAGGGAAAGGAATCATATGGAAGCAATTAGCAGGAACTTCAGTCAGGAAAACCTGACGGTGCTTGTAGCATTAGGGCTCAAGTGATCGGTGCTGCGGGACCATAACTCACCCACACTCCTGGCATTTTCCCTGCAGATGTGGGTTTTATGCAGGAATATCAGCTTACCCCTTGGAAAAATTAACCTGGGGAGGGCTGTCCAGCCCTGGAACAGGGAGTGTTGGATGTTGGGATTTACCCACAGGCTGGGGGAGAGATGGGCTCATGGGGAGTTGGGGTTAATGTGGTAGCCAGAGGGGGATGTTGGACGCTTTGTCTTGTAAGAAAGGAAATTTCCTGCTTGTAGAACTCCCAGGGGTTTTTACAGGTACTGGAGAATGCAAAGCTTTTCTATTTTTGGGAAGGAGAGCAAGGAGAATTTGGAGTTTGTTGAGGAAGATGCTCTCCATACCCTGCTCACCACTGCACACAGGAAGAGTTTAAGTTTAGATGTTCATTATTTTTTTTTTATAAATTGTGAGTTTTATAGTATTTTACTAATGAGTTACAAAATGGTTAACTATTTTTTATACAAGGTCTTTTAAGGTTAAACTATCTAATTAAGAAATGACACAAATTATTTTTACTTTTAACTTAATAATTAATCATTTGAAGTCTGCACTGCAGACTTTTCTAATTATAAAATACTACCTAAACTTATGAAGAAGAAGGTGAAGAAGAAGGATCAGCTACTGCTCTAAAACTTCTACCCTTACTTCATATATATTATTACATTCTACATCCCTAAACTCGAAGTTTTCTACTTTGTGATATTACACATTTTTAATCAACCATACATTTGTAGTCTTAGTGTTATCAATAATTTTGGAAGCTTTCTTCACAGCCTCAGGCCAAATGCAGTGCTCTCTTGGGGATCAGAGTCTGTTTGTACAGAAAGTCTAAAATTCTCAGCATCCAGAACTCCAACACAGCCCTGAAGATCAACTACACCAGAAGCAATTTGGTGATCCCAAAGGAATAAACGACCCTTTGCTCCAGAAAAAGCAGCTTTGGTTTGGATATTTTTCCCCATCCCCATTGCAAGGCTGCAACAAATGCTGGTTTTTCCCACGGGGCTGGCATTGTAATTCCCAGTCAGGTGTATACCACAGAGCCCTTTGGAAGAGCGATGCATCCTGGTTTATCTGAGAGGTTTTTTGGGGGATAAATTATTCCCTGAGGTGGGGATGCTCCAAATCCCCTGTGGAGATCAGCAAGACGCATGGAGGGCCCTCAGGGGGAACTGGGATGCTGCCCAAATGCAGGGGCAGGATTGCTGGGGTTTGGCTTCTTTTTTCTTTCACTGGCAAGGTCGGGATGGAAGCACTCGAGACGGAATTTCGTGGTCACACTCAGGTGTTTGTTATTTCTTATCTATATCACAGTCTTACAAGGCGTGAGCTCTGTAGTATTTCAGTAACAAAGCACAAAATGGCTAACTGTCCTTCTCTACAAGGTCTTTTAAGGCTAAACTGTCCAATTAAGAAATGACCTAAATTATTTTCACTTTTAACCCAATAACCAACCACTTGTACCCTGCAATGTGGACTTTTCTGTCCAGTTACACAAAACCACCCAAACCCATGAAGAAGAAGGTGAAGAAGAAGGTGAAGAAGAAGGACAAGGACCAACCTCTACCCTAAAACCTCCATCTTGCTTTATCTATATCACTATATTCTAAACCCTTAAACTCTTAAGTTCTGCACCCTGTGATATCACGCACTTCTATCCAAACTCCACACCCACAATCCCAGTTCTGTCATTCCATTTTGGAAGCTTCTCTGTGGCCTCAGGTCAATGCAGTGTTCTCCTGGGGGTCAGAGTCTGTCAGCACAGAAAGTCTGAAATTCTCGGCAGTCTCTGAAATTCTCAGCATCCAGGACTCCAACACAGGACGAGGCTGGAGAGGCTTTGGTGTCCCTCAGAAGGACGAGAGGAAGGTGAGGCAGGGGACAGGGAAGAAAAGGAGGTTTTCGCTCATCAGCTCAATGAGAACATTACAGGGATCTACTTTCCCATCCTAATTTAAATTATCCAAGCTAAAACTCCTCCCACTGCTATCTGTGGTGAGGTGAAGGGATTTTGGAGAGTGATCTGGGGAGGGATGGCTGGGCCAGCCCCGATCCCTTTGCTCGAGGGCACCCAAGGGCTCATCCCTGCCTGGTCACGGGGCCGGGTGACACCAGGGACAGACCCTTGGCATTCCAGACCCTCGGCACTGGGACATTTTTCTGTTCCACGTCCCAGCTCCAGGCTCTGAGAATGAAAACCTTCCAGCACTGTAGAGAGTAGGGAAGAAACAGTTCTGAAATGGGTTCTGGGGATTCTCTGGAGGGAAAGTTTTGAATTTGTTGTTTGTTTTCCATCATCTCTGGAGGGAAATTCCTCCTCCCTGGATTGTGGCGAGATCCATCTCAAGAGCAACAAGGAAAACAACAGCCACCATACCCAAATCTTCGCCTGTCTCCTGTTTCTAGGGTGAAAAGTGATTTTTTTTTTTAATTCCTGTATCTCTAGAAATGCCATTCCATCATCCTATCTAATGCCAATGGGAAACAATCCCATAAATAAACTCTTCATCCCTCTGCCTGTGAGATCCCAAAGCCTTGGAAAACAAAACTCTGTTTCCCCATCCCACTGATATTAACCCACAGTGAGTTCTCAGCCCTCTAGGGAGGTGTTTTCCAGAAGAAAATCCTAATGGATGTAAAATCCCCTCTCCAAGTCGCCATAAACCTGCAGCACCATCCCCATCAAAGGGTTCCCAGGGGGCCTGTGAAAGGTGGGATCACTTTTTATAGGAGAAAAGTAGGAGAGGAAAAAAAAAAACCAGGGGGATTAAAAATAAAAAAGAAAGATAACATAGGAAAAAAAAGAAAGGAAAAAGAAAACAAACAGAAAAAATAGATGGGAATTAAAATGTTGGAAGAACAGAAATAAAAAATAGAAATAGAAAAGAAAGAAAACATTAAAGAAAAAAGCAAGGGAGGAAAAAGAAGAGAAAAGGAAAAAGTAGAAAGGAAAACTAGAAAGGAAATAGGAATCAGATGGACAGAAAAAAGAAAAAATAGAAAAAATTTTTAAAAATAAATGGAAAAGTGGAAAGAAAAAATTATAAGAGAAAAATAAATAAAACCAGAAAAAACTAGGAAAATGGGGAAGAAAATAAAAAATAGAAAAAAAAATAGAAAGAAAAAATTAGAAAAACTAGAAAGGAAAAATAGAAAAAATAGAAAGAAGATTGGGAGAAATGTGGAGAAAAAAAAAGAAAAATAAAATAAAATAAATAGACAAAAATAAAGGAAAACCCCAAATTAAAAAGGTCCCTGCCAGCCCTGGGCTGAATTGGAAAAGCAGATCCCGCGGTGTGCCACAGGGACCGGCAGGAATTCTGCATCCAGCCCCAGGCCCCGGCTGCTCCCAGTCCCGTCCTGCCCATGACTTTGGAGAACAATGCGGGGCCGGGCCGGGAAAGGCCTTTTTGGGGGTTTCAGGGCTCAGGGCCAGCGGACAATGGCAGGAAAGGGCAGGGAGGCAGCGCCCGCGATGGGGAGGGAAGGGCCGGGGCAGCGAGTGGCCCAGAGCCAGCGGAGCCCTTCCCTCAGGGAGTGTTTGTAGGACTGAGCTTTTTCTTCACTTCTCCTGAGTCTTACTACAATACATCTTTCATAGTTCTAGTTCTCTAAAATATCTAATCTTATTTACAAAACTATTTTTTAAAACTTGTTTCTAGCTCCATTTCTCTATCATCGTCTTATTCCGTAACATTTCCAAGTCAGTGTTTCTTATCCCAAAGTTTACATACAGATACACACTATGTGAGCCTTTTATCAAACTTGGAGAATTTTCTGTAAATCTATTTCCCACAGTTGCCTAACCAGGATCTCACTGAGCCTGGAAAGCCCTGCTGGAGCTGCACAGTGGGAATGCCACGTGCGCACGGGCACATTCCTGAGGTTGTGGTTCGAATTTATTTCATTGATTCCTTGTTAAGTGATTCATTCTGTTGTACCCCCACGTTCTCCCTGAGCTGGTTTACCTGTGGGTTTTACCCTCCCTCAAAGCTTTCCCTCATGCCATTCCCCCCTTGTTACAGCTCTTTCCCTGCCTGTCAAGCCAACTCACCCCTTGACTCCCGAACCTTCTCTGCCACTTAAACCTGGAGCCAATCCCTGTCTGCAACACCCCTTTGGAATTCCTCTACTCCTCGAAGCCCCACTGGCCCATGTGACCCATCCTCTCCACCCTCCTGCCCCAGCTGGCCCCAGACACTCCATGGAATCCCTTCACTCCTCCCTGAGGATTCCCTATTGGTTCCCTGTTTGTGTACACCCCCTGACTTGCATCTGTACAAAATCCCCTGTGGAGTGCCTGGGGCTCTTTGTGTCTGATCCCTTCACTTGGAATGAGCCTTTCCATGTGGAGCCTTGGGCTGGAGAGCCTCCTCCTTTCTCCCCTGTCGTGGCTTGTGTCTGGCATCATAGAGCAAGTGGCTCTAAAGGTTCTGCCTCTGGTAAATCCCCATCCCGAGGCAGTTCCCCACTCCTGTGTGGCACTGGAATTCTAAGAGCCAGCCCACGTTCCAGCAGTCACTTCACTGAGGGAGGCAGGGAAGGGATGGAAGGAAGGCTCTTCCCACTCCTCTCCACCTTGAAAATCCACCTGTTCCCACCAAACCCTGCGCCGTGCCATCCCAGCTGGAAAAGGGATGGGATCAGCTCCTCTCCTGCCCTTCTCTTCCCCTTACTTTGGAATTTGGGATGGTGGCTGACCAAAGTGGGAAGGAAAAACTTTAGGTCTTTCACCGCTCCTCTGTGCCAGAGCACAGACAAATCCTTGCCCTGGATAAATCCTTGCCCTGGATAAATCCTTGCCATGGGTAAAACCCTGCCCTGGATAAATCCCTGCCATGGATAAATGCTTGCCATGAATAAATTTTTACTATGGATAATTCCCTGCCCTGGATAAATCCCTGCCATAGGTAAATCCCTGCCATGGACAAATCTGTGCCATGGATAAATCCGTGCCATCGATAAATCTGTGTTCTGCTTTCCTCAGCCAACAGATTACCATCGATTTTTCCTGGCAGCTTTAGGAAAGACATTAAGGCATTGCTGGACAATGCCAAAGTGGAGCTTTTTTCCCCTGGAATGCTCCTTTCCTGCCTGGAAAGGGAATAGGAAATGGGATTTTGTGTCAGCAGCATCTTCTCTCCAGAGCTGGTGGTGCTTAGATACTGAATAATTGGTGGGATTGATATCCAAAGAGATTATTCCAGAGTCTTCTTCCCTTCCATTCTTAACTTCCCCCAACAAGGAGCAGGAATCACCTGTTAAAGTCACCCCAGAGGGCTGAAAATGGTGAAGGAAATGGTCCTTCATGAAAAGTCCATGGAAGCTCCTGAGCTGGGGACACAACCCCCTCCATCCTATTGCTAGGATAAAGCCCTTAGCCTGTGAAATATTGTAATTCCTGGGATTAATTCAGCTTTTACCCCCAAAAGAAAGTGACATTTTAATATTTCCAAGCTCCCTTCTGTGTTAGCATTGAATAAATCCCTGGCTCTGCTTTACCATTGACTCTTCTCTCCTGGGGCCACCTTTTCCTGCTGTTTAACAAGGAACTGCTGTCACCTTAAATAGGAAGAGCTTTGGAAATCGGATTTTGCATCTCCCAGGCCCCTTTTAAAGAGCTGCTCACAACATTCTTGGTGATATCTTTTAATTACATTGCAAGACATCTCATCCCCATGATCCCAGATCAGCTTTTCCTCATGAATATTTAACCAGCATTTTTATGGCACGTGTCAGGAATCTCAGGAAAAAATGGAAGACAAGTGATGAAAGACTGAGGGAAAAATATGTTTGTGGATAATGAAAAGGAAAACAGTGTCAGGAAGGCTCCTGGGGTGCAGGGGCAGCAAGGAAGGAGTAGCACAACGTTAAATGTGATCATGGAGAGGAATAAAACCTGGGACTTGGGAGGATTTGGGAATTGGTGGCAGCAGTTCAGGCCCCAAGGAAGGCTGGTGGGACAGGTATGGGGTGTAAGTGCTGGGGTGGGGGTGATTGGGGGGACCAAAAATGGCCCAATAACCAATGTGATGCTCGTGGGCCACTTTAGGCACTGGTGGTGCAAGGATGCCAGTTTTCCCAAGACGTCCTGGCACTGGACATCATTCCCAAATCATTTTCTCAGTTATTTAAGCTTGGCAAATAACACTTCAACCTCAGCTGTGCCTGATTCAGAGCAAGGAGGGACTTATTCCTCCCCTATTTCCAAGGCTGAGCTGCTGAGCTTTGCAGGGAAGACAGTTTCCCTGCCTCTCCTGGTGAAGCTTTTCTGCATCCAATGAATATTCATTGCACAGAGGAGGAGAGTCAGGGGGAGGGATAGGCTAGGGCTGCAGAGGGCAAAGAGCTTTGAACCTCTCTCCACTATCAACTCCTGCTCAAGTCAAGATAGCAGAGAGGCTGTCTGCTCCCTGTAGCTTGGAGAATCCCTGTTTGAGGCTGTGGAAAAGCTCCATTCCCATGTGGATAAAGCAGGACTCTGCTTTCCCCTGGATCCTCCAAGGCTAAAATAACTCCGAGTCCCTCAGCTCACAGGGATGTGGGCTGTGCAATCTCCTCCATCCCTCTCTCCCCACCTCACTCCTGAGCTTTTGGGATCCTGCCTTCTTCCAAGGTGCTGATCTGCAGGCAGTGTTCCGGGCTGGAAGAGCAGGGATAAAACACAGGGATAAAGTGCAGCTCCATCACCCGAGGCAGGGAGAAAGTGTCTGGCCTAATGAAGCCCCGCTGATCCCGGCCCAGCTGAAATGTGTTGCAGGTGCTGGGTGAGGAGCAGAGGACAGATAATGAATAAAACATGTGGGGGCTGCAGCCTCCCGTGAGTGTGACAGGCTGGGATCTCCGGGCTGGGGGGAGGCAGATGAAATATGAGTTGGAGCTCATCTGAAGAGCTCGTAACTAATCCAAGATGTTGCTCTGTGCAGCCTCGCTGCTGCGGGGAATGGGGTGAGCCAGGCTTGTGCAGATCCAGGGAAACGGAGTTATCCTGCAGGAGACAGCAGGATGTGACCTCTGGCCAGCACTGATATAATTCTGTGCACTAAAGTCAGGGGTGTCTGCAGCCCTCCGCTCCAAGACTGGTCTGACACTGTTCTGGCCGAGTCCAAAGGAGAAGCCAAGAGGGAAAAAACCCATCGGAGATGCCAAAGCCGATTACACGGGAATGCACAGGCTGGAAACCTCCAGGGTCCTGCAGGATTATCTGTGCTCTGAGGTCAGCTCAGGAGGAGCAGCCAGCAAATCAAGAATTGCTTTAGGAGCAGTGATTCTCTGGGATTCATTCCTGCATGGATCCCCCAGCACCCCGCCAGTGCACCCCAACCTGGGGCCAATGAATTTTTCCAAAACTGGGCTTTCACCCCTTTTTGAACAGGAGTTTCTATAGGAAGGTGACTTTTGTGCTACCAGTGCTCACTGAAGGGTCTGAGGACAGGAGGTTGAAGTGAATCCACATGGAAAAATGACCTGGGAATGTGACCAGTGCAGTGACATCAGCACTGGAGGTGCACTGGGACCATCTGCTCCCGGCCCAGCACATCCCATTGAGTTATCCTGGCTTCACTCCAGCCCAAGGAGGAACTAAAATAGCATCAAGACTGTACTGTGAACACCCCTATTAATGAATTAATTCTTTTCTGATCCATTTTCACTATGCCTGCACTTCCTTTCACATCATTACTCTTAATTAGGGATCCAAATATTCCCCCAAATCCACCTACGCTGTGTCTAAATCAGGCAAAGGAAGGGTGAGCTACGTGCTCCAGGTCAGTGCTGAGCTAAGCTCCTGCAGCCCCTCTGCTCTTCAAGGGGTTTTTTCCTTCCACAATTCCTTTCTCTCACTTTTTTGGACCTCACCCCATCCATTCACGTTGTCTTTGTGACCAGGAAAAAACAAAAGGGTTGATTTGTGCCATCACAAAATAAAAATAGCCTGAAGTAAAGGCTGGGGGAAAGTGCTGACTTTGGAAGCCAGGGCTGTGTCTGCAGCTGGTTCCAGGCAACTCAGTCACTCAGTCAGTTACCTTCCAATTAATTTTTTTTTCTTTTTTTTTTTTTTTATGTATGCTGTATTCAGGGGGATTCTTGGAGCTGCACAACCAAGATCCCAGAGATCCCAAGGATCCCAGCACCCTGATCCCAGCAAACCATGGCCAGAGGGGGTTCCTGGGCTCAGGCCTTGAGCTCCAGTACAAGATAACACAAAATCCTCAAAAAAAGTGGTGTTACTCAATACCATCTTGCAAAATTCTGCAGGTTTGGGAATCCAAAGCACAACACATTGCTTTAGGAGCATCCTCAAATGAACTCTTGCTTTTTTCTTTTAAGCCAGGCTTTATTCCTGGTGGGATGTTCCCTCACTTCCCAGCTTTCTCCAACCTGTTGATTATCATCTGTTTTTCATGGATGACTGTGAGGTCTCCTGGGAGCTGCAGGATTTCACAGTGACCTCAGGTGTTTCTTTACCCCAGCCCAGGTCCCTGCTCTGAACCTTTTTCGCTTCATTCCTGTCTGCAGCCCTCTGGATCCGTTAACCCAGATGACTTCTCCCTGTCAGAAACATTCCCTGTTGTAGCTCCAAAGGCAGCTGCTCAAGAGCTCAGGCTTGGACCTGTTCCTCTTTCCATGAGGAAAGAATGAAGGAGAGCACAGACTTCCAAATCCACCCTGAGTTGCCAAAAATCCTTTCACACCAAACATGTGTTTTGCACAGGAGTTCACTCTCTGCCAGAGAATCATTTTGGCAAGAGTTTTTCATAAGAAAAGAGCTAAAATCTCAGGAGAGCTGTAATTCTTTGTATTCCAGAGCCTGCTGATTCCTATCTGGAGGTCAGATGTGGATGAAAGTGATGCTTGTAAAGTCATAACCTCCCTTTGAAATCCAGGGGCACCTGGAGAACACCAGGATGGGGAGAGCCGTGCTCAGGGTGCCCCGTGGGGCTGCTCAGTGCAGCAAGGCAGGAGTTGTCCTGCACAGGTGGATTTTCCACACCAGTGGACCCTTTTAGAGTCCCAGAAGGCAGCTTTGATCCCCAGGCTCATCAGGATCTACCCTTGCTTTCCTGCTGCACCATCCCAGATGGCTCCTGCGTCCCTGTCTCCTTTTCCTTCTCTGGGGAGAGCTGAGCTATTTTTGAGGATGGTGATGAGTAGGATCTCTCTTCAGGTGCAGTTCCAGGGCGAGGAATTACACACACAGATGTGATATAAATATATATACACATATATCTATGTATATTAATGAATTCCTGGTGTGCACACACGTGGGGATGTGTATGGTTCATTTCCCAGCCCAAAGAAGAAACCCTAAGCCCTCAAAACCCCAAACCCAGAAGGTGTTTTGGGGATTTGACTCATCCCAGTCCCAGTTTTGAGAGTTCCATAACTTTTCCAACCAGGCCATGGAGCAGCTGGAGCTTTGCACAGACGGAGGGAGTCACAGCTTCCCTTGGGTAGGTGAAACTGCTGAAAGCTCAGCTCCTGATCCCAAAGCCTTTTCCCCTCCACAAGCTCTGAGAGATCCCAAAGTCTGGTTGGAAGTTCATTTGGTGGCAGACTGGAGAAGCTGGAGAGCCATGAGCCAGTTGCCTTCTCCTTCCCCTCCTCAGGCATCCCCAAGGAAATGCCAACACCTCCAGCCCTGCTGAAATGAATCCCATCTAGGTCCCATCAGGGAAGGGACTGCAGCAAAAGAGAGTTTCTCCTTTGTTCTTTATTGTTATTTTCTGTGAATTGTATTGATTTGGTTGTTTTTCCAAGGCCCCAGGTGAGGCTGAGTGGCTGGAAGAACTGATCCCAAAGTGGACATCAGTGAGAACAGCCCGGATTTCCAGAGGCTCTCCCTGGATTTCATTATTTTCCTGCCATGAAAGCCAAACTGGATCACCCTGAGAAAAGAGTCATGGGTGAAAGAGCTGGAGAATACTTTAATTGACTTTTGAAATTGCCATTAAATTGCCATCGAGGGATCCTCCAAGGTGTCCTTCCCATCAGCCAAGTCCATTAGAAAATTCACTTCTGGACCCCCACCAGCCCCTGGCCCTTCACTCCTTTTGCTCAGTCCTCATCAAAATTGGAAAAGAAAAATGCAGAAGGCAGGAATGAAGGAAGAGAAAAGGGTAAGGAAGAAAAGAAGTCTCAAAAAAACAGGGGTGACTCAAAATCTGTGGAATTAACTTATTCCCAAAACCATTTTCAGGATTTCATGGATCTCTGAGCACTTGCTGGTCTCTGCTATTGTATGAGTGCGTTTCCTGGATTTCATGGATTGAACAGGCACTTTTCCCTGTCAGTTGTAACCCACAGACCTGGGCAGGTTTCTTAGGGATAACACTAGGGGGTAAAGTGAGAATTTCCCCTGTTTCAGCACAGCTTGACAGGTTTATTCCATGGTTCTGCTTTCCAGTTATTTTTCTCCATAGTTTCACATCACTCAGTGAGTTTTGCATCCTTCACTAATATCCTGCCATCACTGCAGTCTGAGATCTTCAAGCACCTCCTTTATTTTCAAAAATTTGGAGGGATCCCAATTCTTATTCCTTTCCCAGTGTCTGCAGGGAGTCAAGCATCTTCCTCTCCCCAGTCCTGTAGGGTGTCCCCAGACCATGCAGAGGGAACGTCCCCAGGTGGGCAGGAGAAGTTCACAAGCTCACAAAGTCAATGGCAGCAAGAGATTCAACTTGGGTGTTTTTTGGGGTCTCTTCACCAAGATGGATTTTGCTCAGTTTTCCCAGGAAAACAGCTCTGCCCATATCCCAGCGCTGCCAGGCAGAGCCTCGCTGTGCCAAGACCTTCCTGATTTCCTATGGCAGTCTGACCTCAGCTTTCATTGGGTATTTTCCTCCAAAGAAACAAGCAAAACCCCATAAATCTTCATTTTTTGCCAAAATGTCCACGTGGTGGTGTGGTGGAGATGACAAGGAGAACAAATATTCTTGGAAACTACTATTATTTCATAATGTTGTGGAAACAAGAGAGAACACACTGTTTAGGGAAAAAATTCTCTTTCTCCCTGACATGCCAGCTCCTAGAGCAGCTGCTGGGGATGCAGGGAGAAGGTGGTCAAGGGGGGGAATTGGGCAGCGACCCCAAATGAATCCGGAAGGTGCTGAGAGATACCAATAAAGAGGGAGCAGGTTCGGAGCGGGTCAAGGCAGCGGGAATTTCTCCCGGTAACAAATGTGTCTGGCTGCTCCCCCGATGAGCTCATGGAGCTGACAGGATCCTCCGGTAATGCTTTGCAGACCTCAGGTATTGTTATCCTACCCCGAGGCTGAACCCGCTGGGAAAGCCGCACGGAGGAGGGAGGTGGGAAGAACCCGTGCAGGGCTGGGATGGTCCCTGCAGAGGGGTTGGGACATCTCTGGTGGTGGGATTGTGATGCTCATGGTGGAGGGATGGAGACATGGCAGGATTGGGATGCCCAGGGCAGTGGGATGGAGATGCCCAATGTGGTGGGATAGAGATGAACATTGTGTGGGATGCAGATGCCAGGGTGGTGGGATGGAAATGTCCATGGTGGTGAGGTTGGAATGCTCGTGGTGTTGGGATGGAGATGTCCATGGGATCCAGATGGGATGGAGGTACCCATTGCAGTGGGATGGAGATGCCATGGTATTGGGATGGAGATGCCCAAGGCAGACCCTACCTTTACAGGTACCACCACTGATTGGGATGTTCATGGAAGTGGGATGAAGTGCCCATGAAAGCAGGATGAAGATTCCTGTGGTGTTGGGATGGAAATATCCAAGATTGTGAGATGAAGATGTGCATGGTTTTGGGATGTATATGACCAAGGCAGTAGTTTGGAGATGCCAAGGCTGTGGGATGGAGATTCCCAAGGCAGTGGGATGGAGATGTCCAGAGCAGCAGCATGGAGATGCCCAGGGCAGTGGGATGTCCATGCCCAGGGAGGTGGGATGGAGGTTCCCAGGGCAGTGGGATGTCCATGCTCAGGGCAGT
Organism: Pyrgilauda ruficollis; assembly: GCF_017590135.1. Taxonomy (NCBI): domain Eukaryota; kingdom Metazoa; phylum Chordata; class Aves; order Passeriformes; family Passeridae; genus Pyrgilauda; species Pyrgilauda ruficollis. The sequence goes on along the minus strand of NW_024526822.1, from coordinate 994,617 downwards.
GGGATGCCCATGCTCAGGGCGGTGGGATGTCCATGCTCAGAGTGGTGGGATGCCCATGCTCAGGGCGGTAGAATGCCCATGCTCGGGGCGGTGGGATGCCCGTGCCCGGTGGTGGGATGCCCGTGCTCAGGACGGTGGGATGCCCGTGCTCAGGGCAGTGGGATGCCCGTGCTCAGAGCGGTGGGATGCCCGTCCTCAGGGCAGTGGGATGCCCGTGCTCAGAGCGGTGGGATTCCCATGCTCAGGGCTGTGGGATTCCCATGCTCAGGGCTGTGGGATTCCCATGCTCAGGGTGGTGGGATGTCCATGCTCAGAGCGGTGGGATGCCCGTGCTCAGGGCGGTGGGATGCCCGTGCTCAGGGCTGTGGGATGCCCGTGCTCAGAGCGGTGGGATGCCCGTGCTCAGGGGTGTGGGACGCGGGATGCCCGTGCTCAGGGCGGTGGGATGCCCGTGCTCAGGGCTGTGGGATGCCCGTGCCCGGCGGTGGGATGCCCGTGCTCAGAGCGGTGGGATGCCCGTGCCGGGCGGTGGGTGTCCATGCTCAGGGCGGTGGGATGTCCGTGCCGGGCGGTGGGTGTCCATGCTCAGGGCGGTGGGATGTCCGTGCCGGGCGGTGGGTGTCCATGCTCAGGGCGGTGGGATGCCCGTGCCCGGCGGTGGGATGCCCGTGCTCAGGGCTGTGGGATGCCCGTGCTCAGAGCGGTGGGATTCCCATGCTCAGGGCTGTGGGATTCCCATGCTCAGGGCTGTGGGATTCCCATGCTCAGGGTGGTGGGATGTCCATGCTCAGAGCGGTGGGATGCCCGTGCTCAGGGCGGTGGGATGCCCGTGCTCAGGGCTGTGGGATGCCCGTGCCCGGCGGTGGGATGCCCGTGCTCAGGGCGGTGGGATGCCCGTGCCCGGCGGTGGGATGCCCGTGCCCGGCGGTGGGTGGGCACACCCCGCGGTCCCGGACCGAGAGGTGGCGCTGGCAGACTGCCGCTCGCGTTATCAGCTCCGGCAGCAGCGCGCAGACCCAGGGCAGGCGCGGCTTTATCTCTTATCTCGGCGCGCTCCGGTGGATGACGCTTTCCCAGCCGCTAATCTTGTGTCTGTTCCGAGTCCCTGAGGAGCCAGGGGAGCCGCTAGGCTTGGGAGCACCCCCAGCATGTGGCCCTCAACTTCCAGGTCTGAAGGCCAGGGTCAAAGGCAGCTCTAATTCAATTAAATGAGAGAAGTGAATTTTCCTGGTAAAGAAAACACGATTGCTTTGTGGAACAGGAGGCCTGAGAGGCCAATAGAAGGTGAAAAGTGCTGCCTCTGACCAGCAGAAAATGCAGATTATTTCCTGGCCCATCGTGACCCAGTTTTTTCCTCCTTTGGGGTGTGCAGGACACAGAGGTTCATGGAGGGGCAAAGCTCAGAGTTCTGGGACTTCAGGAGTCACTTTTGGACAGGTGTGTTGCACAGCACCCGGGGCTTTCACAGCCACATTTGTGGTGAGTTTGCTGAAAACCTACTTTTTTTTCAGAGAAAAACCAAAAAATTCTTCCCTGGCTGCCAGGCCTGTGTGATAAACAGGTGGCTGCAGGTAAAATCCAGCTCTGCACACTCAGGCTCCCTTTCCTCAACACCTTCAGCGTTTCTGACACAGATGAGTCACTGGAAATCCCCTGTCTGGCGACACTTTTGCTCATCCTCTGGGGCTCTTCTGTCAAGCATCATTTGATGCCACTTTTTGAGTCACACCACAGAGTCCTTGCTTAGCTTTTCCTGCACCAAAATTCTCAAAATATTGGGGAACAAGAGGAAGAAAGGTAAAGAGGACACCTATTTTAGGCAGGGCAGGTTTGCAGAGAGCCCATCTTCCAGAAAACATCATTCACACCTTCCTGGTTTGGATATGAATTTCCCAAGCTGTGTTTGCAGTTAGGAGTTGCTGATATCTTTCTTCAGGAGCCAGCTTGGGAGAAAGTGGTGGATGCATTTTATGTGGTCATCTGGACAGGGTTAAAATCCCTGTGGTTCCCAAAAGTTTGGAAGAGATCAGAAGCTGAGCTGGAAACAGAGGCTCACAGGGCACCGTGCAGCAATAACAGATGGAGAGGGAAAAGTGTGGGGTCTCCTGGGGTTGGGCATGCCATGGAAAAACACAGCTCCTTGAGAAGGTGCATTTCCAGGAAAAGGTACATCTCCTCTGCTGTGATCAACAGGGTCCAGCAGTTTAAATCCATCAGTGACAAATCCATTCTAGATTTGAGTCTGAATTCTCACTGTTGATGGACACAAGGTACCAGAGGTGCATTTTGGACAAAGGCATCAGAAAGGGCAAAATGGTGAATCAACAAGTCGGTGTTGGAAATAGTTGGAAATGAGTGCCTTCAAAGGTCTTGGGGGATGTTCAAGCTGGAGGAAATTTGGGGAAGCAGCAGCACATTCAGGGGGTGTACGGAGCAGAAAACCCAAATGCTGCTGGGGCCACACACAGGGGAGCAGACAAGAAGTCAAGAAACCCCCTGAACACAAGGAAATCACAGCCCCCAACACCCAGATAGACCTAGGGAGGAAAATTCCAGTGGCAGAGTCAGGTTATAGCTCTGGGGGATTGACTTGCACCCCTTGTGCTTTTTTTTTTCCAGCCTTGGCTTCCGTGAACAGAGACCCAGCTCCAAGAGATCTCTGCTAAAACCCCTGAAGTTCCTGCTGGAAGATTCAGGAGGGCTGTCCTGGACCCTGGGAATGAGTCTTGGATGGGAAGGGAGGGCAATTCCCACAGAGCTGGGATCATCATTTAGGGATGGCAGGCACTTGGTGAATTTTTCCATCCCCCTGTGGTGGTTGAGGATCCTGGATGGGCATCATTAAAGGACACAGGAGAAGGTGGAGGAATCCTTGGGGAGGGGAGAAGCAAAGGGGCCACACTTTGAGGAGAAAAAGAGACCAAAAGGTTGTCCAGCAATGATGAACTCTGCTTCAGGACAGATGTTAGCGGGAACTGTGGACTCTCCTTCCCCAGCGTCAGCCTAATGGGTACAAATCTGCCAATTAGGGACAAATCTGCCAATTAAGGACCAATTAAGGTTCATCTTTAAATCCGTTCTCCCTGCTCAGCAAAGCCCTGGCAGGCAGTTAACAATCAGCAATAGGTCAAGGTCCTTGTCCCTTTCATCTGAGGATCTCACAGCCCTTGATGAGGCTCGGCTGCCTTTCACTGTGGTAGGTAACGGCTGTAATGTTATTTTAATATCATGAGCCTCATTTATAAGGATAAATTACAGTGGGAGATAAAGAGCACATGGACCCATGTGGATAAAAATAAAAGTCCATATTGCCCCATTATCTGGCATTGGTTAAGCTTCTGCTTGTCGAAGTTTTTTTGGCTAATTTCTCTCCTTTATTTTTTTTAATGAAAAGCTATTTATTTATAGCTAAACGCCAACTTTGAAGCCCGAGCCAAGCATTTGGGAGCTGCTCCGATAGGGCCCTTGAAAAGGAGAATTATGTGCGTTTCAGATGTTTCCAGAAGTTATTGTTTCAAGGCAGTGAGGACTGTGACATTTCTCCCAAGGAGCTCTCCCTCCCGTCAGCGTTTCCAGAGGACACGGGCAGAGCAGATGTCTCCGAGCTGGGAGGGGGGTGGTGACAAGTGTGTGTGGGGGAAAGGCACCGGGGAGGGGAGCAGATGAAAGGGGAATTTAGACAGGAAAAGCCCTGAAGGTCCAGGGTTGAGGAAAGTGCTCTGTGGTGCCCCACATGAGCCTCGTCCTGCTGCTCGCCAGGGTGTGGGACACGAACGTGGGAGACCATCACTGAACCCTGGAATGCTGTGGGATGGAAGGGACCTTAAAGACCTCCCCATTCCAAGGACAGGGACATCTTCCACTATCCCAGGTTTATCCAAGCCCCATCCAACCTGGCCTTGGACATTTCCAGCAATGGGGCAGCCATAGCTGCTCTGGGAAATGTGGTCAGGGGTCCTCCAACACTGATACCACTGTGGGCTTCCAGCTCAAGAGCTTCCTGCCATGGAGCTCTCACCAGCACAAGGCACAGGAGGATGCTCATGCAGCCTCTGGCACCACTGCCTGGGCTGTGCTACATTTCCAGAGGATTTTGTGCTGTATCTGGATGCTTCCCTTTACAATGGAAACATTTTCTTCTCCCAGGGATTCCTCAAGGCTTCAAGCAAAACCCTGTTGGCTGCAAGAGGCTGGACTAGAAGACCTTTAAAAGCCACTTCCAACCCAACCTATTCCATGACTCTGATAATCCCAGCACACCCGTTCCAGGGAAACCCATGGCTCCACTGGGAGCTGTTTCCCACCCTGGTGCATGGGACTGTCCCATCTGTGCCCTCTGTGCTTGTAGGCACCAGCAGAGAGGCTGTTCCTGGCCCTTTCTCCAGCAGTGAGACCCCTGGATGGCCATGGGAGATGTTTTGAGGGGAACAGATGGATTTCCATGGACAGACAAGGGGATCATGGAAACACCGACTTCGCTGTGGCTCCTGCTTTGGTGGCAGAGTGACATCATCCCCTCCTGACTGGCAGCAAGACAGAGGGGCTTTGATGGCCTGGAGGGGACCCTGGCCCGGTGCCCAGGGTGATGGTGAGGGGCACCCTCAGTGCTCGCAATTCCTGTGGGATGATATCACAGACACAGCCTGGGGCTCCATCCTGGAGAACAGCAGTTGTGTGAGGGAGGGGAGAGGGGAAGAGCAGCGGGATCAGCCCCCAGCAATGTGTGTGGAGCAGCTCACACAATCTCCTGGGAAATGAGGAGTTTTGCTCATTATGCTCATTTTTTGATTGTCCATTCCTAACTTACTCTCCCCTGCCCCTACAAGTACAAAACCAAATCCCATGGCAAAAGCTTTAGCAAAGAGCAACCTTCTCAACAACTAAGTCCTTCAGAGAGGTACAGGCAAATAAAAGGTTGGATTCTGGGGAAAGGTTCTTCTCCAGAGGGTGCTGGGCACTGCCCAGGCTCCCCAGGGAATGGGCACAGCCCCGAGGCTGCCAGAGCTCCAGGAGCCTTTGGATGCCCAGGGTGGGATTGTTGGGCGTCTGGGCAGGGCCAGGATCTGGATCAATGATCCCTGTGGATCCAGCTCAGGATATTCTGTGTTTCTGGGATCCTGTATTTGCACCATTGTCCCCCAGCTCCGTTGCTTTGGGGTTATCTGGGAGCCTGGGCTGGAGCTCAGCAGCTCAGGCTCTCTGATCCATCAAGCCTGGATCTATCGATCACTGCCCCAGGAACTGCCATTTCCTTGGGATTTCTGCAGGATCACATCAACCTTGGGCCAGAACTGGTGCAGAGTTTCTGTAAAATTACACCTGATATCATCCTGTTCCCTGTGCTGATCTTCCCATAAGTGGTCCCTACTCATTTAGGGTGAGGACACCACCCCAGTGCTCCGTCCCTGGAGCACCTTTCCTCAGCCTGTACAGAAGTGCTGACTCTTTCAGGATTTGCCATGAGCTTTAGAACCCAGCCCAGGAGGGGAGCAGGGTGCTGGGCACACAGGAAGTGCCTCAGAGCTGATTTAAGCTGTTCCAGCCAGGAATCCACTCCAGAGCCCACCTGGTTCTGCAACAGCTGATTTCCAGAATGGGAGGGGGAAGATGGAGTTCTTCCATGGCAGGTCCTTCTCTAGCCCCTCTTTTGGAGGAGGAGAGATGCCTGAGCTCAGCAGCTTGTCCTGGCTCTGTTCCCATCCTCTGGCAGGGTCAGGATCCTTCAGGTCCTACCTGAGAACCCCCCTGGAGATCTCAGAGCAGCGTCAGCTTTGCTCTTACCTGCAGCACCCCAAATTCACATCCCAGCCCTTGGAAGGTAGAGCAGAGTCCCTGACAAGCAAGAAACTCTCTCCTAAAAAATGGAACACCTCCTTTTAGCCCCTCCTGGAAGCTCTTCACCTTCCAAGTCTTCCTTACAGAGGGAGGGGGCATTTTTTTTGCCTTATACTGGAGCCCCTCTGCTCTGGAGCCAGGCTGGCAGAGCTGGGGGTGCTCACCTGGAGAGGAGAAGGCTCCAGGGAGAGCTCAGAGCCCCTTGCAGGGCCTAAAGAGGTCCAGGAGAGCTGGAGAGGGACTGGGGACAAGGGATGGAGGGACAGGACACAGGGAATGGCTCCCACTGCCAGAGGGCAGGGATGGATGGGATATTGGGAATTAGGAATTGTTCCCTGTGAGGGTGGGCAGGCTCTGGCACAGGGTGCCCAGAGCAGCTGTGGCTGCTCCTGGATCCCTGGCAGTGTCCAAGGCCAGGCTGGGTGGGGCTTGGAGCAGCCTGGGACGGTGGAAGGTGTTCCTGCCCATGGCAGGGGGTGGAATGAGAGGAGCTTTAAGGTGCCTTCCAACCCAAACCATTCCATGATTCCATGGTTCTGTGTAAACCCAAACCCCCCATTGCCAGCCCTGCAGAGATGGAGGTCAGCATCCTTCTCATGGGAGCTAGAAACACTGATGGATACAGGGGTACAGGGATAGAGGGATACAGGGGTACAGGGATTCAGGGGTACAGGGATACAGGGATACAGGAATTCCACTTTGGAAACTTTCTCCTGTGGTGAAAGTTTCCACAGGAGAAAGTTTCCTAAGTGGAATTGCGCTGTTTGTAAACAGCTGAGTCAGCAAAACACACCAAAATCCCAGCTTTTCATCCTGGAGCGGTGATGCCACCATCGGCAAGGGGAGGAATAGAGGAGCCCAGGCCTCTTTGAAATGCAGATGCCAGCTCCCCCTTCATTTTGGAGCCACCAGCAATGTGTCCATGAGCCAGAGATCTCCCGTTGCCCCCTGGAAATCTGAAAGCCATCAGCACACTCGGGAAAGGGAGGAAAAGGAAAATGTGTTTGCCAGTTGCAGCAGATGTGAGGGCAGTGTCCTGGACAGCTTTTATTATTCTATAAATATCGGGACAGGAGGTTGTTATTACCCAGCAGTAATTAATACAACATGCACTGTCCAATTAACGGCGTCCTGCCCTCCTGTGCACGTGGGGAATTCCCAGATGTGGCACAAGGCCGGCAGAAATGGGGATCAGGCAGGAGTATCCCTGAATCCAGTCCCCCTGCGCGGGGAGGATGAGCTGATCAGAAAACAGATGATGGTGAATGCTGCAGACATCAAAGCCTGCACGAGCACATCCCTGCACATCCTGGGGGGGCACGCAGGCCGTGCCGGGTGCCAGCGCTCCGCCCGGAGAGCCCCATGGAAAGTGGCAAAGGGAACAAATCCCAGAGCTGCAGTTGCTCCCTGCATGTTAATGAGCGCAGCAGAGCTCCAGGACATCTGCACATCCAGGGACACTGCTGGCTCCGAGGAAACCCTCCTCTGCTCAGCACAAGTTGTGGAAATGTCCGGCTAACTCCTCTGGATGCTGCCGGAAAAGCCTGGAGAGCTTTTCATTAATGGATGCTCTTGCTCCTCTTCCAGAAATATCTGAGGCTGGATGTTTTACACAATACTCGGGGAAGTCAGGACTGATGGATTTCCAAAGCAAGCCAAGGAGATATTTGGGGTGTGAAGGTGGACGGGTCATGCTGAGTCCCTGTAAGCTGGGTTACTGCAGTGGGGGCAGAGACCTCCTGGTGTGTGAAGGGAAGAAGCTCAAATGTGCTGTGGTGGGAAAATGGGAGAGTATCTGGTGTTGGTGTGGGAAATCAGGAGCTTTCAGAACTAGCTGTGTGGACCAGGATGAATTTTTTCCATGTTGGGTTTGCCTACAGCAGCAAGGATGGCACTTGGCCATCCCAGCACAGACCCTGCCTGGTTGTAACTCAGCTGCCAGGACCAAAGAAATTATTTCAGGAAAGCTGGGAGTCATTTTCCTCCGCAGCCACACAATGCCAGGGCGCCAAACTCTGGGAGCCCTGGCAGCACTGCCAGTGCCCACGAGGAATTTGCTCTTCTGCTCATTGATGGGAGTCCCCAAGAACATCCCCTGAGGTGACCTGTCAGTGGTGAGCCCCAGTTTAACTCCTGAGCTGGGTTTGTGAGCCCAAATCCTTCCTTAAGGAGGCAGGAGCATCCCTCAGGGACAGCAGAGGCTGCAGGGTGGGAGTGATCAGAGCAAGCAAAGAGCAAACCCACTCTGGCTGCTGCTTTCCAACCCAATTGCCAATGAATGGGAGCCAATAAATGGCCAATAAATGATCGAACTGACTGTGGGAAGGGACCAGCTCTGCTCCCTCAGTGTCTCTGCCCTGACCCTCCTGGGTGTTCATGGATAGAGTTTGGACCCCCGAGCACCAGGAGCACTTGGAAGCCTCTCCCCTCATCACCACTGACAAGCCCAGGGTTTGTAACTCTGGAAAGGCTCTTGTTTGGATTCCCAGCAGCAAATTTTGGCCCAGTACTTCGAGATGGCTCCCTGAGGGATGCTCATGGTGGGAGGGAGAAGCCAGGCCTGGGTATGTGCCTGGTATTATCCTCTTTAGGCTTGGCCTAAAGTGCTAGTGCATCCCTGAAGCTGGTGGCTTGGAATTCAGTCCTGAGGTCATTTTCTGAGCCTCTTTCCTGAGCAACCTCCCACTTACAACTTCACCTTCCCCAGGCCCTGTGTTTGCATGCTCAGCTCAGGCTGATTTAACATCAGTTGAGAGCAAGGGAGGGGCACAGGGGGGTTGAGCAAAGGGCTCAGCCCCTCCCCTTGGAGGCACAGATCCCACACACAGCCCGTGGCTGAGCTTCCCACGGCCACGGGGTTTGGCTGCAGGCTCCTGGTGCTGAGGTGTGAGGGAGAGCGAGCTGCACCGCGAGTACCTCCAGTGATTTATTTTATTGCCTGTGTGCAAAAGAGTCTTGGCACTCTGAGGGGAGGCTGCTGCCAGCTCCAGGCCAGCCAGGCTATCCCTGGTGGAAAATGGAATGGATGAACAGGAACATTTTCCCCTAATAGCAGAGTGAGGGAAGGAAATGATCCTCCTTGAACATCCATCTCTAATTCCCTGACCCTGGAGCAGTCTGGCAGCCTGGCCTTGGGATGAGAAGAGCTGATAAAACCCCTGGCCAAGCCCTTGTTCCCAGCTCCATCTGGGCTATCCCAGAACTTGCATCCCCTCAAAGCCACTAAGGGCCATTCCCTAGCCATTCCCATGCCCTGCACTGAGGCCTCCAGGTGATTCCCTCTGGTGGCAGTGCCACCACCTCAACTGCCTGGGGCGCGAGGAGGATGAAGCCCCTGGTGGAATCCATGTGCTGAAGAATTCCTGGCATCTTTCCTGCCTCTCTGGGCACTCAACTCAACCCAAATCGACTCAACCCAACCCAACCCAACCCAACTCAACTCAACCCAAATCGACTCAACTCAACCCAAATCAACTCAACTCAACCCAAATCAACTCAACCCAAATCAACTCAAATCAACCCAACCCAACTCAACCCGACTCAACCCAAATCAAATCAACCCATCTGAACTCAACCCAACCAAAATCAACTCAACTCAACTCAACCCAGCTCAAAGTTTTGGGTCTCCTAAAGGCTTTAACTCTGAACCTAAAACTCCCAAAGCTCCCAAACTCATAAAATCTGTTCGGAAAGATCACCTGGGTCCCAGGAGTGGCAGATGAGCATGCAAACCCAGGCACAAAAGGTGTGCACAGGAAAATATCCATGTGTGAGGAGGGAAATATTCATGGCAGGTCTTTGCCACAAAAATCTAGGTGTCAGCCCTGCCTGGGTTATTCCTGTCATGGGGATCCCTCAATGCCTCAGCAAATGCTTTCAGAGCACCCTGATTCTTCCCCTCCTCTTGGTTAAATATTCCAGGCCATTACCATGTCCTCATGTATTTCCTACACAGACAAACTGAGGGATGGAGGGGCAAAAGGCTGCTGGAAATTGGGATTTATCCACCTCAGCTGAGGATCTCAAGGAAACTGAGGGGTTTCCAAGGCCTGGGGGGATTTGTTTTGCTTCTTGTTCCTGTTTGCCCAGGATTTCTGGTGAGAAGGTTTTAGTCCAGAACTGGGAGATGCTGGGCTGAGACATAATTAATAGAAAACTAATAGAAAATTAATATCCTCTTTGTTCTTCAGCCTCGTCTCATGTCCCTGAGCCCACCAAAGGACCATTTTTCCCCCTGCAAAGCAGAGTGGGTCACTGCTGTGAGCCATTCCCTGCCTCTCCTCTATCTCAGACAGCATTTCCTCCAGGACAGAGGGACAAATCCTGCAAATTCCATAGAGGAGGGCAGCATCCAGCCCTCAGTGCCAAGAACCAGCACAGAGACAGCTCCAGGATGGCATTCCCAGCCCTCACCCACCTGCTGCTCCCAGCGTGGAGCCCTCCTGGCACCACTGCAATCCAGGACTCTGACGTGGGGCTATCCTGGGCCAAGCTCCAGGGAGAGCTTCCCCTGCTCCTCTCCTGGCAGGGCTGGTCTGTGTCCATGGCCAGGGCTGGGAGCAGCAGAAGGATCCAGAGCAGGCCTGGGAGGAGGCTGGAGCTGGGATGTGCTGGGGTTATCTCTTTAACAGGTTTCTCCTGTGCCTGAACATATGTGCAGGAACACATCCCTGGAAAAATATGTGAGTGGGTGAGCTTGGCCCCAGCTCCCTCCCAGATGGGACATTCCAGAGCCCACATCACAAAGCCATCAGCCGGGCTTTGACAGAGCTGCCAGCACCTCCAGCCTCTATCAGAGCCCAGAAATGTCCATATGATCCCTGCTCCCCCCCAAAAACGCCTTCTTGCTCTCATTTACAGGCAGGAAATGTTGGCAAAAGAGGAATAGTAGGGGGGAAAAATGTAGGGGATAAAAAAAAAAAAAAAAAGAAATGAGAGGGAAGAACAAAACTTCCAGAGGAAAATGTGGGAGAGGTGAGACATGAGGTGCAATATTGCTGAGCCCACTGCACAGAGCTGGGACCCCAAGGGGCACAGACACCAAATCTCATCCCCAGGGTGCCCCAACCCAGCTGTGTGGGCCCATTTTCCAGCAAACCCTGCAGGGTTGCTCCACAGCACCTCCTGGTCCCCTCCTGTCACTTCCAGGAGATGCTCCCAGGTTGCTCAGCCCTTCCCAGTGGTAGCAGCACCTCTCCCACAGCAGGGACTTTGAGCAGCACCAACCCCACAGTTTCAGGGCTGGTGCTGGATATGGAGCACTCCCAGGCTGGTCCTGTTTCCATCTGCAGAGAAGGGAGGTTTTGCTGAGGCCAGGGTGACATCCCCCAGCTGGGATGCATTTCAGCAGCTCCAGAGATTGTTCCAGGCTAAAGAGCTGTTTCCCTGCACACAGCCAAGTGTAATTCCCAGGAAAACCAGCTGAGCCCTTGGCCTGAGCTCAAAACACATTAGGAAATCAAAAGCATTTATTTTATCCAATTTTTCTCCTGAGCTTTGCTCAGTACTCCCAGAACAAGGAGCTTTAATAGACTTTGGTTTGTGACTGCAGACACCTTGCATAGCTTGGCTCTTTCATCACGTGGGAGCTTGGAGATCCATCATCTGGAATCTGCTTAGCGCCGTGTTCTCCTTCCCTGCTCCTGGATTTGCATTTTGTCCACTGGTGCCTAATGAATTTAGAGTGTCAGGGCTTATAAATCATGAAATCCAGCAACTCCTTGCATCCCCTTGTCTACCAAGAATCCCTAAGAGCCACAAAGGCATTTAAAACCTCTCAGGGCTGGTGCTGTGGGGATAATCTCCAATCTGAATGTTTGCTGTGCTCAAAATTGCTGAAATATGGCAAATTTGGAGGAGGTGCAAGAAGGAAATTGTTCACCAGCTCAGATTGAACCTAAAATTTTGAACAAATTTGGCAAAAAATGTCCAGACAAACCTTACTCCTTCTTGCCATTGCCCAGAAGAATGTTTGGTGTAGGGTTTAAAAAAAATATTTTTATGGATATTTTAGTCTTAAAAGCAGCCAGCCCATCAGGGTTTACTCCTCACCCAAAAAAAAAACTCCTCTTGAATGTCAAAGAACCATTTGCTTCTTCCAAAAATAAATAATTTGGCACAAAATCCCTTTGCTTTGACCTGGCCTGAACTTCCCTTGGCTCTTTGCTGCTGCTTTCACTCCTGTGCCTTGGCCCAGGATCCAGGGATGGCTGCAAACCCCTCGGGCTCAGCTGCCTTGGGATCCCATTCCTGACATCCAGGCTTGGAATGGGAGCTGGGAGCACCCAGATTTGGAGTGGGTGGGAAATTTTGGCAGGTTCCCAGTGGTCCAGAGGGGCAGGAGCATCCCAGAGACACTTCCAGGATGAGAAGCACTGGCAGCTTGGACAGACCCATGTTCAGATCCCCAAAACCTGCTCCTTCCTGTTTCCTTAAAATCAATATTCCATTGATTTCCAAGGGTAAAGCAGGTTCCCACTGCTCACCAGTAGATGATGTTATTTTTGGATTTTTCCCGCATAAACCTGCATCCCTGAAGGATCAATGTTCAACCACAGAGGTGGCCCAACCACGCTGGAATTATTTCCCCATATTTTGAGCCACCAAACACCTGGTTGCTTCCCAAAGCCAGCAGCTCTGTTTCAACACCCATAAATCCCAGGCTTGGAATTGGAACTGGGCTCACCCAGATCCTTGAAGCAAAATTTGGGTTGGGGTGGGGTAGTGGGGTTTTCTTCCCCCCATTCTTTTTCAAAATCCTTATTCTTTAACAAACTTGTTGCCAGACAAAAGACAAATTTTCTTTGAATGTCAAAACAGGATGTTTTTGACAATCTCAGGACATTCAAAGAGCATTTTTTTTTGTTTTCTTTTTGAAACAGGAAACTCGTCTGAGAGCCCTTTCCTGCAAATGGTTTCAGTTGTGACAAAACTGCCACTTTCTGACAGAGCTTCAGGTATTTTTTTATACAAAAAGATGCCACATGTTAAAAGTTTTGAAAAACCCATCCAGGTTGCTCAGTCCTGAAGGTGGATGTGGATTTTTCTCCTAAAAAAAAATCATTAAAGGGGAATATGTGGAGATTGAGCTGTGGAGCAGCTGGGAATGGGAATGATGGATATTTGGAGATCAAAGTCATTAAAGTGAATCTACCCATAGCATAGTAATCCAGGTGTCTCTGCTGCATCTCCAAATCCTCATGGCATCTCTTTGAGCACAAGGGGATGGAGGATGTTGAAGAAACATCAGTGAAACAGCACTGCTGAGATGCTCAGTTCTCAACAAGGAACCGAAACGAGATTTGCAAGTCAAACTCTCTCCCCCTCTTTGCACCCAGAGGGAAATGGGGCTCCAACAGCTCCAGGGGGCTGAAAAGAGGGTGGGGAGTTCATGGTGGGTGACAGGGGAGGAGCTGCTGGGGGTCTGGGTGCTGGAAAATGCTTTGGAAAATCCTGGGTGTTTTCCAGTGTCAGTGTCTGGATCCTGCACAGAACCTTGGAGCTCTCCTTGAGCCCTGCCCTTCCAGGTGTTGAACCTGAGCTGTGGAGGGGATTGCAGCAGGGGGAAACCCAACCCTGCACCACTAAAAATGGACCTGAGGCTCTGCATCCCTGGATCTCATCAGGTGAACCTGGATGTATTCATTAATTCATTCCAGGAGCTCTCTCCTCTCTTAGCCTGGCCTTGACAACCTCCAGTACAGGAGTGGGAAAAACAATCTGGTTTACACTCAGGCACAGACATTCCAAGACTTTTGTCTTTTATTTGCTGAGAGATGGAATCAACTCATCCCAGCCTGGCTTAAAACCATCATCTTGTGGGACCAGCTCATCCCAGCCTGGCTTAAAACCATCAGCTCCTTGTGGGACCAGCTTATCCCAGCCTGGCCTCAGACTTGGCTGGGTCTCATGCAGTCCTCAGCAGGACGAGCACCCCATGCTACAAATGTCAAAAGAGCAGCTGATGGGTTGAGATGGCTCCTCCAGAGGCTTCTGAACATGTCCTGGGCATTGCCTGGCAAAGCTCTGGGATGTCTCCATGAGATCCCAGCTCTGTCAAAGCTCAGGGAGCACCAATGAGCCTGGTGGGGACAGCAGGACCCCAAATAGAGTGGGAAAGGTGGAATCACCATCAGGCCCCATCTGGTTTCTGTATTGTTGGGTGGTCTGGAAGTTCTGGGATTAATGGGATCCATCCACAGTTCTTTGCATTCCTCCTCTCTGTTTTGGCCAGGCTTCTGCGAGGACTTGCAGGAGAAGTCAGAATATCAATATCAGAAGGAATGTAAGGAAATATTAATTCCCTCTGTCAAGGAGATCCAGAGGAAGGCAGGAGGAATTAACCAAATGTGAGATCAAGACAGGAAGATGTGTCCTGCTCCTTCCACTTGTATTTCTGTCACCCAGAGCAGGGAGAGGAGGGATTTGGCTCCTCATCATTGTGCTGGATACAAGCAAAGAGCAACAGCAGCACAAGGGCTCTGACAAGAAAGACCAAAATCTTCTGCTGGATCTGCAAGGAAAAGAGCTTTACTTTGTATTTAATTTACGGGAATTTCAGCAAAAAGAAAACACTGCAGTGAGAAATGCCTTGATTTTTTTCTTGTACAGCCCAGATTAACAGGACTGTGGTGCTGGAATTGTTCTCCTCTATCCCCTTCCCTCAGACTGTGCAGTGTCCACTTGGTGCTGCTGCTCCAGCACTGCCCATCAGAAATGTTCCACAGGAGTGCAAGGCACCAATAAAATTGTTCCCCAGAGGGGATTTTCAGACTCGTCTTTCATCTAATTTGATTAACTTGGCTCATTTCCTGCTCTCCCTGTGATCCCACTGACAAGATGTGCAATCCCAGGTTTATGGTGCCCTGATTGGGATCACTCAGTGACAGCAGGGAGCTTTGCAGGCACAACAGCCCCAGCCTGGCTCAGTGGATTCTTCCTCCTCTGAGTCCCCCAAGCTCTGTCTCTGCACCTGAGTGTTGGGAGATCATGGAATCACAGAATCCCAGGATGGTTTGGGTTGGAAGGGACCCCAAAGATCAGCCAGTCCCACCCCTGCCATGGCAGGGACACCTTCCCCTGTCCTGGGTTGCTCCAAGCCCCGTCCAACCTGGCCATGGACACTGCCAGGGAATGGCAGCCACAGCTGCTCTGGGAATTCCATCCCATCTCCTCCCCACCCTCACAGGGAACAGTTCCTTCCCAAAATCCCACCTACCCCTGCGCTCTGTCCATGGGGACCCACTCCCTGTCCTGTCCACACCACTTTATGAGGTGGCCCAAGGAACCACGAGCAGGCTGGGGGGCTCTGAGCCACTCCAGAGCATCTGAGGGTCTTGAGCTGCAGGTTCTGGGCAGTGCCAGACCTGCTATGCCTGTGCACAGGAATGTCCTGGCATGATCCCAGATTTCCTCCTGTTGCTTTTTTGGGTCCCAGCTTTGCCCCTCTCCCGATGGGAGGGGATGGGAAGCAGGGCTGCTCTCAGCCCCATTATCTGCTCTTTAAACAATGTTAAGCCTCCAAAAATAAATCCTCTGGAAGAGCTTGGTTTTGTTCAGCTCCTCGCCTGGCAGTGCTCCTAAAACATCCAGGAGTTTTCATGGAGCTCTTTAGGATAATATTTGACACTTCCATCACTTCTTTCATCCTGAAGTGCTTTTCCAACCTGAGACCACTGCTTCAGTCAAACTGTTCATGCAGTAGTGGAGTTTTTCCTAAAAAACAAATCCTACATCATGCTGGGAGCCCTGCTCATCCTCCATCCCCGTGGAATCAGTGAGGGTTCAGCACACTGCTCATCCCCGAGGGGATTATTGGGATGATGCCACTGCAAAGGGAGCACTGGGAAATGGTCCTGCTTTGGGAAAAAGTGGTGGTCTTTGGGAAAAAAAAAAAAATACATCTACAGAATATAGAGGACACTGAATTTGGCTCCAACCCTCTGCTGGTGCTGTTGCTAACACCCAAAGCAGGACAAGGACCTTCCAGAGTGAATTCCTGTGCAGCTTCAGAACCACTTTGGATCCAGACAGAGCAATGCTTTCCAGGATTTGGGAATAGTTTAAGGGTGAAGGATCTCCCAACCCTCAGAGTGCCCCAGCACACAATGCAGGCTGAAGGCAGTACAGCATCTCCCTCGCCACCTCCAGAGGACAAATTCACCCCGGACTGGGATTTTCCATCTATCTGCCCTTGGCCAGACCCCAAACACTTAAACCCCTCTTCCTGCCACACTGTGGGGGAGATGGAGATACTCACCCCATTCCAACAGGGTTAACTCTCCCTGTTCATTGATAAACTGGTAACAAACACCTGGAATAAATAAAATCCACTCCTGAACCCACAGCTAAACCCAGCACTGGTGTGAAACCCCAGGACAGAGCTGGGGCACAGCAGCCACACCAAGAGGATTCAGTGCCAAAGGCCCCATCACCCTTGGACTTGATCCTTCCAGGCAGGAATTTAACATTCTGCTTTCCTTTAAATTGCCACAAAGAGGTGATTGGCCCCCAAAACCTTGTTCTTCTCAGTGCTGGACTCCAGGAAGGTTTTGGGGGGAGGAGGGAGAAAATGCTTTTGGCTCCAGCAGACCAGGAGTTTGTGCTGCTATGGAGAATGCTCTGGAGCTTCCATTTCCAGGAAGGCTCCAGAAGAGCATCCATGCAAATTGAGTCAGGATTGCCAAGAAAAATGGAGCAAATTTGAAAAAATTAGCCAGGAGCTTGTTGCAGCAGCTTTCCTCCCTCTTCCAGACATGCAGGTGTTGCCCTGCCCTGGAAGATGTCAGCAGTGTGGCAGTGAGGTGTGGCTGATGTTAAACAGGACAGGACTGGAGGGCTTGATTGGGAAAATGCAAATGGATTGTGATGGAGATGAGGGGGTGTGGCTGGGGGGGAGCAGGACAGGGTGGGGAGGCCCTGGTACAGGCTGCCCAGAGAAACTGTGGCTGCCTCATCCCTGGAAATGTCCAAGGCCAGGTTGGACGGGGCTTGGAGCACCCTGGGGTAGCAGAAAGTGTCCCTGCCCATGGCAGGGGCATGGAATGAGGCGGGGTTTAAGGATCCTTCCAATCCATCCTGGGTTTCTAGAATTCTGTGGCATTATTCCCTCCATTACTGAGACCAGCAATCTCTCTGGTCCCCAAAATCTGCCTCTGCCTCGTCAGGTCCAGTGCTGGAAGAGGGAGCAGGGTCTTGGCAGGGTGGCCAGAACTGGAAAGATGCTGGAGAAGAATGGATGGCTTTTGGAGAAGGATGGCACCTGGAGAAGGAGGACACTTGGAGAAGGATGGAATTATGTAGAAGGATGGGATGATGGAGAAGGATGGAACGGAACGATGCAGAAGGATGGAATGATGGAGGAGGATGGAATGATGCAGAGGAATGGAATGATGGAGGATGGAATGATGGAGAAGGATGGAATAATGCAGAGGGATGGAATGATGGAGGAGGATGGAATGATGGAGAGGGATGGAATGATGGAGGGTGGAATGATGCAGAGGGATGGCATCTCCCCAGTAGTGAGGCTGGCAACGGGAATGTGCAATGCTGGGAGCTGCCTGGGCCGGAGTTAAAGGGGCGGTAATTACCTGATTACTGCCATTTAATGAAGAACAATTGAAATAGATAAGCCGTGGTTAGTGCTTGGAAAAACCCAAGGAGTTTCTAGGGAGACAAAACCTCCGAGATCTCGGCTGGAGGGGGGAAAGGGAGGCTGCAGCTCCTTGCCGATCCAGGCCGGGGAGGACAATCCCATTTCTGATCCCCAAATTTGACCCATCCCGGAGTGTTCCCATGGGATGACCTCATCCCACAAACCCAGCTAAAGCCAAGCACCAGCTTTGTGCAGCATGCTCGGAGACGAGGGAAGACAAATGGCATTTGCTGCCCAGGCCCCCCGGTGGCTCCTTCTCCCCGCGGCTCGGGCGTTTTCCAGCCGCCGCGGCTTCCAGCACGTCTCGCAGGGCCCGGGCAGAGCTGGAAAATGATGTTTAATGTGTCTGCCTGGGAAGGAGGTGATTAATTTGTCTGGGGGCATGGAAGTGCTGGTCGTGTTTGTGGCCACGGAGCTGCTTTCATCCAGGGAGGCACAGGAGGAGCTGTGGACACCTAGGAGTTGGGGCAGCTATTTATTTGCTTTATTGAATAAATATATTTAATCCTTAAGCCTTGGCTGACCTCCTGCATGAATGGGTGCCCTGTTGGGAAAAACCATGGCACCCAAAGCAGGGCAGCCCCCGCCCGCCCGCAGCCAGGGATGCGGTGGGAACGCCGTGCCAAGGGGAAGGGCAGGGGCCCGGCATCCTGGCACAACAAGAAACGCGGGCACGGAGGAAGGCCTGCGGAGATTACTCCCCCAGCACACAGCTGGGTTATTTCTGCTGCCGCCAGATAAAAGGCTGGAAGTTTATCCAGGCCGGGTGCAGCAGGGAGAGGTTTCCTGCAGACAGGTGAAACGCTGAGCACGGGGCTGATCCGAGAGCAGACGGCCTTGGGGAATATCCCAGCCCCGCTCCCGAGCCGCTGCAGCCCCCGCTGCCCCCGGCACGGGCAGACGGGAGGGGGCCGATAACAGCCCCGGAAACCCACCAGAGACACCCGGCCGGCCCCTGCCTCTCGTCACAGCTCCCTGCCAAGGAGGCTCCTGCACCTTGTCAGCCTCCGGGTAATGGGAACCAGCTGCCTGTGGAGGATGGAGCGGGGCTGGGGAGCGGGGGAAGGGACCAGCCATAATTCCTGCTGCTTGGCCGGGGCTCCGGCGGGAGGGAGCCATGGGGATGGGGATGGGGATGGGGATGGGGATGGGAATGGGGATGGGAATGGGAATGGGGATGGGGGATGGGAATGGGGATGGAATGGGGATGGGGAGAAGGCACTCAAAGAACCTGGCAGTGCAGATGCTGAGCATGCAGAGGATGCAGAGGATGCTCAGCTCCCAGAACCAGCTCACCTGTGGGTGCAGCTGACACTTGGCTGAGGTGTTTTTTCCAGCTCACTGGGGTTTCACATTCCCCAGGGTGGATGTGTTCCTGCCTGCCTTCACCTGTCCCAGAGGAAAGATTTGTACAGAGGGGATTCCATAGCCCAGAGCTGAGCTCAAGGCTAAAGCTATGCCCAAGAGACAAGCTGATATTTTATCCCAAAATATCCATTTCACACCCCAAACTGCAGCAGAGCTCAAATCACTGCTCTGCACAGAGAACAGACCTCCCAAGAGAGGATTGTTCTTGATGTGTGCAGCATCCTCCTTCCCTGTGCTCCTGCTCTCCAAAGTCACCAACACCCCAAACTCTCCTCATTCCTTTCAGGATTTTCACCCTCTTAGCTGGGAGTTGGAGCAGAGTGAGGATTTACACCCTTGTCCAGGCTGGGCTTCTGGGAAGAGCAGCATCTCCGAGGAACTGGCTCCATAATTGAGTTAGCCATGCTCATTTTCAGGAACAGGTTGCTGTTAACGAGTTTTAATTAAAACCATCTTCACAGTGTCAGCAAGTTGAAACCAAGGGCAGTGTTTCATATCCACAGTAATTTTCCCAGCCGGATCACACGCAGGGTGTCTGCCAGCATCGCAATTTTGGGGCAAAAAATGCCAAATTTGCCAACCCAGGTGGCTGAAGCCCTGCTTGGACCCCACACACAAAGCCCAAGGGCAGCTCAGCCTCTTCCAGCACCGTGGATGCTTCTCCCTCCTCCATCTCCCAGACTTTCTCCAGGCTAATTTTAGCAATCAGCCCCTCCAGAAATTTTCTCTGGAGCTTAATCCCACTTGTAGAGGAAAAAAGGAAGAGTTTTCCTGCAGTGGAGTGACTCTCTGCTCTTTGCTTGCCATGAAATTCAGGTTTTGGCCCTTTGGAACCTCTGGAAGAGATTTTCCCCTGCTTCTTCCCAGCCCTGGCTCTGCCCAGAGATTTCACAGCTCGTTGCAGCCACACTTTGAGTCCATCCTGAGTGATTTAAAGGCTCTTCCATGCTCTCTCCAGCTTTCAGTGCTCAGGGAGATGGGATCAGGGAGGGACGAGACAGGATCAGGGCGCTTTTGGATGCGCTGCTGCTGGAGTGAGGTGGATCCAGGCTGGGTTTGGGCTCCTGAAATCCCAGGATGCAGGACAGGATCCAGGAGTGCAACCCTGGCACAGCTGCCTGCCTTTTGCAGCTCTGCCTGTTGGATCAGATTCCTGGGCTGCTCAGAAAAGAGATTTAACTCACCAAGAGACAAAATTCCACTTCAGTCCATCAGTGGAAAATGAACATTGAATTGGATCCATTTCCCTACTCAACCCCCAATGCAAAAAGAGCTAAAACCTTGTGCTTCTCATCACAGAAATGCAATATTTTCCTTTATTTTCCCTCCCAAACCAGGTCTCCAACCCAAATCTGTGGCTGCTGTTGGATTTTTGTCTCCCTCTTGTGCCAGGCCTGGAATTTCCAGGGAGGAGGTGGGATGGTACCTTTGCCACGTCAGGTCTCAGCTGCACACTGAGGATGGGGTGAGCCCGAAGGGTTGCTGGGACTTGGGGCAGGAATTAGAGGCATGCCTTTAATGTGGGATTGTCCCAGAGGAATTCCAAAGGCACAAATCCTGCACGGACATGAGCACCACTCACCCACCACAAAGCCCAAGCGCTGGAGAAAAGCTGGATATTTTGGGAATCTCAACTCTGCCTTTCTGACTTGGACTAAAGGACTTGGCTTGCTGTTAAATAAAGGGAAACTCCTGCTGGAGGGGGAATTGTGAACCTGGCAGTCCCAGAGAGGAGCAGGGCGGGTTTTGTCTGACATGCCGGGTTCTCCCGGCGCTGGGGGATGCAGGAGCGATGGGACGCGGCTGTTGGAGGGGCAGGAGCGGCGGGGCCGATCCTCCCGGGGCATCCCGGAGCATCCCGGCAGGCGGGATCCTAACCCAAAGCAGATGGGGAGGGAGGGAGGCTTTTTCCAAGGACCTGGGGAGATAAAGGGATTAAAACCGATCATGTGCAGAAAGACAGCAGAGATGCCCCAGGGTCGGGCGATAAAATTTGGGATTAAGCCTCCAGCGGGGCGGGGTTTGCTGCATCTCCCTGCAGGGATGCCCAGAACCCTGTCTGGGAGGCAGAGCTCACTGCAGCCGGGAAGCAGAGTTAATCCATTCCCTTCTCAAGCCCCAGCTCGTGGCAGGTTTGACAGATCCCAGAGCTGCCTTCCCGTGTTCTGCCCATCCCTCACTCGGCTCCTGCAGCAGGAGCAGGACACGGGCACAGCATCCCCTCCTGCCTCTGCCAACCTCAGGTTCCACAGGGAGAAAATACCAGGAGAAGTCCTGGCTCCCTCAGTCCTGGGGAAAATGTGGGGATTTCCTTGGCTGGGATAGGAGGCAGTGCCCATGAGATCCCCACACCTCGGTTTGGACCCATGGGATTTTGGGATCAGTTTTGGGGCTTTGCCAGGAATGCCAGGTCTCCATCTCTCTGGCTCCTACAGAACCCCCTTCCCATCCATAAAGCATGGCAAAATTCCCTTTTCCATCTGAGTTCAGAAAAAGCAGAGGAAGTAGGGTGGATGTGGCATTGCAATGGGTGATCCCTGCCTACAGCACAGATTTCATGGACATTTGTGGGAAAAGCTGCTTTCCTTGGGGGGATGTGAGAACAGCACAAGGCCAAATCTGACCTGCAGTGAAAATCCAGGGGAAAAATAGTTTATCCAGAGGTTTTTTGCTGACATTTCTCCCTGCAGAGTGTCCTGGGCAGAAAAAAAGACCAGCCCCAAAGCCCTTTTCTTTTGCCTTCGTGGGACTGGGACTCTGCACTCCCAAATTCCTGCTGCTCCCTTTCCAGCCCAGCCTCGGAGAAGAATAACCCCATTGAATGGGCCAAGTTAATCAGGTGAGCTCCTGACACACCTCATTTATCTTCCCTGAGCCCGGGAGACCCAAAAAATGGGATTAAAAGCAGCGATAAACAAAAGATCCCAGACGGCCAAGAGATTTGTGGATTTTCCCCTGATCTGAACTCTGGGCCCAACATTTGGTTTTTATTTGGGAATAATAGGAAGTGACAGAATTGGGCTTTTTCTGCCTCACTTTGTGACTGATAAAAATATCCTGGAGGAGGTGGGAGGAAGTTCTGGGAAGGGGATGGACAGTGGGATCCACTAATTTGCCTTTTTTGGGAATTAGTGGAGGGTCTTCCCCACCTTGTTATTGGAGGGATGCAGCTCCCACCTCCCCTCCCCTGGTGCTTCCCTGGGTCTCCCTGTCCAGAGGGGAACAGAAGCTCACTCCTGGGTTATGGAGAGTGCAGGGCTGGGATGAAAACACTCCCAAAACATTCCCAGTCTCCAGGGCCACCCCCATCCATCACCCTGGATCCAGCCCCAAACATCCATCACCCCCAGGAGCCCTCTCTGCGTCCCTCTGATGCCTTGCAGACCCACAGCAAATCCCCTTCCTCTCCTGCAATCCCTCAGCCTGCCCTGCTCTCCCTCGGATCCAAAGGAAATCCCATTTCCAATGTAAAAATCTCCTTTCCTTACCAACATTCCCATCTCCCAGCTCTGTCTTCACCAGGGAATTTTGGGTGCTATGGAGCTGCAGCTTCCACTGGGCATCAGGGGCTCTGTGTCTGTAGGATGTGCCAGCACATGGAAATGCATCCCTGTTGGAACCCTGGCTGCTGAGAATTTCAGACTTTCTGTGCTGACAGAGTCTGAACCCCAGGAGAACACTGCATTGACCTGAGGCTGTGGAGAAGCTCCCAAAATTGATTGATAGCACTGGGATTGTGGGTGTGGGGTTTGGATAGAAGTGTGTGATATCACAGGGTGGAAAACTTAGAGATTAAGAGTTTAGAACAGAGCAATATCTATAAGGCAAGATGGAGGTTCTAATAATTTAGGTGTCATTTCTTAATTGGACAGTTTATCCTTAAAAGACCTTGTAGAGAGAGAGATGGGGCTCCATTTTTGTCTGTTAGAGTGAAGTGCTGCAGAACTCAAGGTTTGTGAGACTGTAGCATAGATAAGTAATGAACATCTGAGTCCCAACAAGAAATTCCATCTCACACATTTAATTCTGACCCTGGCAAAAAAAAGAAAATAAAGCCCAACACATCCCTATACATTTCTGGGGACAAATGGAAGTTCTTTCCCATGATTTATAAGAAATAGAGACATTGGGGATTCCAAAGCCCTGGAAATTAAAATTTTCCAGCAGTTTTCTCCTTTTACAGTTGCTCTTTCTGCCCTGGATGAATTATGTTCCTTCATTTGGAACTTCCCGAGAGGAGCACAGAGATCCATCAGCAGGCTCTGAAAAATCATCAGTGATCTCTTCAGTTCTGAATTTTTAGGGAAAACTGGGGTTTTTCCAAAAGATTTTAAAGGTTTCATAAAAAAAAGAAATGCAAAAAGCATGTTTTTATGTCACTTCTAAGAGCTGCAGCCTTGTTCCTCATTCCTGGGGTTTCTAAACCAGCATCACTGGCAAACTCTGGATCTAAGGGATGCAGCTTTACAGGAATGTGGTTGGGTTGTTTGAATTTAATAGAAAACAATCCCGAGAAGAAAAAAAAAATCCAAACACACAGGATGGTGGAAACAGCCTCTTTTATACTGCTTAGGATGCCCTCAAAGCAGTGAGGGCTGGGCTGGCTCTGCAGGTGTTTAAGAGGGAATGTTCTGATCTGGGCATAAAATTCCAGGGAAACCTCAGCCACCCCCCAGTTTTAGGGAGTTGTCCAAGGGGGAATTTAGTTTCGTACAGAATTAGTCTGCAGGTTGGTGGAGGTGGGCAAGAACCAAAGAGGTGTTTCCCAAAAATCAGTGTTGCACAGCAGATTCCAGGTGCACGGGGATTTAACCTCCTGGCTCACCTGGAAACACCTTCCTGGGACCCTGTGGGCCAGGAGAGCCAGAGCTTCCCTTTCCCTAAGGCCCTTCATCATTTGGGGTTTGGGTTTCCCACATTCAGCATCCCAAAGCTTCCCAGAGGAGGGAAGCAGGCAGGAGAGACAGAAGGAGGGACCTGAGCCCAATCCCAAAGGAAGGAGCAGCTCTGTCCCTACTGCCACTGGGGGGGAGCAGGAGTGTGGGACCACAGGGTGGGAGCTGGGGGTGCCCATGAGCCCAAACCCCTGGGGATGGGGTGTGGGCATCACTGCAGGTATTACAGCACCCTGCAGATTTGAGGTGTGGAAGGGCTGGATTTGGGAAGCACCCCTTGGCTCTAAGCAAAGCCCCTCTGGCTTCATTCCAGTGATGCTGGAAGCTGGGATGAGCTCTAAAAGCTGATGGAATTTTCCCCATATCTGTTCCCACCCCTGTCAGGTCCCCTGAGCTGTTCCTGTGTCTCCCACTCCTCACATCTCCCAAAACCCGATTTTACAGTTGAACCTCCACTTCTTTCCCTTTTAATTGAGGAGGTTTCCAGACCTCATTCCCAAGAACCTCACCTCGGGCTCCTCAGGGGATTAGAAAATCCCTGCCCATCCCCAGAGGGTGCACAGAGAGAGTCAGGAGCTTTGGGATCCTCTCCAAACCCCAAAAAGAGGGGTGGGATGAACTGGACTCTACACATGGAAAAGCTTCAGTTCTAAACTGCATCAGAAAAAGTAGGAAAAGCACAGGAAAACCATCCAGGGCATTGTGTTTTCCATGGTTCAGCATCTCCTGTGCAGTGTTTAAGAGAATAATGAGGAATAAAGGGAATAAAGAGGGAATCGTGGAGATGATGGGATCCACACAGCCACACACGCTGCTTTCCTGGGGAAACTGAAAGAACCCTTCCTGGAACCCTTCCTGGAATCCTTCCTGGAGCCTTCCTGGAGCCCTTCCTGGAGCCCTTCCTGGAATCCTTCCTGGAGCCCTTCCTGGAGCCTTCCTGGAGCCTTCCTGGAGCCCTTCCTGGAGTCCTTCCTGGAATCCTTCCTGGAATCCTTCCTGGAATCCTTCCTGGAGCCCTTCCTGGAGCCTTCCTGGCTGGACTGGCAATGTGGAATGGCTGTGAAGGGGATGAGAACCTTTGATGCAGGTCTCCATCCTGGCAGGGCAGGAATACTGCCTGAGTTATGGGATGTCCCAGGACCTGCTGCAGCCACAAACAGAGCTGGGTTCCTGGCATGGGGACGTGCTCCAGGCCCTCTCCATGCCTCTCCTGCCCCTCTGGCATTCCCAGGATTTGCTTTCTCCCCCTCAGGCCTGGAGCAGGGATGCAAACCCAGGCTCTCCATGTGCAGCATTCCCACAGTTTGGAGTTTCTCCTCATTTTCCCCCTCCTTTATCCCACAATCCATACAGAGGGAAGAGCAACATGTTTGGAGATTAAAACCCACCCAAACTCTGCCACCAAGGCAAGGGAAACCCTCTGGGAGGCTCCTTTTAGCCATGGATTATTTGATGTGGCTCAGCACGGTGCAGCACCTCCCATTTCCCTCCCATCCCTGGTATTACCCAGGCACCTGGGTAATTTAACACTGCAATTTGTAAATCTTCTGATTTTTGCAAAGCCCAATCAAAATACTCTTTCTTTAAAGGCATATAAATCACTGTAAAATCCTGACCTGCTGTGGTCAACAGCCTCTCTCTGGCCCTGATTATCATCTGAGCTAGCATCTCCATGGCCATGAATATTGGTTTTGGAGACCTGTAAGGCAAAAAGATCCATTCTATTATCAGCAAAAGATCTCTTTTGGAGCTTGTAGGAGCTTCCTCTCTTTTAAAATCCAAATAAAAAAGGAGCTTGAAAGCAGAACTGTGGGAGAATTCCCCTCTCTTCCCGAGCAGAGCATCTCCCGTGGCTGCAGCTCCATCCCGGGAAGCAGCTGTGCCTGTGGGAGCCCTGTCCCGGCTGTGTTATTGAGAGTGTCACGTTACAAATCCCCTTTCCATGCCCAGATCCCGGCGGGAAAATAAACGGGGCGAGGTCAGGACCCTGCCAATAAACAGGAGCCAGCCCTGGCTGGAGTGGGGCTGAAGGGATTTGCTGGCCTGGCCCTGCAGATCCTGGCTCTGAGGTGGTCATTGTCCATCCCCATCCTGCCAGGACACACAAATCTCCTGGGAAAAGCAGCCCTGGGAAGGGCTGGAGTCACTCACAACCCCTGTAGGTCGATCTATAATCGATCATCTTGCAGAGACAGAGGGGAATTGTTGGGTTTTCTCCAGAAATAATGTCTTTGGCCAAACCCCTTCATTTTCCAGGGAATATTTCTTGGTGAATATTTGAAGGTATGGACGACATTAAGGGGGTTGAAAATTCCTTCAATCAGAATAAAGCATGGCAGGAAACTCAAGGCTGGAGCTGTGGATCCATTCCTGGCACTCCCCATGGTGGATTTTGTTTTTGGCATCTGCTGAGGCAAAGGGAATGTTGAGGACATCCCAATGGGAGCCAGGGATCTTGAGCAGTAGCAGGGAAAGGGTTAACATGTATATTCCCCCAGGAGAATCCCATCCCATCCCATCCCATCCCATCCCATCCCATCCCATCCCATCCCACTGCAGTCACAGGAGCCCATGAGGGAATTATCAGGAGCATTGCCACCTTCAAACTCCTCTTCTCCCCACCTTCCCCAACCATGGATGCCCCTCCTGAGGATTTTTCTCCCTAATTAAGGATGTTTCCTGTGAATTTCTGGATTTGTTTTGCTGTGCAGAGTGGGGAAAGGCCAGAGAAGCAAAAATCCCCCCAGAAGGCACCAAAACTGAAGTTCTCCTTTTTCCATGTCCCTTTCCCACAGCTCCCTCCAGCAACTTCTGCCCTTCCAGAGTTTGGAATGAGGGCCCAGATAAATATTTTTAGAATAGAGGGGAATTAAAATGAATTTGTTCACCATAAGGACAGAAATAAAATAATAAATGAGAGATATTAGAAAGACAATATGGTTCAAAGCATTGGGGTTTCCATGGGATATGGGGGGAACCCTGGCACAGGTTGGGTGGATCACTGGAAGTGTCCCAGGCCAGGCTGGACTGGGCTTGGAGCAACCTGGGACAGTGGGATTTTGCCCTGCCACTGGCAGGGTGGAACAGGATGAACTGTGAGGTCCCTTCCAGCCCTGAGCACTCCTGGAGGCCAGTGATGCCTTGGGAAGGCTGACCTAGAACAGAGGCTGGACAGAGATATAGAATAAAGCAGGGATTTATTCAAAGGATCTCCTCCATGCCACCTTGGGCAGCACAAGAGCCCAGCCAGGGCTGCACCCAAGATGAACCAAAATGGTCTCAAAGTGCACAGCCACTCATGGGGTCTCTCACTGGGATCAGCTCTGCTCCATGTGCACATTGCAGTTCATTGTCCCATTACATCGTTAGGTTATGAAGGCCCTGCTTGTTTTTCTCTCTCCAGCCCATGTTGTTTGTGCTCTTGGGCTGAGATTTGGGTCATTTGTCCTTGGTCCCCAGCTGGAGCAGGAATTGTTTTGTCTCCCTGCTCTGTGCAGAGAGCTCACCATCCCATAATGTGAAGCCCAGACCCACACACTAAAGCAGCACAGAATCTGAAAAACAGAAAGACTAAAACCTGAGGCATCACCACAGTCCCACGGTTCCAGGTGATTTCAGAGCTTCACCCTCACTCAGTGCAGGACCCACCACAGATCCACCCCGGGAGGGGGCAGGGGTGAGGGGACGGTTCAGTGCCCAGGTCCAGGAGATTTTGGGTGGTGCCCCTGAAACCCCCGGGACCAAAGAACCATTGGATGCCCTGGGACTGAAACTGGGACCTGCCACGCCTGGGACCTGCCATCCCAAATGCACCTGGAGGGGGCTGGTAACAGGGAAAAATGAGAAAAAAAGAGGGAAAAAGAGAACAAGAGGGGAAGGGCTCAGCTGCACAAAGCTGCTCAGGTCAAGGAGCATCTGGAGCTGGTTTTAGGTCCAGATTGGAGCAAACTTTTAACAGACAAATTCTGGCTAAACCCAGACTTGCATCTCTGCAAACTGAAACTTTGCTGCATCTTCAGGAGTCAATAAAGGACCCACATTTTGTGTTATATTCATATCACATTTCATATCTCCAGGAGCCAATAAAGAACACAAATTTCATATCATATTTTGCATCCTCAGGAGTCAATAAAGGACCCACATTTCATACCATATTTATATCATATTGATATTTTTAATAAATGATATTTTGTATATTCAGGAGCCAGTAGAGCCCCCCCATTTTGAATCATATTTTGTATATTCAGGAGCCAATAGAGGCCCAACATTTTGTGTCTTATTTGTATCATATTTCACATCTTCAGGAGCCAACAAAGGCCCCATATTTAGGGCCATATTTGGCTTCATTTTCAGAGAGGCCCAGAAGGTTTTGGGTGACACCCAGGCACATGAGCAGTTCCAAACCTCTCTCTGTCTCTGTTGCACCTCTCCAAAAAGCAAACGCTGCAGATGCAGAGGAGAGATTTCTGTGGGTCCTGCTGAGCTCTGAGCGTTGCCAAGGCCACCAAAACCCCGAGCAAACATCGGTGACATCGGTGACACGGTTTGGGATGGGTGTGACAAGAGTTCTCCTCTCTCCTCTGCTGCGGGTCAGCTCGGTGACAGCTCCTGCTTTAAAGGCACAAAGGTGGTTTTTTTGAGTTTTTGGGGTTTGGTTTGCAGCTGCTTTGCCCAGGAGCTGAGTGAAACCCTCGAGATCAAGATAAAGGTTGCATGGCAACCGAGCACCTGATGGGTGAAATATGACACAAATGCAATCTGAAACGTGGGGCCTTTGTTGGCTCCTGAAGATGCAAAATATGATCTGAAATGTGGGTCATTATTGACTCCTGAAGATACAAAATATGACCTGAAATGTGGGTCATTACTGACTCCTGAAGATGCAAAATATGATACAAATATGATTGGAAATGTCAGTCCTTTATTGACTCCTTAAGATGCAAATTATGATATAAATATGATATGAAATTTGTGTTATTGGCTCCTGGAGATATGAAATATGATATGAATATAACAGGAAATGTGGGTCCTTTATTGACTCCTGGAGATGCAGCAAAGTTTCAGTTTGCAGAGATGCAAGTCTGGATTTAACCAGACTTTGTCTGTTAAAAGTTTGCTCCAATCTGGACCTAAAACCAGCTCCAGATGCTCCTTGACCTGAGCAGCTTTGTGCAGCTGAGCCCTTCCCTTCCCTTCCCTTCCCTTCCCTTCCCTTCCCCTTATTTTCCTCTTTTCCTCCCATTTCAGGAGCTGGGACCACAGGGATCAGTACAGGGGGAGGGGTTGGATTTGGGCTCCTGCTCCTGTTAAAGGTGGAGAAACCTGGGCTGGTGCTCCTGCTCTCGCTCCCGAGGGTGGAAAAACCTCTGGCATGGAGAAGAAAGCGATTGCTGAGCTCCAAATCCTTCCTCCAGGTTAGCTCCTTGATGAATGATAATGGATGGACTTGATGATCTTCGAGGCCTTTTCCAACCCAAAGGATTCTGTGATTCCATGATCTTCCCGTAAAAACTCACAGATCGCTGCAAATCCGCTGGAAGGGGCTGAGGTTGGAGATGAAAACTCCAAAACTCCCAGCCCAGAGGCTCAAATAAACTTTATTTTGGAGGATTTTAATCTCTTTGTGGATCAAAGCATGAATTGCATCATTTCTTTAGAGGAGGGTGGCAGAGAAAATCCCTATTTGGAAAAAATGGGAAACTGCAGCACAGCACAGGACTTTAAAAATCCTGGCCAGATCAAATATTCCACATTTCTTGGAGGATTTTTGGAGCACATTTCTTAGTGGAATAAACAAGGGGTGTTGAAAAACCAGTAAGAAAATAATCCTGTGTCCAGGGAAACTTGGACTGCTGGATCAGGGGAGGGAATTGTGCTGGAAAGGTCAAGTTCAGCTCTAAAAACCACCCCCTTGTTTGGGCAGATTCCCCTTTTCTGGAGGCAAAGGAGATTTTCCCATGGAAAGCTGTATTTTATTCATTAAGAGCAGAAGCTGTTCTGCCTGTTCAAATACCCTGATAAATGCTGGATAAATAAATCCTAAAGGATCTGTTTAATAAATGATGTTTTTAGGCATCCTCAGCAGGTCCCTTCTGCCCCTCGGTGGAATCAGAGGATGCCCGGGAGCAGCAGGAATTACAGAGGAAAATAAATTCTCCCCTTCCTTGCCACTCCCTTTCCCTCCCAATCCAGGTGTTTCTTTAGGAACCTCCAGGGTCAGAAATATCCAAATTTTCCTGATTTTTTTAAAGGCAAAGCTGGGAAGGAAGCATCCACCTCCAGTGACAATTTGCATTTCGTGAAATCCCAATTTTCCACAGATCTTTTAATTTTTATCGTGATCAGCCACAAGTCCTTTCCCTCCAGGAGGAAATGTTTTCATGGTTTTGGAAGGAGAATTTTGGCCCCAAATACCAACACAGCAGCAAAGAGCCCCCATCCTTCTCTCCGTTTTCCAAGCAGGGAAGGGCTGGAGCATCCCAGGCCTGAGGACTTTGCCTGATCCCCTCTTTGCCTGTTTTCACACAGAAAAGTGGTTTATTAATGAGGCCTGGTGGAATTATCTCCCCTCCCCACGCTCCTGTGAAATCCCACAGGCTCCAAACGAACGGAATTGCTGCGTTTGATCCCCATTTTCCCTCTCACTCCAGCCCCCCGTTCCAAATTTCCTCTTCCCCACCTCATAAAAAGATTTTCTCCCCAAGAAATGCTGTTCCTGCTTTGCTGATGGGGTCAGGACCTTTCTTTTTTAGGTTTTTTTTCCTTTTTTAATCCATTTTATTACCCCCGGGGAAGGAGGTTTTCCATCTGGGAGCTGTGTAATGCAATCCAAAAATAACAGCAGGGCTGCTCCCTGCCTGTGCCCCAGAGCCCTGGGAAGGGACCACCAGCATCCCTCTGGAATGATGGGGAGGTGGGAAAACCCTGCCCAAACCCTAATTTATAGAAATATATTCTGTATATTATGTTTAATAGTCATTATATGTATTATATATATTAAATACTTTAAATAATGTATAATATAATGTATACATGTTATAAAACATTTTATTATTTTAACATAATTATATTATTAATAATAGTATATTAATAATAATATTATATTCTATGATTAATAATTTAATAATATAATTATATATAATAATAGCACACTTATTATTATAATATTGAATAATTGTGAATTTTTTATAATAGGGAGACCTTTACATAGATATCATCCCTCTGGAATGATGGAGAGGTGGGGAAGACCCTGCCCAAATCCTAACTTATAGAAATATATTCTGTATATCCTCCATATTTTGTTTAATAGTCATTATATGTATTGTATACATTAAATAATTTAAATAATGTGCAATATAAATATTAACATCAATAATGTTTATATATGATTATACTATTATTATACTATCATATATCTAATATTATTATATATCCAAATTGTATATAATAACAAATAATTATTATAACATTATTAACGTATTATTATATTTATATTATTATAAATAATATCAAATTTTTATAAAATAACATTAGATAATTGTAAATTTTCTTTAATAAAGAAGACCTTTCTACAGATATCATTCCTCTGGAATGATGGGGAGATGGGGAAAACCCTGCCCAAATCCTAATTTATATAGTCTGTATACTCTGTATATTTTGTTTAATAGTCTTTACATGTATTGCATATATTAGATAATTTAAATAATGTACAATATAAATATTTTTATAAATAATGTTTATATTTTATTATAAGTATTATAATATTATATCTTATATATCTAATATTATAATATATCCATATTGTATATCCTAATAAATAATTAATATAACATTATTATCATATTATTATATTTATATTATTAAAAATAATATATTATTATTATAAGATAATTGTAATTTTTTTTTTAATAAAGGAGACCTTTATATAGATATCATCCCTCCAGAATGATGGAGAGATGGGGAAAACCCTTCCCAAATCCTAATTTATATAAATATATTCTCTATATTCTGTTTATTATGTTTAATAGTCATTATATGTATTGTATATATTAAATACTTTAAATATAACATAATGCATAATTATTTTAAAATAATATTAAATAATTATGAATTTTCTTTAATAGGGAAGTCTTTATATATACAAATATTTATTTAATAAATATATATTTTAAATAAACAATGATAAACAATAAATAATAAATAAGTAATCTTATCCATATAAATATTTCTCCCAAAACCCCATTCCTGAGTGTCACCTCCTTGAAGCAACTCTTGGAAAATTAAAAAATGAAGCAGGTGAGACTGGGAGCATCTTTGCCCCCTAGAGATCCTGGCAACCTCTGCATTTGGGCTCTTCCCAAAAAACCTCTGCTCCAGTGGAGATGCTGGGCCTGAGGCACAGCTGAGCTGGGCAGCATTTCCTGGAAAATGGGGGAAAAAGGAAAAAAACTCTTGTTTGCCTGCCTGTCAGCCTCTGCCCCACCACCCAGCTGTGTCCAGGGGTCTGGGCAGATGGGGAGAATTCATCTGAAAATAGAAAAATCCCTAACTTTTTTCAATTTTTCCCAAACTTTTGAGCTTCTTGCTGTGCCTCATATCCCAGCAGGAATCCCAAGCTCCCTGCAAGCATTGGATCCCGCCTGGGACCCTCCCAAATTCCCAGATCAGGGAGGAGGTGCAGGACAGCAGCTTGTCCTGGGCTGCAAGATGTGTGTGCTCTGTTTCCTGTGTGTCAGAGCTGGGCAGTTATCTTCAGTTATCTTTCTTTCTCTCTCCCCCAGCTCCTGCCATCCTGGGAATTCCCTGGAAATAGAGCAGCATCACCCACTCTGCACAGCCACAGAATCCTGGAAAAACAGGATCCCCTGGGCTGGAAACAAACATGAAATCCTGAGCTGGGACATCTTCCGCTGCATCAGAAAGTCAGATTATGCTCTTTTCTGAATGGGGTAACTGAGGGAAGTTTTGAAAACTTTTATTCCATTTTCAGTCTCATGTGAAGGGTGAGACAATACAGATGCGATAATTCACACCTCACAATCAGAAGCCAACTATTTCCTCATTACAATACACTATAAGTTTTTGGTTTTTTTTAGTTTCTCAGCTTTAACCACACCATGCTGAAGACGCCTTAAAGCCAAACATCTAAAATTACCCCTTGTGGGTCCTACTACAACGAATCTTTCAAAGTTCTATTTCTCCAAAGTATCCAGTCTTATTTGTAATGCCATCTTTAAAACTTGTTTCTAGTTCCATTTCTCTCTCAACAATGTCTGTCCTGTTCCATGGCATTTCTAAGTCAGCATGTCTTATCTCAAGGTTTACATACAGATGCACACTGTGTGAGCCTTCTGTGAAGTTTTGGGAATTTTCTATACATCTATTTCCCACACAGAACCTGCTCCTGCATGATGCCAGGAAGCAACGCTCAGCACAGCCCAGGACATTCCCAAGGGCAGAGTAGGGCTCAGGGGGGGATGCTGAATTGAGGATTCCCTGTGCAGCCCCCTTTGGATCACAGCACTGGTGTGCACCTCTTGAGAAAATTCTGAACCCAAACCTTCTTAAATTCTCATTTCTTCAGCTGAAATATCTCCCAGAACAAGACAGGGACAGCCTTGGCTCCTCCAGCCCGGGATCTCAGCTCCACAGCCCTGTCCCAGGATTAGGGGCTGCCTTGAGTCCTCATCCAGTGCCACCCCTGCCATGGGCAGGGACAACTTCCACTGTCCCAGGCTGCTCCAACCCCAATGTCCAGCCTGGCCTTGGACACTGCCAGGGATCCAGGGGCAGCCACAGCTGCTCTGGGCACCCTGTGCCAGGGCCTGCCCACCCTCACAGGGAACAATTCCTAATTCCAGTGTCCCATCCAGCCCTGCCCTCTGTCCAGGGGAAGCCCTTCCCTGTGTCCTGTTCCCCCAGACCCAGGGAAGCTGCTGAGGACTGACCCAGCCCGTACCATGTGGTCATCCCCAACCCCTCCACACCAGAGAAGGGTTTGGGGCTGGTAATTCCATGTGACACCAAGGACTTTTTGGGAAGTCCCTCTGAGGATGGACTGTAGATCTCCATGGGAGTTATTCCCTTGGACAGCCAACAAAATGTCTTTTTTGATATCTAATGTCTATCCCTGCATCCTCTTCTCCTACCCCCTGCCCTCCAAGGCTGTGGAGAAGCCAGAAGGGAAGAGGCACAGAAAGCCACCCCAAATCCTTATCCAACCCACTAAAAATGCTGCCTCTCCTCTGCAGCCCCTAGAAACAGCTGTTTTGAGTGGGAAATGGATTTGTAGAGAACTCTCAAAGAAAATTCTGAACCCAAACCTTCTTAAATTCTCATTTCTTCAGCTGAAATATCTCCCAGAACAAGACAGGGACAGCCTTGGCTCCTCCAGCCCGGGATCTCAGCTCCACAGCCCTGTCCCAGGATTAGGGGCTGCCTTGAGTCCTTCCCAACCCACACAGAGGGGGGAAGCAGGGAGGTTAGGAATCAAGAGGAATCACGAAAACGGAATCACAGAATTCCAGGATGGTTTGGGTTGGAAGGGACCTCAAAGTTCATCCAGTGCCACCCCTTGCCATGGGCAGGGACAACTTCCATTCTCCCAGGCTGCTCCAACCCCAATGTCCAGCCTGGCCTTGGGCACTGCCAGGGATCCAGGGGCAGCCACAGCTGCTCTGGGCACCCTGTGCCAGGGCCTGCCCACCCTCACAGGGAACAATTCCTAATTCCAGTGTCCCATCCAGCCCTGCCCTCTGTCCAGGGGAAGCCCTTCCCTGTGTCCTGTTCCCCCAGACCCAGGGAAGCTGCTGAGGACTGACCCAGCCCGTGCCATGTGCTCATCCCCAACCCCTCCACACCAGAGAAGGGTTTGGGGCTGGTAATTCCATGTGACACCAAGGACTTTTTGGGAAGTCCCTCTGAGGATGGACTGTAGATCTCCATGGGAGTTATTCCCTTGGACAGCCAACAAAATGTCTTTTTTGATATCTAATGTCTATCCCTGCATCCTCTTCTCCTACCCCCTGCCCTCCAAGGCTGTGGAGAAGCCAGAAGGGAAGAGGCACAGAAAGCCACCCCAAATCCTTATCCAACCCACTAAAAATGCTGCCTCTCCTCTGCAGCCCCTAGAAACAGCTGTTTTGAGTGGGAAATGGATTTGTAGAGAACTCTCAAAGCCTGACAGAAGGTTCACACAGTGTGTATGTATACTTTAGAGAAATACAGCTATGAAAGATGCACTGTAGTGGGACCCACGAGGGGTGATTTTAAATTATTGGCTTTAAGGCATTTAGAGCATGCTGTGGTTAAAGCTGATAAGCTAAAAACCACATCTAGTGTATTGCAATTAAGAAATAATTGGCTTCTGATTGTGATGGTGTGAATTATAACATCTGTATTGTCTCACCCTTCCTATGAGACTGAAAATGGAATAACAGTTTTTAAAACACCTCTCAGTTGCCCCATCTCTAGGTCAGAAAAGGGCCTAATCTGACAAATTTTGAGAAAAAATTCCATCCTTAACAAAACTGGGTGTTTCCCATGAAAACTGGGATAGGATATGATGGTCAGAGTGGCAGAGGGGGAATACTTTATTATCTGTTTATATCTCAATTTTATATAGATATTTAACCTCTATCATATATTTTATATACCTCTATCATATATTTAACTCCAAAATCCCCAAGGAAGGCATTTTCTATGTCCCCTTTCCCCATTCTCCCCTTTGTCAAACCAGTTACAGCTTCCAGGCAGGAAATAAAACTCAAATATTTTGCCACTTGCAACCAAACTCAACCTTTATTTATTTTAGAAACATGACTTGGAAAGAAACTCATAAATCCCTCATTCCTCAGAGCTTCCAAAGCTCCTGGGAACATCATTTTCCTTTGAAGTGGAAAGTGGGAAAAGTAAAGGTTGGGAAAAGAGGCTGGTCCTGCATAGCCCAGTTTCCCCTCCCCCTTCAGAGTTTCCAAAGGGTTTCTTTTCAATTTTAAAATGAGTTTCACTCCCTGGTTTTGGTTCAAAAAGTGCAGGAGAACGATCCAAACCTGTTGGATTCACAGCTCTTCCCATCAGTGTGCTTTAAGAAAAGAAGGGAAAAGGGGACATTTGGCCTTTTTCTCCTTGTTTAAGGGAAGATAGCAGGCAAAGTGTTCAAACTGGGATTTTTGGTGTTATTTTGGGAAGCAGAGCTGACCTTCAGCACAGCCAGCACCACTAGAGGGCCCAGAAAGTGCTTTAAGTGATGCTGGTGCTTTCCTTGTGCTTATCATAATATCCAGTGCCTTAAAATTGCTTGTGCATCACTAGATCCCATCCAAAAAATTATAATTAAAAAAAAAAAATAAAGTTCCAGCAGTTATTTGGGAGGATTTTTATACAGAGGCTCCTCCAAGACTCCTGCAACTGCAAATCTCTCCCATTTCAGCTCCTGTTTGCAACTGCCAATACCATTATTGTATTGTAATCCATATTTTGGACACATTTGTACCTGTTTGAAGTTATCTGGGATCAATACAACTTGAATGGATGTCATTCCCCTTCCCAGGCTGGAATTCAGCTCACAGTGACCCTCCTGCCATGGACAACTCCCAGGACCCTCCTGGAGCTGGGGCTGAAAGGTGACAATCAGTTCTCCCGGGATTTTTTAAACTCTTTTTCCATGAAATGAGGAAGGGAACAGCTTTTCCTGCTGTTCCTCTCTTGGATATTTGGGGTTCAGCTCAGCAAACAGGGAGGGGAAGGTCCCCAGGAGGCATCTGAGGGTGCTCCAGGCCCAGCAACAGGGATGTATCCGTTCTGATCCCAAACCTTCCCAAATCCTCAAATCTGCAGCTTAAATATCTCCCAGAACAAGCCAAGGACAGCCTTGGCTCCTCCAGCCTGGGATCTCAGCCCCACGGCCTAGGATTAGGGGCTGAGGCAGCCTTCCCAACCCCCACAGAGGGGGGAATCATGCAGGGATGGAGCAGGGATGTCGGGAGATGTTATCCCAGC
The DNA here is from genome assembly GCF_017590135.1 of Pyrgilauda ruficollis. Lineage (NCBI taxonomy): Eukaryota > Metazoa > Chordata > Aves > Passeriformes > Passeridae > Pyrgilauda > Pyrgilauda ruficollis. The sequence continues at coordinate 957,867 of NW_024526822.1, read as the reverse complement.
CTTTATCTGTCATTCCCGATTGGTATCTGTGCTTCCAGCAGCCTCTGTCCCTCTGAATCCTCCCTGAGCACTCCCAGGGGACAGCACTAAGAGCTCCTGCAGCTCCTCGGGGACACCATTAGGGATTCGAGACGGGAAATGGGATATTCATGGGAGCAGTGATGGGGGAGGGAAATCCAGAGAGCAGAGCAGCCCCCAGCCCTGTTCCTGACCTCAGTTTGGGCACTCCCAGGGCCAGACTCATGGGGATCTCGGTGATGCCCCCAGCAATGCTCCAACCAAATCACAGCCAGGGGTTAAAGAGCCCTTCCAGCAGGAGCATGAGTCCCAGGGAATGCTGTCATTCCTGGAGTGCCTCTCCGGGCTGGCAAATCCACACACACAGGAATTACCATTCCCAGAGCCCCTCTCCAGGGTGGGAAATCCATGCAGGAATTCCCATTCCCAGAGTGCCTCTCCGGAGTGGGAAATCCACGCAGGAATTCCTGGAATGCCTCTCTGGGGTGGGAAATCCACGCAGGAATTCCATTCCCGATGTGCCTCTCCGGAGTGGGAAATCCACGCACCGGCAGGAATTGCCATTCCCTGAGCTCCTGGAGCAGCTCCTGAGCATCCCGGGGCCGGGAGCGCGGGGCCGGGGCGCAGGAAGGGGCCGGGCTCCCTGCAGAGCCATCCCGAGCAGCCAGGATGTTTCCTGGAATTCTTGCTGGCCCTGACCCGCTCTGGTTATCGAGGTGCCGCTGCTGGGCTGCCGCTGACCTTCCCCCGAGCCCGGCGTGCAGCATCCCGCTCTGGGCTTTATCTCTGAGGGGTTTCGCATCCTCTGACGTCTTTGGACCAGCAGGGAGCAGAGGAGGCTCCGGGGGCTGGAGGAGGCAGCAGGGGAGCACCGCAGCCTCCCCTGTCCTCGGGAAGCACGGGCACACAAAATCCCATGGGATGCTGAACCCTGCTGCCTCTGCTCAGCTTGGCAAGAGCAAATCCCATTGTCCACATCATCCATGAGCAGCTCCCAAAGCCCGCTATCTAAACTTGCACTGATGTAAGGTCCTAGCGGATCCTGGGATGGTTTGGGCTGGAAGGCACCTCTAAGCTCACCCTGTTCCACCCCCTGCCATGGCAGGGACACCTTCCCCTCTCCCTGGGTGCTCCATAGCCCCGTCCAACCTGGCCTTGGACACTCCCGGGCTGGGGATCCTGGATAACTTCAGGTGTCCCTGTGAAGTGCTGGGAGGCTCCGGTGGAGCAGAGGTGTGCCCCTTCCTCTCCAGCCTGCCGGCATGTTCACAGTTAATTAAACCTTGGTGGGAATTTAAACCCAGCCAGGCACTGGCTCTGCTGAGCCCCTTCCACAACCAACCAGCACCCATGGATGGATTCACCCCTTTTTGGGGGGTGGGAACCCCAAATCTGGCAACGGGGAGCTGCAATTGCCAAACCCAAGCCCCAGCTCGCGCTGAATATCCCAACCCTGCAGAGCCCAGCTTTTAAGGGGCCCTTCCAACCCACATTAATCCAACATTCCATGACTTTCTGGGGTTCACGGGTTCTTTGGGGACATCATCACCGCACAAGCCCCATCACCCTGCAGGGACCACTGCACCCCAAGCTCCGAGGCTGAGCTGCGTCACCGCCCGGCGGGGCGGCCTTGGCCCCGCTCGTCCCCTGCAGCCTTTTCCATCGTCCCGCTGCCCATTGTTCCCGCAGCCCGGCCCTGACCCCGGGTATTTATAATCCCCCTTTCCGGGCCGGCATTGTGTGCTCAGCCCGGGATGAGCCGGGCTCCGCTCCCGCTTCCGCGCCTTCCTGTTTACAGCGCCGGCCGCGGCGGAGCCGGCCCCGCCGCCGGACCTGCACAGCTCTGCTCCTCCTGCCAGCAGGGACGGCTCGATGGCTCACCAAAGCACCTGGGGAATGGGGATAAATCATCCCCTGAGCAGTGCAGAGACACCAGGGGGAGGACTGGCCACCCTTCTGGTCACACTGCTGGTCACACTGCTGGTCACACCCTATTCAGAGCAAGCCCTGGTGCTGGTTTGCCTCCTTTTTGCAAGGAGGTTCCTTGGGATGGACCCAGCGAAACCATAAAGCCCCTGGAGTTTGGGAATAGTTGGGTTAATCCAGGATGAGCTCTAAGACACCTTATTGCTATTGCCACCTTCAGCTTCAAACCCTGGAGAGATTGTCCTGGGGCTTCTCAGGCAATAAAATCTGGGCTTCAATCAAGTTCTTCTACACCTCTGAAACACTTTGTGATCCCACAACAATGTCCAGGCTCAGATTTGGGCCCCAAATGGATTTTTTTGTCTCCTAGAACAGGCAGTGTTGTAGCTCAGCAGGCCATGGCCATGCCTTGACACAGACAAGCCTTGTGTTTTGTATTGTAAAAAGTGGAAAATATCTCCATTCTCCATCAGATCTGATCTGATCCTGTGTGTGGAACTGTTCATTCCAGCAGCAGAGACCTTTTTCCCAGATAGATTTTATTGCTGAGGGAGGTAAATCAGAGCTGGCAAGGGGCAGACCTGGGGCTGCCAAGAGCCCGTGGTGACCTCTGCGACAGAGCTGGGCCACAACAGGATGGGCTGTGGGCTCCTCTCTGCTGCAGGGCTGAAGCTCAGACTGACAGAAACGAGCTCGGTGTTTAATGGGAAAAGGTGTGGCGAGAAATTCAGTCCTGACCCCGTTCCAGTTGCTCTTGCTCGTTCGGGTGGATGAGTGTGAGGGATCCCCAGTGCTCACCGCGGTGCTGTCCCGGCAGAGGGAGAGCCAAGGTGGAGGGAAAAGGTGGGGGTTTTGTGCTAGAAAGAGGGAAAATTGCAACAAGGAGGCAAACCAACACCAGGGCTTGCTCCGAATAGGGTGTGACCAGCGGGGTCACAGAAGGGTGGCCAGTCCCCACCCTGGTCCCTCTGCACGGCACAGGGGGTGATTTATCCCATTTCCCAGGTGTTTTGGTGAGCAGAGCCATCACTAACCCCGCAGCTTGCAGAGGTTACCCATGGCCAAGCCCCAGCCTGTACCAGCAGCCCGGGCACCCCCGGAGCCCGGCGGGGTCGCTGTCCCGGCAGTGGAACAAAGGCAAACGCCAAAGGCAAGCGGGAGCCCTGCCAGCGCTAATCTGCCCCTCGCAGAGCCGGGTGGAGCCAGCGCTGCAGGAAACCCCCATGCAGCCTCTCATTAACCCAGACTGCAGAAATCATTATCTCCGCTGCTGTCCCCAGCCCGCTCCAGCGGGGACGTCACTGGTGGCCTCCATCCATCCCTGGAGGAACTCGAGGCGTGTTTTCCCCTCGGAATTGCAGGCAAACAATGGCCCTGACTCACGGAGCTGCAGGGTTTGGGGGGGTTTTCCTGCTCCCAGCCCTTCCAGGGAGAATTCCCCCCAAAATCCCACCTGCAGCCCTGGCAGATGTGCAGAGCCCACAGCTGTCACTGCACATTTGTCCTTTATCAGCCCCTGACAGGCCAGCTGAACAGAATTCCAGATGTTTCCTACCCCAGAGCCCAGCCCAAGGTTTTGGGGGTTTTCAGTGTTGTTTTGGGTTGTTCAGCATTTGCTCGGCTTGTCTGGAACTGGGACATCTGGAGGGGGCAGCTGCCTGCAAACACTGATATTTTTCCCCCCCAAAACAGGAAAAAAATTTACAATTTCCATGCAGCTCTGGTTATTTAATATTTAATACAAAAATAAAATCCTGGCATTTGTCCTGGGACTGCTCAGGCAATAAAATCTGGGATATCTCAAGTTCTTCTACCCCCTTGAAACACTTTGTGACCCCCAGACAATGTCCAGGTTCAGATCTGGTCCCCAAATGGGTTTTTGGGAAAAAAGGTATAATTTCCATACAGCTCCTGTTAGCCAATATTTAATACAAAAATAAAATGTGCTGTCTAATTTGTTAGGTCATTTTTAACATTATTTATGGAGAGAGGGATGGATAACAAGAATAATCCCACATAAAGGAGGCAGTGGGATTGCACCAGCCTTCATGGAAGGATCTGAATTCCCTTTGCTGGGAATTGTCACATTCATATTTTCTGAAAAATCCCTTCACCCAGGATTTTTCTCCTGGGAAGCTGGGAAGCCTCCGAGAAAAAGGAGAGCAATTCTTATCTCACTTGCTTCTCCTGTGTTTTGCTCCTTTGGAATGTGGCTGGAGATTGTTTACTCGCAGGTCGTTGTTTCATTGGTTTCATGTGAATTATTTTGACTTATTGGCCAATCAGGGTCAAGGTGTGTCAGGACTCTGGAGAGAGTCACAAGTTTTCATTATTATCTTTTTAGCCTTCTGTAAGTATCCTTTCTGTATTCTTTAGTATAGTACAGTTTAGTATTCTTTAATATAATATAATATTATAAAATAATAAATTAGCCTTCTGAGAACATGGAGTCAGATTCATCATTCCTTCCTTCCAACATCAAGGCACCCCTTGATGTCCCTAAATACAACAGGGAATGGCAGCAGGATGGGAACCCAGCTGAAGGCTGGGGCATGCACTCCACAGGTTTCCCTGGTCCCTGGGAGGGACTGGATCAAACAGCTCCTGGAACGGTTTTGGATGTGTTGGTTTTGGCAGAACGGGAGCTCCTAAGTAAAACAAATATTTTTTTAAAAACAGATTTTAGTTTTTACTTTCTAATTTTATTTTAACTCAGAAGCAAAATATTTTCCATGGAAAGCCCCAGTCTGGCTGTCAGTGTCTGTGAAGTGGAGCTGATGGCCACGATCCAAGCATCCCACCCACTGCCTGTGCCAACATGGGCACGAGATCCTCAGGGCTGGCATTCTGCCCTCCTCTGCCAGACCTGCTGCAGGCACTGCAAACTGAGCACAAATCCCACCCCGCATCACCCCCAGCCCCCAGAGAACTCCTGCCAGGCAGCAGCTGGGGAAGGGACTCCTTGGCAGTGCTTTTGGGGAGCTGGAGCATCCAGGAACATGGCGTGGTGGGATGGGGCAGTTCCCAGCAGGAAAATTGGATTTTCTCAGGGCAAAAAGCAGGATGGTGCTGGCAGCATGCCTCAGGTGAGCCAGGAAATTGGTGGAGGTGAAACTGGAGATCCACGTCCCGTCCAGATGGCAGCCAGGAGGCTGCTGGAAGATTCCACCATGGGATTATGCCAAGAACTTTCTCTGCATTAATTCCCACTTTGGACTTTCCAGGTGAGCCCCTGCAGAAGCCCCGAGCAGTGTGGATGGTCCTGGTGCTATGGATGAGCTCTCTGGAGACAGATTCCTTCCCTCTTCTGGAGAAAAATAAAATTTCTACCTTGACCTGAAGTCTGTAGTCACAGATCCATGGAATCCAGGCTGGTTTGGGTTGGAAGGGATCTTAAAGCCCACCCAGTGCCACCCCTGCTATGGCAGGGACACCTTCCACTGTCCCAGGCTGCTCCAAGCCCTGTCCAGCCTGGCCTTGGACACAGCCAGGGATGGGGCATAACTCCATCCCTAATTAATGAAGGGAAACAGAGGCAGAACATTGATGGTGTGACTGAAAAACCCCACAGTTCCTCCATGTCCAGAGGAGACTCCCCAGAGCATCCCTGCTCTGTGGCCATCAAGCCCTGCTGGGTTCACATGGAAGATCTGAAAAAACAAGAATTAAAGGGATGGGAGAGGGGAAGATCTTTCTTTCCCTGCCTGATGAGGAGCAGCTACAGGCAGGGGAATTTCCCTTTCATTATATTCAGAGCATCTCTCCCTGCACCAGGAAAATCCAAGTCCTTTCCTCACCAGCCCTCTCAGAAAGTTCCCCAAGCCCTGAGCCTTTCCCCCTTTATTCCTTGTGGGGTCATCCAGGCTGTGAGGAACCAGCATAAACAAATTATTGTTGAGATGGGAGGATAAACAGGGCTGGGAGGAGGGGACTGGCATCTCCCTGTTATCCCCAGGGAACAGGGACATCAACAGGAACCCTTGGTGGCTCTGGGCAGGTTGGGAAAAGTCCAGCTTGAGGCTGTGGAATTCCAATTGTTCCTGCAAAACCTGGCTCTGGAGATGTTCAGCTTAAATCCAGCATCCTTGGGAGCACATCCATCAAATCCAGCAGTGCCACCAGGCATGAGGAGCATCCACAGAGAGCTTGTCCCATTCCTGTCTCCCTTTCCCCAGAAATTCCATTGGGGTTAAGGATCTTTTCTGTTGGAGCTCTGGCTGCTGAGAATTTCAGACTTTCTGTGCTGACAGACTCTTACCCCCAGGAGAACACTGCATTGACCTGAGGCCACAGAGAAGCTTCCAAAATGGAATGACAGAACTGGGATTGTGGGTGTGGAGTTTGGATAGAAGTGTGTGATATCACAGGGTGGAAAACTTAGAGTTTAAGGGTTTAGAATATAGTGATGTAGATAAAGCAAGATGGAGGTTTTAGGGCAGAGGTTGGTCCTTCTTCTTCACCTTTTTCTTCTCCTTCTTCTTCTTCTTCTTCTCCTTCTTCTCCACAGGTTGGGTGGTTTTGTGTAATTGGACAGAAAAGTCCACATTGTGGGCATGGGTGGTTGGTTATTGGGTTAAAAGTGAAAATAATTCAGGTGTCATTTCTTAACTGGACAGTTTAGCCTTAAAAGACCTTGTAGAGACATTTTGTGACTTGTTAGTGAAGAACTGCAGAGCTCACGGCTGTGAGACTGTAACATTGATAAGAAATAACAAACACCTGAGTCTGGGCACGAACCATCCAGAGCTTCAATCCCGACCTCGAGAGAGGAAGGAAGAAGCCAAAAACCAGCACTTTTCCACCCTGGAAAAGTGAACCCCTGTATGGCACAAGGGATAAATTTCATTAATACAAATTTTAATAGATTTTCTGCTTTTTAGAGCTTAATCCTCATAAGAAGGGGCCAGCAGAGGGGTTCTGCACTGGGAGCCATCAGAAATCCAGCACAAAGCTCTTTTTAGGGAAAAAATGGCATGGAAAGAAGGGGCTCTTGGGTTATTTTCCAGTGTTTCCTTGTGTCTTCCAGCTTTGGCAGATATAAGGATCCCCAGGATTTTTCCCTGGTGCTGTTGATCCCTTTCCATCCATACACTGAGCAGAAAAGGGTGGGAAAGGACCAAAATCAAGCAGGAGTCATTGGCAGGGAGGGGGCAGGAGCTGCCAGCATTGGTGCACCATAAATAATAACCAGAGGGGCTTTGGAAAAGGAAAGAAGTCCAGAGAAATTCCAGAATAAAGCAGGAGAGAGCTGGGATAAAGCCTGGAGGGTTCACCATCCTCTGCAGTCCTTGGGGCAGCAGCAGGGGCTCTCTGTGCTGAGCCCAGACATAAAAAACAGGATAATTTGGGAAGTGCAGGATGGATTTCCTCCCCAGGACCCTTTGGATTGTCTCACCAGTGCATTACATCCTCTAAAGCTTATAAATCAATTAACTCAGGCCTGCTTAGCTAATTAGAGCTGCTTACACTTCCAGCTAATAAAATATTTGTCATTTCTAAGGCACATGGGAGTTTTTCTTCAGCTTAACCCAATCACCCTGACAATTCCTGCAGCTGAAGACATTCCCAGAAGCACTTTTTGCTAGAGGTAAGAAGAATCTGATTAGGTAAGATGACAAAAACTTGCATTCCTGTAGTTTTCCCTGCTGGAGTGTGGATGGATGGAGATGATGATCCAGCAGCACTCCCACTGGTAATCCAGCAGTGGGGATGGAATTTGGAGGAAGTTTTGGGATTAAGGGTGCAAAGATCCATTGGACACTTGGGTTCAATGGATTTCATCATTTTGTCTTCATCCTTAAGCCAAGCCCTGCTGATCTTGGGAGGGTTCAAGCTCACCTGCCTGGGTTTTGGTGTTTATTCATCTCCACATGTTCAATTCAACAAAGGAAAAAGAAACTCTTTGAATGTGCTGCTGCATCCAAACGTTTTTGTTTTGTTTTTTTTTTCCTCCCTTCTATCTTCCCTTATTTTTTAATGGACTTAATAAAGAAGGAAATGTATCAGCCAAGTCCAGCCCATGTGGCTTTAACAACTCAATTTAATTAACATCTCCCAAACTGTCTTATTAAAACTAAATTAAATCCTGATTTGAGAGGTTTAATAGATCACCCAGACCTTGTGCAGAGACAACTGCAGCTGTGGGAGTGCCAGCAGAAGGAGCTGAGCCTTTCCCTGCTCACCTTTGTGGGGCCAGAGCTGCTCTCTCCCCCATTCCCAGGCTGCAATCCAGGTCTCCTGCTGGGTTAAATCCGTGTTCATTCTCTGGGGCTGCAGCCAGCCAGGAGCTCCCCGAGTCCTGAGTTTATCCTGGAAGACAGGAAAAACTGCCAAAACAGAGAATTATACCGAATGCACAACCCTTTCCCTGGCTTTTTTTAATCTGTTTACCTAAACCACATTTTTGTAAGGTTATTTTTTGACTTATAAAAAAAGAAGATGCTCAGGTTAAATAAGAATTATCCTAAAAATGGCCCTGTTTGCCATATATGCTGTGTGGGGAAGGATTTTGGCTTTGGAGGTAGGTGGAAACTCATCATTTTGGAAGGGAAACCGGGAAGAGCAAGAAAACGCAAATTTATTTTGGAAAATTTTGCTCCTGACAAGGAAAGTGCTGCTCCATCAGCCTCTTCTGTGGAGGAGCTGGTGCCTTCCCCCATCCTTCTGTGCCCTTTTCTCTCTATTTCCCTTTCCCCCTTTGCTTCCCTGCTGCTCCCTGGGGGGTTCTGCCGTCCCCCTCTGCTCTCCAGCTCCCAGGGATGCTCTCCCACCAGAAACCCTCCAGGAGCTGCTCCTGCTCCTGCTTTTCCCAGCAGGCCCTCAGCACCCGAGAGCTGATGAGGGCAGCATCTGCTTTCCATCACCCTGCCAGGCTGGGCTTAGCTCTGCTCCAGTCTGATCCCTGCCCAGGTGAAACCCTGCCCAGGTTAAACCATGCTCAGGTTAAACCCTGCCCAGGTGAAACCCTGCTCCCACAGCCCTGCCTGGTGGCTTCAGAGAGCTGGAGATCAAGGGAGCTCCTCGGGGTGAGGCTGAGCAGCCCAGAGCCCATCCTGGGGACACCTCCGAGCTCCTGGAGGGGCTGGAGCTGCTCCTGGGGACATCTGGGAGCTCCTGGATGGGCTGGCAGGGCTGGAGCTGCTCCTGGAGCTGTTCCAAGGTGGGGCTGAACCCACTGATGAGTTTTGGGGAGGGGGTTGCTAGCAGGGCTCAGCTGCTGCTTTCAGGGGTCCTGCCCCTTCCTGGGGCACTGGCATGGTGGGCAGGGCCATCCCCAGGGACAGTCCAGCCTGGAAAAGGTCCCTGCTGAGCCCAGGAGCCCGCAGAGCACAGGCAGGGCTGTGGGGCTGGAGGGAGTGGGCTAAGTGCCCAAATCCCCAAATGCAGCTGCCTCGGGGCCAGCTCTCCGAGCAGTGGGCAGCCCGGTGCTGCAGGGTCCTGTTTTCTCTGGGAAGTTTGGGATTCATTCATTGTGAGCCCTAAAGGTGCCCCTGCCCACCCAGCCAGCCCCGGGTGTCAGCCAGCAGCAGAGAGGGCGGCCAGGATGGCTCAGACTCCAGAGCTTGGGGGGAAAAAAAAAAAAAAAAAGAAAAAAAAAGCACTTAAAGCCCGATTAAACCACACTAATTAGTTAAAAAGCCATTGTTTCATCATTTGGTAGTAAAACAGTGACTTTAAACCAGCAGCTGCTCATTTTGCAATTCTCTTGACGAGGATTTTCCATCCCTGCTGACGCTGGTGGAGTTATATCACCTGGAAATCTTCTCCCAGTGTGTGTGGAGCAGCGTTGTTTACTGAAGAGTTTTAATCCTCCATTTACAGCCCCTCTGCTGAGAATCTGCGCTGAAATCAGGAAGGGCATCTGCAAAAAAAAAAAAAAAAAAATCCCTAAAAAACCCTTTGTAAGCAGAAGGGAAGGAGATTTGAATCATCGAGTGCTGGAAAACTTCTCTCATCTATTTATTCCTGGGCCTGACATCTCCAAGAAAAAAATCCCCAACCACTTTCCAAACTCCAAGAGGGGTCTGGAAAGGTTAATCCTGGCACAATTTTGCCATCAGCCCTTCTGGAAGCTGTTTCCCCATGGAAAATGTTATCTTGGGTAGGGCTGGGGTGTCCCTGGGTGCTGCAGGGCAGGAGGAGGATTAGCCCCAGCCGTGTTTGTAACTCTGTTAACTTGGGAGATAAGGATCCTGTGATAATTGCTGGCAGCAGGGAAAGAGAAATATTCCCCAGCTCCAGTCTTGGGGGACAACTCCCTTTCCCTAAAAAGCATTGGGGGAAAATGTTCCTTTGTCCTAAAAAGCATTAGGGGTAAATTCTCTTTTCCCTAAAAAACATTAGGGGAAAACTGCCTTTCCCTAAAAAGCACTTGGGGAAAAACTCCCGTTGTCCTAAATAGCATTGGGGGAAAATGCTCCTTTCCCTAAAAAGTGCTGGGGGGAAAACTCCCTTTGCCCTAAAAAGCATTGGGTAAAAACTCCCTTTGTCCTAAAAAACATTAGGGGAAAATTCCCTTCTCCTTAAAAAACATTAGGGGAAAACTGCCTTTCCCTAAAAAGCACTTGGGGAAAAACTCCCTTTGTCCTAAAAAACATTGGGGGAAAACTCCCTTTTTCCTAAAAAGCACTGGGGGAAAATGTTCCTTTCCCTAAAAAGCATTGGGGGAAAACTCCCCTTTCCCTGAAAAGCATTGGGGAAAATGCTCCTTTCCCTAAAAAGCATTAAAAAGTTGGCAGAAAACCATCAGTGAGCTTTTTTTCTGGCACGACACCTTCCTGGGGCTGCTGGGACTTTTCCCACAGAGGATTTCCAGGAGTTTTGTCCCCACCCATGGGTTGGGGTTTGTGTGCTGGTGGCTTCACCAAAAGGTGGCATCTCCCCAGGTTTGTCCTGGTGACCCTGAGCATTCTGGGGGGAATTGGGTGGTGTTTCAAAGCCAGAGCTCGAGTTAGAAATGTCACTTAAAGCCTGAGCTCTGTGTGGTTTGAAGTTGTTATTTTCTTTTTATAAAGGGTCCTTAGAGACTTTTAATTATTGGTATGAATAATCTGCTTTTCCCTTTCCTGGGAATCCACTTCAACAGCTCCTTGGAAAAGCAAAGTGTTGCCTTCCAGCCTCCCAGAGAAGCTGGATAGTGTAATTAAGGACACAGAAATTCAGGGAAAAGAGGAATGAACAAAACCATAGAAATTATTTTCCTCACTTTTTCAAAATAATTTTCCTCTCTCTGCCACCTCTGCCTTCCCCAGCTCTTCCCTTTCCTCTCCTGAAGCACTTGGTTGTGAGTGGGGTTCAACTTTCCACTGTCAAATTAAACTTTTCTTTTAGAACTAAAAAACTTTCAGTTAAAAAAAAAAACTGACAAAACATCTCAGTAAAAATCATAAATTTTGCTTCAAGTGAAAATTAATGCTAAACCCCAAAGTTATGGACAGAGTTATTGACCTGCTTATGTGCAATGATGATGTGGAACCAGCTTCCTTGGGTTTATTTTTTTATATATTTTGCTTTATTTGTAATTCCCAGAGCTGCTTTCCTTCTGCCCAGAGACCCTTTAGTAGCATGAGGTGGGGTCCCCTCCTGGGGGCTCCTGGAGCTTCTCCCTCTCCCCCACAGCAGTGAGATACCCTGAACTTCCCAGGGCAAACCTCCAAGCCAGGGGCAGCGCTGCTGCTCCAGAGGGGGCTCATTTTGGGATGTCAGGATTCCAGGCAGGAAAATCACCCCAGTGAATCCCCAGTCTGAAGCAGAGAGGTTTCCGTGGCCCTTTGGAGATGGAGCAGGGATCAGACACGTGGAGAAGGGAGAGGAGGAGGGACCCAGTGCTGCTTTGATCCCTCTCGGCATTCCCCCAAGGCCCCCATGTGCCCAGCACCTGAGAAAAGCTATTTATAAACCTGCAGGAAGAACAGGGAGCCCATAAATCTCCTGGGCTTCCTTTTCTCTCTGGAGCAGGAGGAAAATTAAAACCACGTGCTGGATTTCCCAGGGATGCTCCATCCTCCTGCCCGAGCCTGGAGGTGCCCACAGGGACCTGACTGTCCTCACCTGGGGGCACTCAGTAAGGCACGAGGTGAAATCCACACTCTGGACAAGAGGGAAGACATTTCCCTGACATTTTGGGATGGTTTAATGTAAAAATCCCAAAGCTCTCAGGCCATGAACTTTGCTGCTGCTGAATCTCCAGCCCCACGGCTCCTTTGAGGATAACATTCCCTCATCTCTCAGCCAAATCCATTTTATTGGAAGGAGGAGAGCTGATCACTTTGAATAGGAACCAAACCCTCCATTTTAGCAGGGAAGAGTCACGAGTCTCCTACAGGCTTCTGGAAGCTGCTGTGGAGATTCTCTGGTGGCTTCTAAGGGGCTGGGCTTGTGCTGCAGCCCAGCATCTCCACACTCAGCACAAATTTGGCTGCTGGACCCCAAATTCCTGGAGGAAAGGTGGATGCCATCAGGCTCAGCCATGCACTGGAGCGGGGCAGAGCCTCTCTCTTTGGGATCAAAGGGTCAAAGGGCACCAAATGTGTGACCTCCCGTGGGGGCCGGAGCTCATCCCGACCCCAGAACTCCTCATGGGGCTTTGGGGCAGCACTGGGGAGTGGAGGGGAGGCTGCTGCTGTCCCTGCTCCCGGGTGAGAGGGGAGCAGTGCTGCTGACCCCAGGGGCCACGGGAGAGCAGGAGCAGATGGCAAACAGAGGCTCCCAGTGTGGCCCTGCCCGCAGGGAGTGACCCCGGGCACGGGCATTGTCACCAACGTCCTCACTGGGACACGGGGCCCAGTGACTGCAGAGAGCTGCCCCGGGCAGCAGCTGCTAAAAATGCTGGGAGGGACAAAACCTGGCTCCTCTTTCCCCTGCAAAAATTGGGAATTTGCTGTGCTGTTTGCATGGCCATGAAAGAAACTGTCCCCACTTTTTTTGGTGTTTTTTCCCCCATCCTTCCGTTCTTTCCATGGTGCTGTTCAGCTCTGAGCCCTGGACCTAAAATGAAGAACTTGGGATCCCTTCTGTCAAAAAAACCCAAAAAAAACAAAACAAAACAAAAAAAAACCACTGAAAAGTTATTCTTGATGTCATTTTAAAGGTGGGGAAACAGAGCAGGGTGGATTGTGCCTTCCCCTTCATATCCTGGGAACGAGACAGGGAATTTCATGCAACTTTTCACACAACCCTGGCCAAAATCAAAGCTGCTGCCCATGGACACGTGGGATGCTCTCCACATGGAGCAAGGCTGCCCCACTCACTTTGCATCCACTGAAGGAAAAATAAATCAAACAAACCAGTCACAAACTCCCTCCTAAAAGCCCCAGTTCTCACGGCCGGCAGTGACCAGAGCCTCCCTGCGGTGCTTTCCTTGCAAAAACTTGGGATTTTTTATCCATGTAGGATAACTGGGGCAAAAAAGGGCTTATTTCAAAGCCATGAGGAGAGAGAGGTGCCAGAGACAGGAATTCAGGGTAGTGAGAGGGAGGTGCTTGGCTGCACATCTGGGATCAAACCTGTGAAAACTGAGGAGAATCCGAGACAACCACATTTTTTGGGACGGAGCTGGGCATAAAATCAGGAAAAGCAACAGAAGACAGAAAGGGAAAAAAGATAAAATCTCTTCCAGCACCATCCAAGTGTTTCTTAAACCCCCAGGCCAGGTTGCACACGCAGGAAAGCAGCCATAATTCAGGACATTGGGATGGGGAGCTCTGGGAAAAGCAGCGTCTGAAGTTTCCATAAAGGTCCCACAGCACCTGTGGAATATTTTCTCTGCTGCCTGCCCCTAATTGCATCCATCTGGGATGGAGGAGCTCTTTCAGCGCTGCCATGCGTGGGCAGAAGCTGCTGGGCTTTGCCCCATATTTCTCTCAGGTCCCAGATAAACACAGCCCTGTCCCTGGAGAGGCTCCGGGGTGCTGGGATAAGGCAAACACACCAGGTTCTGCTTTCAGGGCAGCTCCAAGAATGAAGCTCTGATTAAACAGATGATTTTCAGCCTCTTTTTGTGATATTGTTGGGAAAGAGAGGATGACAACAAAAGTAAAAAGGAGGGGCAATGCCTCTTGCCTTTTTCCCCAGGAGCATCACTGGGAATACAGGCACTGTGTGCCTCAGTTTCCCTGTTTATCTTTGGGACATGCTAAAATCTTCTGCCCAGATGAGCTTAACAAAAATCCCAATGTTTAAAGTGACATTTCCATGTGTCACCCCCACGTGTGATGCCCCAGCAGCAGGAATGTAAAGAAAAGGGGAAAATTCCCCCTCTTCTCATGGAAAACTCTACTGGAGGGAAACTCCTCCAGGAGGAAGGACCAGGGCGTTTGGAGCTGCTTGGAGCTCAGAATCCCCCAGGGATCAGCCTGAGGCTGCAGCAGGGGCTGGGATTGTCATCACATTATTAAACAATTCTATAAAACATCCAAGTTTTCTTCTGGTGGGAAAAAGCTGCAGGAGGGAGGATGGGGGAGCTGGAGTGGATTTTTTCCCTGATTGCAATTTTCTTTGTTTGGATGTCAAGCCCTGATGCTCCAAAATATCCCAGTGACTCCAAATGATTCTGGACAGTGATTTGAAAAAAAATCCTTTCACGTTTTGGCATCATCCAGTTAAATTCTGGTGAGATTTCTCTCCCCATTGTCTTCCAAGCAATTCCTAGAGAGTGGGGAGAGGAGGTAATTAAGTCAAGCCTCATTAAGTGTTTCAAGATTCCTTCTCTCCTAAGTTTTCCTGTGATCCATTCACTTGCAGCAACCTTTACCTGAGCTCATCCCACCTGACACAGCTGGAGAAGTGGGAAAAATCCAAATGTGAGGTGCCCAGGCATGGAGAAGGGTCAGAAGCCAGGATTTAGACCCAATCCTGTTGCCCTGGGTGACATCTCTGCTTCTCCTGACCAAAGGGTTGGGATGAGATGTTTATTGCCAAGCAGCAGGACCTGAAATTACAGAATCATGGAATTACTTTGTTTGGAAAAGACCTCTAAGGTCACCAAACCCAGCCACAAATCCCAGTGTGACTCACTGAGGTCTTGTGGGAAGGTGTGGTTCTGACACCACCCACTGTCCCTTGCTCCCCAGGCCATTAAACACCTCCTCAGGTGGATCAGAAGAGGCTTTTCATGGAATCATGGAATTCCACAATGGTTTGGGTGGGAAGGGACCTTAAAGTTTCTCCAGTCCCACCCCTGCCATGGGGACACCTTCCCTTGTCCCAGGTTGCTCCCAGCCCTGTCCCACCTGTCCTTTTCTCTTCCCCATGGTCCTTCCACCCTGCTCCCACCATCCCAGCTGAACTTCGTGTAGGGAAGTGGAATCCAGGGAGGTGGAAAAGGGTGGGAGAGGAGGAAGAGGAGGGAGTTGCAGGCCCAGCAGCTCACTGACTGTTTTGTTGCTGCTGTTTTTATTTTTACTCCCTTTATGTTTTTCCAATTTTGAAATTCCACTTAATTTAAAATAAAAAAAAAAAAATCAAAGCCCTGCCTGGAATTTCTCTTGCTGCCCATTCTCAGCCTGTGAATTTCCCAACGCCTCGGCAGGGGCTGCCTGGACTCCGTGGGCCCAGAGCCAGCTCTGGTTTCTATTACAGTGATTAATGCCAGCGACCACGCTCAGATCCCAGGCCTTCCACGCTGCTCAGGGATTTGGGGAATTTTGGTGCCAGCTCTGGTGAAGCCCTTCATTCCTGCAGGGCAGCCAGGGTCACGTTTCCAGCAGGAGCTTGGAAGCTGCTCTCCAGCAGGATGGGAGCAGGGCAGGGCACCCCCAGAGCTGCTGGGGTCCTCCTGCTTTCCCTGCTCTCTGCCAAGGATTTCTCCCTGCTCAGATCCCAGGTTCCCCTGCTCTCTGCCAAGGATTTTTCCATGCTCAGATCCCAGTTTTCCCTGTTCTCTGCTGAGGATTTCTCCCTGCTCAGATCCCAGGTTCTTCTGTGGGAAAGCCACTGCTGGGATATGGGGAGGGCTGGTGGTGAGAGGTTTGTGATGGCAAAGGCAAAATGGATCAGAGCATTTTCCTTCTTCCCTGTGTGCCCATAAATCCTGGAAACATCCAGGAAGCCTCCACCAGGACCAGTCTCTTCCTTACCCCCAGCGATTCCCAGCTAACTTCAATCCCTTCCTGGGAAAAGCATCACTAAATGCAGCTCTATTCCTTATACTTTCATTTGCTTTCCTTCGTTCCCACAGACCACAGCTGGCTGCTCCCAAATCCTGGGGGATGGGAGATTTCAGGAGGAATCAGGAAAGCTGGGATGAAAGCAATGCTGTACAATCCATGCCAGATCTCCCCTGGGAAGGCTGAACTCTCCACCACCCTGGCTGAAGGCACCTTAGAGCCACCCCCACAGTTATCCTGCTTGTGCTCACGGTTTTCCTAATGCTGGATTCATTGGATCAGCCCCAGGTGGAAATGTCCAGGCTCCCCAAACTCCTTCTCCAACAGATGTTCCAATAACAGCACATTAAAAAGGAAGTTTCCTCTTCCAGGTAGCTCCAGCTGTCAGCGATCCAGAGGTGAAATTTATCCTTTACTCTTGTCCCTATAAATCCTTTCCCAGGCTTCAGGCCAAGGCAGCTGCTGCTGAGGGGCCAGGGGTGCTCAGGGAGTTCATTCCTGCTGCCCTCATCCAGCCAGCCTGGACCTGTGGGGAAAACCCCAAAATGCCTTAAAATCCCATGGGATTGCCCTGTTTGCAGCTCCTGGAAACAGGATTTCTCCTTGTCCAGAAAAACAAGGTGGCCATGGAAGTGCATGGTTTATTTGGGATGTGTTGATGGCCTTGCCCTGCCCCAGCAAGACCTGGTCAGGTTTGTTGGGTCTCGTCTCTCTACCCAGACACATGGATCCATCCATCCCAGCTCTCTCAGGCGTCTCTAAACCCTTGGATGGACACCAGATTATTTGGGATATATCAGTGGCAATGCCCTGCACCACAGACCTCATCAGGTTGACTGGGTCACCTCCCTCTTCCCAGAGAGAGGGATCCATCCATCCATCCATCCATCCATCATCCATCCATCCATCCCTCCATCCATCATCCATCCATCCATCCATCCATCATCCATCCATCCATCCATCCATCCATCCATCCATCCATCCCTCCCTCTGGGTACCTCCAAAGCCCTCGTGCGTCACTCCTAAATCTTCTTTGGTTACAGAGTCCAGTACCAGGAGCCTTTAGGAGAAAAATATCCTGGAATTTTTTGGACAGCTGATCAAAACGTGTTTTGATTTAATTTGATTTCTCTCCAGCTGATTTTTTCAGCTGAAAGCCAAACTCTCCCCCTCTACTCCCACACAATTTGTATTTTTGTGCTGATTCCTTCCCCTCTTTAGTAATGCCAGTCCCAGAATTTCTGTGGAAGGCAGACATCTTTTACAAAGAGCTTATCAGAAATCCCATTCTTTACCTGGAGAATTGTCTTGAGGGATTATTGCCTTTTCCAGGAAGAATTTTTTCAGGCTTTCCTTTTGTGTGTCAGCTCAAGTCTCCACGGAGCTGCCAGAGCCATGGCACTCCGGGGCACACATTCCACAGCTCCCAGCATCCAGCTGGGAAGAGGAGAACAAGCTGGAGCTGCCTTGGCCTGTTCAGCCCTGCTGGAGGTCAAAGTCCCTCATGTTCATCCTCGTTCCTGGAATGCACATGGATATTGTCTTTCCCAAGCCAGGCTTTGGCTTCCCAGCCCAGCCCACACTTCCGTGTGCAGAGCCTGAGCAACCAACAGGATCCCAGCTTTGTCCCTGTACTGATGGGGATGAAGAGCCACCATTCCCTCCTCAGAACCACATTCCTGCACAACCCCACACCCCCCGTATGCTTCCCGCTGGCTTCGGCGAGACCTCTCGTCTGCTTCCCGCCGTGTCCTTCCTGGGACAGGGAAAGTGCTGGGAAAGTTCTTTCCCAGGGCACTCAGCTGGCTGTGGCCTTGGAACAATGCTTGGAAGGGAGGATGGGGAAAAAAATAGCCCAGCTGACGGCGTACGGACTCATCCAAGCAGCAGCAGTGCATAGTTTGTGGTGGAAGTGTCCTGGAGTTATTTCCTATGGAAATCTGGATTGGGTTAGCCCTGCTTGCAGGCTGGGATCTTCCCAGCTCAGAGGCCCTGTGCAGGACTCCCATTCATTGGTCAGCAGCTTTCCTACTCCAAGCTTTGCTTTTCCCAAGGAGATCTCTTGGTCTCTTCCCTGGCTGGTTTTCCGAGGGTTGTTCCCAAAACAGCATCTGCTGGAGGCTGATTGCCTCCCCTAGAAGACACCACGGGACTCCTCATTTGGGATCCCCCAAGATCCATCCCATCCCAGTGCTGGGGCTTGAGGATCGAGTCAGAAACCATGCCTGTGGTTTTGGTGGCTACGCATGGGTGAGATGGAGCTCCTGGACAGGGTTTGTCCAGCACAAACCAGGACATGCCTGGGCTGGGCCTGTCCGTGTCACCAGAGCATGACAAGGAAAGCAACCGGGAGCTGAGTTGTCTCCAACAACTCCTGGTGTTTTGTTAGGAAAACAGGGAAGACAAAACTGAGTTCATGTTTGTCAGCGTTTCTGATCTCTCTCTCAGAATGTGATTTATCCTGATTCGGTGCTTTTTTTTTTCTGCACACCAGAATTCCTTCCCATTGCACCTTCACGTTGCCAAGCCCACTCCCCCTCTCCACAGCTCCATCAGCTCCTGCTCCTAACATCAACTTGGAATTTTGGGACCCCACTGGCTGGCTTTAAGCCCTGCTTTTCCCAGGCCACGTCACCACTGCTCTCCCAAAGCCGACCCTTCCGGAGCATCTGGAAGCTGAGCGCACAGAAGTCGGGCAGGGAAAACCACATGGCATTTTTATCCCCCAGCAGAACCTCCTGTGTTTATTTCTGGAGTCACAGCAACCCCAAACGAGGAGCGTTAGGGCTGAGAAGGAATGTCTGAGAAAATTGTCAGCAGGGCTGGGAGACTGGGTGGGATGTGCTCTCCAGAGGGTGGGATGTGGGTCGTCCCAACATGCAGCTCTGGAGAACAATCATCTGCTCTGTGCTGGTGTCCCTCCTTCGTTTTGGTCATGGACAAGGCAAGATTTGGGGTGAAATCCTTCAAATTCTTCTTGTAAGCAGATCCTCAAGCTAATCCAGCCCTTGTCTCCAAGGGATCATCTCCATCTCCACACTGGGGAGGGCTGCCCACTTGCAGATCTGTGCAAACCCCAGGCAAGCACAAACCAGCTCCCAAGTGATTCCTCTCAGCTTTTCTTGTATGCTTAAACAAGTTTGAATCACAACCCAAATTGTTTATTAAACCAGTTTCACTAAAATGTGCCGCTCCTGGAAGCAGCCTGTGCTCATTTCCCCCTCTCCCACAATCCCGAAGCTCACAGAGGGGGAATCCAGCACTGCAGATGATGAGATTTTTAAATCCACACACCAAACCTGGATTTGTTCTGCTTCTGTTTGTCATTTCCATAAGCCATCCCAGTAGGAATTGCACATTCCTTGTTGCTAATGTTGTCGGAGAAGGACTGCCCAGATCCCCGGGCTGATACCAGGAATGCTCCTATGGAAAGAGCGTCGTGTTTTCCTGCCAGCCTTGTGCGCACACAGAGTGGCACTTCCTGAGAGGAATTGCAAACGGATTTTTGTTGAGTTGTTGAGTTTGTTTGGAGTTTTTCCCTCCTTGCTGGTGGCTGAGCAAGCAGCTGGCACAGCCTCACCATGGATGATTCACCGTGACCAGGCAAAGGCGGATCCCGCTCTTCCTGGCCTGTCTGCTTGTGACGGGAATTTTGGGTTCAGGTTGGAAGGTTTTGGGGATGGGCACTGGCTTTGGGTTGGGTTGGTGCAGTACAAGGTGGTTGGGAAGGGGAACATGCAAAATCTCTCCTGCTACAACGTGGTCATCCTGAGATTAGGGAGGGATCATGGGAGTGGATCAGAGTGGTTTGGGTTGGAAGGGGCCTTAAAGCTCAGCTCGTTCCAGTGGGGCACCTTCCACTGTCCCAGGCTGCTCCAAGCCCCATCCAGCCTGGCCTTGGGCACTGCCAGGGATCCAGGGCCTGCCCACCCTCACAGGGAACAATTCCTTCCCAATATCCCATCCATCCCTGCCCTCTGGCAGTGGGAGCCATTCCCTGCGTCCTGTCCCTCCATCCCTTGTCCCCAGTCCCTCTCCAGCTCTCCTGGAGCCCCTTCAGGCCCTGGCAGGGGCTCCGAGCTCTCCCTGGAGCCTTCTCCTCTCCAGGTGAGCACCCCCAGCTCTCCCAGCCTGGCTCCAGAGCAGAGGGGCTCCAGCCCTGGAGCAGCTCCGTGGCCTCTCTGGACTCTCTCCAGCAGCTCCATTTCTGATGTTGGACCCTCAAGCTGGACACAGCACTCCAGGAAGGATGTGCCATTGGCACTGGGGTACATTTCCAGATCAAAATAATTTCAGTTGCAGAAACTCTCCCAAAACTTGTGTGAGAATCCCAGGTTTGTTGACAGCAACTCAGCCTTGGCATCCAGATAGGATCCCTGTAAGGAGCTGCTGTGTCCTGCTGCAAGGAATTATTTCTTTGAGCTGCAGAACATATTTGGGGGGTGAGGAGCAAAAACAACCCCCAGGCTCCAAATAAGCCACAGCATTCCTGAGCAAACCCTTCCAGAGCTTAACAAACCTCACCAATTAACACCTTCCCCATTGCCACTCTCTGTTCCTCATTGCACTCTGTATGTGTTCACAGATCAGTTTTTTGCTTTCCAACCCTTCATGGCCAAATTTCCTTTCCCCGTGGAGGAAGGGAGCCCGTGAGTTGGATAAATCCTTTCTGACACACAGGGAGAGGAATGGAGCTCCCAGAGCCTCATTCCAATAATTTTCCTCGCTCTCTGCTGAACTGCTGCCAATTTTGCAGCTCCTCCACTTGGGCTGTAAATATTGGTGCTGTTGGAGCCCAAAAGCTGTCACAGCTCTGGGATGCTCCTGCTGCTCCCGGTTCACATTCCCTGATTTTCACCCCAAAATCAGAATTAGATTGGCAGAGCTGTGAGACCAGGCAACATTTTTTGGTTATTATCCCTGTTTTATGGAGGAGACAAGGATGTGTACACATCAGACCCCTGGAAGTGACCAAGGCCGGGCTGGAGGGGGTTGGAGAACCTGGGATAGTGGAAGGTGTCCCTGCCCATGGCAAGAGCTGGAATGAGATGAGCTTTAAGGTCCTTTCCAACCCAACCTATCAAGGATTCCATGACAGATCTTCCCAAAACCTGGCAAACCCCAGGGCAGCACCACACAGAGCCTCACACATCTCATCCACCCTTTGGAAAGGCACCCCTGGGTGCTGGGGGTCCCAGGGACCCTCAGGAAGCTGCTGGCATCCCACAGAACCCACAGCAGGCTGGACACCCTGGGATCCAAACCCTTTGGCACATCCCAGACCAACGTTTGACACGGCCTTTGAATAGGTCAGCAGTGACAGAGATTTCCAGATCCAGCTGGGAAACGGGCTGGAGGGTTTGGATTCACACTGAGGGGCATAAATTTATTGCTTCACACCAGCGAAGGGGTTTTCCCCTGTGTGGTGACACAAAGGGATGGTGACAAAATCGCTCCATTTGATCCCTTTTCCTGTGTTGATCCCACCCAGCCAGAAGTTCCTTGGATCCTCAAATCCTCCTGCAGCTCCGTGAGTGCCACTTTGTCACTTTTATTCATTTATTTGGCATTTCATCCTCTTTTCTCCTCTTTCCCTCACTGGCAGGAAGCCCCTGCCTTCTATTTTTATCATCAGGAATTGGCTCTGCCATGAAAGCGGGACCTCACAGGAGCAGCCCCAGGATCCAGAAAAGGGGAGAGGGAAAAATAAACATCCATCTCACCCTGTGCCAGCAGCTGAGCCAGGGCTGGATTGCATGGAGGAGGGAAAAGTCAAACCAGGGCTGTGCCAGCTTCGTGCTGGGAGTGAGATTTCCCCCACTTGCTATTTTTTGGGGGGATTTCATGATGAAAACCCAGCATGGTGATGCAGATCCTGATGATTTATGAGGAGTTCTCCTCCAAGGAGGACTTTCCACTTGGCCAAACTGGGCAGTGCTGAGAAGTGCTTGGAGGGGTTTGGAAAGAGGAGCTGGCAGTGAAGGGGGAACAGGTGCTGCAAAACACCTTCAGTCCAGGCCCAAAGGGTCACCTCATCCCAGGGTTTGGGGCACAGGATGGGGACACGGTGCCTCCAGGTGCCTTTAGTGTCCCCAAGGTGCAGCCAGTGTCACCAACCCCATTTCCAGAGTCCTGACCCCAAAAGAGCAGGATAGATCCAGCTGGATGAGGCTCTGCAGAGCTTTTGCACATCACTAAGGTCCACAATGACCCAGGTTAATTTTTGATCCTCCGTGTTGGTGTTCCCCATGTTCCTAGGAAAGCGTTTGGGATGGGTTTGGGAACACAGAAGCACTTGCAAGGGCTGCTCACAGCAAGGAAATGCCCTGAGCTGTTTGGGCAGGGCATCCCACCAGGCTTCCCACGGCATCCTGATGGTCCCAGCTCCCAGGTCTTGGGTGTGGTGTCTCCAGGGAAACCCCAAATAACATCCCCCAGTGTCCCCCATCCCACTTCCCTGGGAAATATCTGGGATAGAAGTGGGGAAAGGTGGCAGCAATGTGGGAATGGGTTTATTCTGCTGTGCTGGGTTGATCCTGACTGAGGATTCAGGAGATTGGAAAAATGAAACATCACAGTGGTGGTGAGGCTGGAAGGAGCAGCTGTTCCATCCTGTCCCATCCCGTCCCATCCCATCCCATCCCATCCCATCCCACTCCCAAACAGGGACCCCCATTGTTCACGTGTTTAAGGTAGACTGGGAAGGTTTGGGATCTGAGATTGCACTTGGGGAAACTGAGGCAAAAATGGTGAAAGAGGCCAAACTTGCCAAGAGCTCCCCAAGTCACAGATCCCGAATCCCAGACCTCCACTGGGAGATCCCTGCCAGCTCCTCATGCCCTTCAGACAGGAAGCAAAGCCTTTTCCTGCTGCCAGATCCCCCTGCTTGGCTTTCTGGGTTCATTCAACCAAGGATTCTCCCCGTGGAGCAAAGCCCCCAGCAGGAGGACAGCGATGTCAGCACCAGCTGGAAATTTTTCAGGAGCAACCTGAAAACCGGGACAGGGAAGGGGAAAAACATAAAAACCCCAAAGAAAAATCTCAATGTGGGGAATTTTAGTTTTATTTTTTCTTGCAGAGGATGATTCCCTGCTCCAAAAGAAACCCTTCTCTGGCAGGGCTGGAGCTTCCCAGCCTGCTCCCAGCTCCCTCCAAGCCCTGGATTTGGGCTGGGAGCCGGGGGCTCGCTGGAGGTCCGTGGTGGGCACGTTGGTGGTCTGCCTGAGCCAAGGCCAAAGGCTCTGGCTTCACCTCGTGCTTTCCAGCTGGGAAATGTCATTAATGGGGGCTGAAAATCCACGGCACCGTTCCTGCCGTGCCTTTCCCGCTGTGCTGGAGCCGGAGCAGCAGGATGGGGGTGGAGGATGCCAGGGATGAGCCGGGAGGAGGGAGGAGAGTTTGGGATGGCAGGAGGGCTGGAGGAGAAGGGGAATGTGGGATGACAGTTAAGGAATTAGCATGGAGGAAGAGGGAGAGGCTCTGCTGGGTCCATCAAGGGCAAGTCAAGCTCAGGGAATGGGAAATTGGGAAATTTACCCCATGAAAAGATAGCCCTGCCTTAAGGAAAAGATGAGCTCAGTTCAGCCTGACCAGGCTGGGAATGTTCTCCTCCCTTCCCAAAATGATGCTGAAGGCAGGAGGGGGATGCAGCATCTGGGGAGCATCCCCACCTCATGATAGAGAATTTTGGGGGATATTCTCACCTAGGACTGCAACATCTCAGGAAGCAACCCTACCCCAGGGATGCAGAATTTGGGGAAGTACCCGCACTCCAGGGATGAAGGTTTTGGGGAGAATCCTTCTTTGATGGATGCAGAATTTTGGGAAGTATCCCAACCCCAGAGATGCAGGATTTTGGGAAGTGTCCTTGCCCAGGGATACATCAGCTGTAGGAGTATCCTGACCCCAGGGATGAAGACCTTTGGGGAGCATTCTCACCCCAGGGATGCAGCATTTTGGGGAGTGCCCCCACCCCAGGGATGCAGAATTTTAGGAAGCATCATTCCTTGATGGATGGGGAGTTCTGGGGAACACCCCTGTGCAGGGATTCTTGGTGAGCACTTTGGGAACCATCCTTTCTGCAGGGATGCAGCATCCTGGGGAGCATCCCTCCCCCAGGGAGCATCCCAGGCACTCTTGGGAACCATCCTCTTTCCAGGGATGCCACACTTTGGGGAGCATCCCTACCCGGGGATGCAGAATTTGGGGCAGCAGCCCTGGCCCGGGCTCCCCACGAGCCCTCCGGCACAGGCTGTTTGCCTCGTGTCCCGCAATCCCGGATTCCTGCCCTCCGGAGCAGCCTGGCACAAAGGCTCATTGTGGGAGCGCCTTTCAAGCGAGGCCAGGGAACGGCCGCGCTCCCGGGAGCGGGGAAAGGCCGCTGGAAGAGACGGAAAGTTGCTGTTGGACGAGGTTCAGAGGCCGGGGCTCGGCGGGAGGGAGCCGGGGGAGGAAAGCAAACAGCAGAAAGTGCTGACTCCGAAAGGCAACCCCGGCATCCCACGGCAGCAGCCCCGGCACGGCCAGCCCGGCAGGGGGAACGGGCACCAAAGGTGTCCCAGTGCCTCCCAGCAGCCCTAAATCTCCATGCTGGAGGGGGAACGGGCACCAAAGGTGTCCCAGTGCCTCCCAGCAGCCCTAAATCTCCATGCTGGAGGGGGAACGGGCACCAAAGGTGTCCCAGTGCCTCCCAGCAGCCCCAGATCTCGATTCCCTGGTGTGACGTGCTCGCTGTGCCCGGATCCACCAGCGGGATGTGTGGAAGGGTGTGCTCACCCCACAGGGAATCACGGAATGGTTTGGCTTGGAAGGGGTCTTGAAGATCACCCCGAAACCATCACCCAGGAAGGAGCCAAGCTCATCCCCTGCTGCTCAGCACCCCATTCTTCTCCTTCCCCTTCTCCCTCTGCATCCCTCTGCTGCCAGCCCTTAAATTCATCCTTCTCCTCTTCCACCGCCTCCTTGCACCTCCCTGGGATCTCAGGGATTTCCAGAGAGCCCTTCCTTCACTTCAATTCAATCAATTCATCAATTCCTCTTCCTGTTTCCATCTCAGTGTCCCACAAACACCAGTTTCAATGTCTCATTTCAAAACACCAACCTGAGAATGTCCCTTTTCCTTGCTGGTCTCCCCTTGGAGCAGCAGCTCAGAAACCTTCCAGCCCAGAAACCCCCTCCATCCCACAGGGATCCCTCAGGATACGCTGCCTCCTGCTCCACTGCACTGCTGGATGTGTGCATCACTGCATAATCACATGCTGGAGTCTGGGAAAACCCTTCTGCCTGCTCTGGCTCTGTTCAATTACACCTGAGCAGCCACACAGCTGCCAACACACTGGAAAAATCCTCCTCCAGGTGCAATTCCCCGGACTGGCAGGATTTTCTTGCTGGAGAGGACATCACTCCCAACAAACCCCTTCCTCTCAGCTCAATTCTATCATGGAGCTCATTTATTCCATGATTCTACAAAATTATTGAATGCAAAGGTCTTGGAGCAGCCTGAATTGCAACCTGAATAATTCTGTTATATTCTATTTCTTTTCTATTCTATTCTATTCTCTTCTATTCTATTCTATTAATTTTCTGTAATTATATTCTATGAATAATTATATGCTATAATATTATAGTCTATGATTCCAAATTCCCGTGTTTTTTATTAGAAGCCTGGTTGCAGGATGCTGCAAAGGGGATGGATTTTGGGGGAGCAGAGCTGTGGCTGCGATGGTTTTTTCCATGGAAAAAGCTCTGGCCCCCTCCCCAGACTCCACTTCCCCATCCCAAATCTCACTGCAGCTGCTGGTGGCATGGAGACCTTGGGGACAGGGCAGGGGCATCAGGGGGGCACCTTTGCTCCATGTGCCCCCCCCCCCGGGCTGCCGCTGGGGGAGCAGGGGGCGATTAACTGGGTTAATAATTAACGCGGGGCCGTTAATGGGCGCGGGGCTGCCCCGGCCCGCGGGTGGTTTTGGTAGGAGCGCTCCACAGGCTGCAGTCCCGGGGGAATGCGGGATTCATGCTGCGGGGGGAAACCTGCGGCATCCCCAGGCTCTGCAAGGACGGAAAATCCCCCGAGAGCTGCGGCACCTTCACCCCTTGGGGGTTTGCTGCTCCCCTAGGCAGAGCCTCCGCTGGGAAAGGAGCCGAAAGGAGCCGAAAGGAGCCGCTGGATATTTATTT
Source organism: Pyrgilauda ruficollis (assembly GCF_017590135.1). Classification (NCBI taxonomy): domain Eukaryota; kingdom Metazoa; phylum Chordata; class Aves; order Passeriformes; family Passeridae; genus Pyrgilauda; species Pyrgilauda ruficollis. Next base: position 931,642 of record NW_024526822.1, on the reverse strand, counting down.
TCCCGGGCCAGCCCAGCACGAGCCCCGGCGCTCCCGCTGCGATGGAGAAGCCGCGCCGGGATCCAGGGCCCGCGGCCGCCCCGGCGAGCCCCGCTTGGAGCTCCGCGGAGCGGGGAAAGGATGGAGCGGGCTGCGCGCTGTCCCAGGGCTGTCCCCGCTTCAGCTCCGTCCCCTCCGAGGTCGGGATCGGCTCGGGAGTGCAGCGATGTCCCGGCAGCACGCCCCGGCTGCCGTGAGGACCATCAGGAGTCCCATCCTTGGGTATCTCGGGTTGTTGGTCCCTGCACGGCTGCACTATATAATGGAGAGAGTTGCTATAAATGGAGAGAGTTCCTTATCCTGGATCCGCATCCCCCCGTGCCTTGTCCTCTGTTCCTGACATCCAAAAACCCGAGCGTCACATTCCTGAGCAATGGCTCTGACCCGATCCGCACTGACTCAGCCAATGCAGCGTCACTGGTGTCCCTTGGGAACTTCCCTTCACGCAGACTTTTATGGATCAGCATCAGCTCCTGCCCATGGACGTCTTCCAGATGCTGGACTCGTTAATCACCACTTCCAGAGGCTCAGGCTCCAATCCAGCCCCGTCCAACTGGGCACAGCACAGTTTTCCTCCTGGCTTGATGAGGACAAGGAAACACCAGAGCCAGCATAACATTCCCTGGAAAAAGCATCCCAACTCCTGTGCAGGCTTGGGAGTTGGAGTGTTGTGAGTCCTTCCTGACACCTTTAGGAGCTGGAACAGAGGCTAGGTGGAGTTCAGAGGAATAAAGTGGGTATTTATTGAGGTGCCTTCAAAGGCCACACCTGGCAGGACTGGAGCCACAGTCGTGGCTCTGCCCAGATGGCTCCAAGATGGAAACAAGAGAGGGCTTGGCCATGAGATCTCCCATTTTTATAAATTTTAGTCCATTTGCATACAGGAGTTAACTGTCCAATTAACAGTTTCAAATTATGAAGTTTCCTCCTCCTTGCTTGCTTGCCCATCCTCCTCACATTGCTTATGCTTTGGGCCTGAAGAAGAGATTTGGAAGAGATTGTCCTTGAGTCTCCAGCTGGAATGGGATTGTTTTGTCTCCACCAACCTGTGAGAAGATGCCGGTAACAGTGAATATAAAGCTAAAAGCTGAACACCAAAACAGAACAGGAAAACTCAAAACCAAAGGTATCACTCCAACCCAGGATATTCCATAATAGATCCAAACATGTTTTTTTCCAGGATCTGAAGCACAGTGGTGAAGGACTTGGAGAGGACCAAGGTGGATTTCTCCTCCCCATGGGCCACAGCCTGAGGTCTCCAGAAGGAAAGTGAATTCCCAGCACAGCTTCCCGCTCGTGGCCATGGGATCTGCAGAGGTGGCCACAGCTGTTCCCCGAGATCCTGCTGAGGAAAATGCCCCTCTCAATGCTCATTTGGACTGGTGAACCACAGACATCCCATGCTCCCCGTGAAAGAGGGTTTGGAAAGTCTGGGGTGTGGATGCACCACCCCAAAGTGAGAGGGAGCTGTAGGGAGCATCACCCCACCATGATGTCAGCCAGGCCCTTCTTTCCCATAAACCCCCAACTTCAATAAAGGGGAAAACAGAGAAATTCCTGGATTTTCTGCTTTTTTGGTGTTCCCACTTTTTGCCCCAAATCTAAAGAGGAAAAGCAAGGAATAATCACACGGACACCAAGGGTTAGGAATTATTCTTTTTTTAATTTCACATGGTTTAAAATACGATATGAAATAAGGCTACAGTATATAAAAAACTCTCCAGCAAAATGATGTGCCAGCATCAGCAATTAAAACAAAACCAATCCCCTCCTTCTCTAGGAATTCAATGGAGGAGGGATTTTATTTCTTTTTTGAATCCTTTAAAAAAAAAACAAACGGAACCAGACACAACACACGGACACACACACACATCGCTACATCTCTAAGCTACCTCAGCTCAGGTTTTTTTAAAAAAGCACCTGCTTTTTCCTTGTTTTTTTTTTTTATTTTTTTTTAAATCTCGCTTTTAAACTTTTTTTTTCCCACTTTTAAAAAATATAAATTATATGAAAATACACGTTGGAAAATAGTCGAACAGCACAATATAACAATCTCTTTTTTTAACTTCTTCTAAGTTTATCAGCTTAAAAAAATGTGTAAAACCAAAATAAAACAAAAAAAGACTTCCTTATTTTTTTGTTGTTGTTTGTTTTTTTTTGGTTTTTTTTTTTTTTTTACTGAGGCAGTTAATTCCTGGAGATATTTCATTATAACATATATGTATACATAGATTTATCCTTTATTTAAACCTCTTTGGAATGTAGACAACAGCTCCTGGGTGTTACACAGACCCTACCAGGGAGCAGAGCACACCAAGGCATCCCAGTTTTCCAATGTTCACAAGGAACCAGCAATTGAATCCTAAAACCTCAGAGAAAACCCCTCCAAAAACTCAAAACTCAGAAGTGGAGATGTTTCCTGCAGCATCTGGATTTGCTGCTGCTTTCTGGGACCGTTTTTTGGAGGAGGTGTTGCTTTGGGAAGACAGGAGAAAGTGAAATTTTACATTACTTTTTATTTGTTGCCCTGTTTTTTCTCTCCCTGAATGATCCCATCTGGATGGGATGGTGGGAGTGTGGGAATGACAAGGATCTCCACTTGGACACACCCCAGAGTCCAAGGGTTATGGTGATCCCACACATGGAGATGGAGAGGGACTGGCAGCAGGAAAGTGCTCGTGGTTTTTGTCATTATTGGGGTGGTTTTATCATTATTGGGGTGGTTTTATCATTATTGGAGTTTTTCCCTTTGTTTTTGAGTTCCCAAATATCAACTATCAAGGCCCCCAGAACTGTTGCAAGCAGGGCTCAGGCTCTGCCACATGGGCCAAGGGAACACCAACCCACATGGAAACAGTAGAGAATGACCAGGACACAGAAAATATCCCAAAATCTCACCCAAAGCACCTGAGACGTTCCAAACCAAGACAAAATGACCCTGTTTCAACAGTGTCTGCAAGGGGGACATTCACTCCTGTGTGGAGGAAGCAGCACAGGAGGGAGTCCCAGCCCAGGCAGATCTCCATCATCCCTCTCAAATCCATCCTTTTGGGCCAGCAGATGGGAATTACCCAAATTTTCATGGACTAGAAGGAGCTCAGAGGGTTTGGGTTGAGCTCGTCTGGCTCAGCACAGCCCTCACCAAAGGCCAGCAATGAAAAGCAGAAGGAAAAAGGAACCAAAGCAAAAGAAACAAAGAGAAATCTGCACATTTCCAGTGTATAAACAGCACCCATCTCTGGGATGGCCTCTAGAACGGGAATAAAAGCAAAGGAAAATAGGAAATGATGGAGCTGATGTGTCTGGGACTGTTCACAGGCTGTGAGCTGGGAGGGCAAAGGGCTGGAGAAATGATGGGGAAACTCCAGCCAGAGGCTTCTTCCAAAAATCCAGACCTGCTTCCTCTGGCTCACCCTTCCTTACCTTCAACCATCTCCCCAAAATCACTGGGAACACACAGGCTCAGCTTGGAAACCTGGAATAAGCTCAGTGGGTGAGGGATTTAGCCTGGCAGGGGCGTGCGGTTGTAGCCAAACCTGCAATTCCTGCTATTAGAGGGAAATTTTATCCCATTCCTTTTCTTTTTCAGCTGGAGCATCCAAGCAAAGCAGGAGGGACGTCCTGGGGCACGGCCCACGCCAGGACTGGGATATCTGGGAGTCCCTTTCTAGGGGTGGAAGGAGGATTGAAGTGACCCATCATGTGCACGCTCAGGGCACTTTGCAGCAGCCCTGAACATCCCCAAAACCCCTCTGATTGCTGTTGGGATGCTCTCTGCCAGCTCCTCCCTGTGCACTCGGTGCCCTCACACCTCTCCCGGCTCCCTGTCCAACCGTGGCTCAGGCTGGATCTGTCCCACAGCCTCACCTCTGGGGGTCTCATCCATGATATCCCAATTTTCCTTTACTCCCTCCAGCTTGGCCAGGCTGCCTCCATCCTCCTCCTCCCTGCCTGCCCAAGGAGATGAGCCCGAGTTCCACTGCTCAGTGGGCAGCATCCCTTTCCTCCTTTGGGGTTCCTTTCACCTTCCTCCATCCCCTCTTCCTTCCTTTCCCTCCATCCCACCCTTTCCTTCGGACAACCCACAGCACCCAAATGTAACAACCTCCCTTCCTGGGCCCCCTCTGCTTCCACCCCCCGGCAGGAGCTCCCTCCTGGCCTTCCCATGTCCCTCCAACTCCATCTTTTGTGAGGACACAGCAATTCTGGGGCTGACTTTCCCTAAAATGCCCAGTTTTAGGATACAGAGGTGCTGGGTCCCACTGCTCCAGAGGCCAAGGAGAGCCCAGCACCTCTGGGCATCACTTTGGGGTTGGGCTCCCCTCCAGCTCTGCCCCTCTGTGGGGAGGGGGGGTTGTGGCTGAATATTCTGGGTATTTTACACAGATTCCTGTCCCACCACCCCATCCATTGGGATGGGGCAGGAATCACTCCTCAGCCCCTCTGGAAAGGCTCTGACCCCGACTCCCAGAGCTGTCCAGTGGGGCAGGAATCACTCCTCAGCCCCTCTGGAAAGGCTCTGACCCCTCTGGAATTCTGATTCCCTCTGGAATGAACTCTGTGCCCCCAGACACTCAGAGAAGGGATTTTGGTAAAGTACAAAATGCTGCCTTTAAATGCAAACACCCGGGGGGGTGAAAGACTCCCTTGGGAGGCCAAATCTGCAGGGACCTGGCTTTGGGATTGTGCTGGCATACAGCAACAGCCTCTGACACTGCAAGTCCCACCATTGCCCCCAGGGTGGTGGGACCTTGTCCTCAGCCTGCCCAGAGCATCCCAGGGAGCACGGGGAACAGCAGGAGTGACCCTTCCAGAGCAAACCAGCTGCAGGAAGGGTTTGGAGGCCAGAGGGAGCAGCTGCCCTGGGCCTGATCCCACAGCCAGCCCTGGGGACACTGTGCCACTCTCACCCTGACAGCAGCAGCCCAAGAGCCATGAAGAGCCCATTTCAGGGACAATTTCCTTTCTGCTGTGCCCACACATGGCCATAAATACAGAGCTGCTTGAAACAGGAAGGAAAAAGCATTTCCCTTTGGGTTTTGAACTTTTTCCTGATTTTTCCCCTCAATTGACTTGCATATTTTCCATTTACCACATTGAAACATGGGAATTTCTCTCCTTAGCCCCTCCCAAAAAATAAAAAATTCTGTAAGCACCAAAGTGTTCCTTGAGCAAAATAAGTGATTTGGAAAATGCCAAAAGACATTTTCCTTGGAAATTTTGAGAGGATTTGTGCAGCCAAACATTAAAAAAGCGCAGGGATTTCAACCAGCATTATCAGCACAGAGTGTGGGGCTGGAAACAGGAGTGGCACCCCCAGCCAGCATCAACAGGAGCCACCTTGGAGTTCATTTTCCTTCCCATCCCAGTCCCAGCATTCCAATTCTCCAGTGGGGTCTACATAAACTAATTCCTCTTTTTCTCTTTTTCTTCCCTGGGATAAAACTCTCTGCTGGCAGAACAGAAACAAACACGCACAATATTGCAATACTGAGACCATCTTAGAGCTTAAGACTATTTAGGAAAAAAAAAAAAAACAAATACTGGCACAAAATTTAATAAAATAAAACTTTAAAAAAAAAAAAAAGTCTTGATCCCTCCTAGGAAAAATTCTTTCTTGTAGAAAAGAAGACAATCAACAGAAAGGTGATGGAAGAAGAACAACAGTTCTTGGTCTTTTCCTATATTGCCCCTCCCCAAAGCAAGAATATTCACCCATTTTGGTTTTCCAAAAGAAAAAAAGTTTAAAATTCCTCAAATCCTCAGGAATATTGTCATTCCTGACCTGTCAGTTTGTGTGTGAGTGACCAAAGGGATTCATTTCATCGCATTTTTTTTCTAAACAGCCAAGGGTGAGGAGGGGATTGTTGTTTTTTTAAAGTGAGCTACATTTTCCTGGCTTTCTCAAAACTCAGAATCTTCCCCCAGAAAAGCCTGTCTTGGAACTTTCAGGAAATCAACAAAAAGCCCATCCTTGCCCAAAGTTTTCCTCTTCCTCCCCCCTCTCCCCCAACATCCTCAAAGCCTAGAATCTGAGCGGCCCTCGGAAAAAAAAACGAGCAAAAGAACAGCGAAAATCAATAAAAAAAGAACCACCAAACGAGTCCCGTGGGCTCCCCCGGAGGACAGCGCCGTCCCCGCGTCCCTGTCACTCGTCGGCGTCGGGTTTGACGTCGAGCATGGCGTGCAGCTCCTCGGGGGTGTAGCCCAGCAGGCTCTGCAGGTCGCACACGAAGCGGTACACGTAGCGCTTCCCGGCCGTCTTGTGGATGATGTTCTTGTCGTAGTAATAGCGCAGCCCGCGGCTCAGCTTCTCGTAGTTCATCTTGGGCTTGTTTTTCCTCTTGCCCCATCGCCGGGCCACCTGCAGGCAGCGGGGATGGGGAGGAAAGGTCAGCCTGGCTCGGTTGCTACGTCTGTGTGGATGTTCCCTTCTTAGCAGGAAGGGGGAGGATTTTCACAGAATTCACAGAATTCCTCATCACTAAGAACTGATGCTTGGGAAAAGCAACCTCTGTGCAATGGCAGAACATGGCAGAGCATCCCATGAGGATTCATCTGGATAATTTCGTGTGCTGTCTCAGATATATCCTCATATCCCAAGTCTTTCACCCCTTTCCCAAGGTTCCTCCTCCACCTTCTGCCAGTTCTAAACCAGATGACACCAACATGCAATGGCCCAGTGCCAGCCACTTCTGCTCTTTGACAGGCTCTAGTCACTCATGGAATTATTTAGGTTGGAAAAGCCCTCTAAGATCATGGAGTCCAACCATTCCCAGCACTGATCCACATCCCCAAATGCCACATCCACAGAGCTTTTAAATCCCTCCAGGGTGGACAGCCCTTTCCATGAAGAAATGTTCCCTAATATCCAACCTGAACCTCCCCCAGTGCAACTTGAGGCCACTTCCTCTTGTTCTGTCACTGGTACTTGGCAGAAGAGACCAACCCCCACCTTCCAGTCAGGGGAGGGGACAAAGATCCCACCTGCTTGCCAAAGCAGGGGACAGTCACCCCTCACCTGTACCCAGCCTATCTGAAGAGCTTTGCCACTGCTCCTCTTCCTAAGGTGTTCCAGCTACTTCCCACCAACTTTGGGCACGAACCCCAGCTTCCAAAGGGTGACCGCATACAAATTTTCAACAAACTTTCAGTTGGACTCTGATTCCTTGGTTCCCCACAACATTCCCAAGACCAGAACAAAGTGGCTGCCCAAAGGGAGGAGGAGAGGGTTATCCACACTGATATTTCTGAGGAATTTGTGTTGTGCACTTAATTCCAGAGCACTTTACCTCGTCTGGGTCTGAAAGTTTGAATTCCCAGCCATCGCCCGTCCAGCTGATGAAGGATTGACAGGACTTGTCAGTGAGCAGTTCCAGCAGGAATTGCCACAGTTGAATGGGTCCACTGCCTAAAAAGACAAAGGAAACATGAGATATTAATGCCAGGAAAAGCACAGTTTTTTCTATCACAGAGGGAGGGAAATTCCCGTCCAAGAGGTGCTCACTGAGTAAAATAAAGCCTTCTCCTGTCAAAAAGAGCCACCAGCAGCCACAGGGCAGGAGCTGAGCTGGGAGTTAAACCCTACAGGTAACAGCTTCCTATTTGCAGGAAGAGCTGAATATTCATGCCCTGGAATGCTTCACATGGAGTTACATAAATAGGATTATTTTTCTGGCACACAAACAGGAGGAGTCACTGCCTTGGCACCGCAGCAGTGCCAATCCCTCTGTGCCAAAGAGCCGCCGGCCACGGCTGAACTCCGGCAGACTCCGCTCCCCGACCGTGACTCTTTGCTCTGTGCTGCTGATTGAGATAAGGGGGACCCAGCTACGAGAATTCCATGGCCTCTTTCCAAGGCGTGTTGCTGCAGGAATGGGCTCTGCGGGCTCATGGGGAGGGCGGGGGCACACAGAGCTCCCCAGCCCAGGATCTCCTCATTGGCACAGCCTCAGCAAATCCACACGGAACCTCCCTGCGGCTGCTGCTTCTCTGGCCCAGCTGGACGGGTACGAGGTGATGCGGAGCATCCCATGCCATGGGCATTCCATGCCATGGGCATTCCACCTCTCCTTCCACACCTCGTCTCCATCTCCCCTCCAATCTCTCACTTGGGCCATCACAAATTTGTCCCCAGTGAGAGTGCCCCCAGTGAGAGCCTGCAGTGGGGTTTGGCTGGAGTCACGGAGAAGTTTTGAAATATTTGTCTCTCCCTTGGGCTTGTGTCCCAATCCAAGGTAGAGGAGAAGCCCTGGAGCTAAAATATCTTTGAAGAGCAACTTCCAAATGTGACCACACCCCAAGTATTGCACTTAGCTGTGGGTAAGGTGTTTTGGGAGAAACCCCGCCATCGTTTAAACCCAGCTTGAAATAGATCATTAATAATGACAATAATTATAACGACACAGCCAGAGGAGAGAGGAAATTATTTATCCCACAGGGAGTTGCACAGGCTGGATTTGCTGGGGTAATCCCAGTGCTGACAGCACTGAGCAATGTTTCAAGCAGGGAAAAAAGTTATGGGCCCAAAAAAAGGGATGGAGCCCAGCCTGTTTCCAGGAATGACAATGGATGCTGTCTGAGCTGTGGCTGTGGGATAACCCATGGAGGGAAGGGAGAGCTGCTCCCCTTCTCCACAAAGTTTAAAATTACTCCAAAGCTGCTGGGGAGGAGGAAATGAGAGAGCTGGCTCCAGGACACGGGAATGGCCGTGTCCCATCCAGCCCTTCCCAAATGGATTCCCTCCTGTTATCCCTGTGGAAGCACTCCAGGGCTTTGTCAGCACCAGGCCTGGGGGTTATCACAGCCCCAGGCAGGGCAGGGCAGGGCAGGGAGCTCCCGGCTCATCCCGCTGGAAAGGGGAAGGGACTCGGCGGGGAAAGGCTCCAGCCCGCCGCTCCTCTGAGCTTGCCAAGATGTTGACTCCACAGCCACGCTCTCCAGCAGGGATGGAGCGGGATTATCCACTCCAAAATGAGGGAGGAAATTCAGATGACGCCTTTGCCTCTTGTTGAAAGGGAGGAGTGAAAAGCCTGGCCTGAAGTGCCACCACATCTCCAGGCTCAGGCCTATTTATAGCAGTGAGCTCTAAACGCAGAGAAAACACTGGGAAAAAGGTTTAGTGGCTGCCTGAGGTCTTCCACAGGTGAATTCCTAAGGGAATGAGTTCTCTTGGCCCATCTGGCCTTACACCAACTCCCCACACACAGCCAGGAAGCATCCAACACCCAAATTGAGTTAACAGAGACACAGCCCCAAGTGTCCAAGGCCAGGTCCATCCCCTCCCTTTGATTTCTCTCCTGCCCAGCTGAAGAATAAGGATTTTTAGTTGATTCCTTCCCCAAAATAAGAGGGATGGAAACTCATCAGCTGGGTGCCGGGTTCTTGGGTGAGGAGCTGCCCTCAAAACAGCCCTGGGCCATCCTGGCCCTGCAGGATCTTTGGAGGTTCCAGCCTCACTAATCCTGAGCCAATGGCTGGTGCCATTCCTGTTTGGTTGCCAGCTGGCAGGAAGAGGTGCTGGCAAACCCAGGAATTCTTGCCCTCTCCGTAGCAAGCAAGGTAGGGCTCCTGCCACCGCCCCCAGTGCCACCCTGCTGGGTATTTTGGGATTTCCAAGGAAGTGGTGTCATCCTTGGAACAGGGATTCCCAATGTCTATTATGAGCTGCCTGTAGGACACGCGTAAAACCCCAAATTCCTCTCACTGGACAGGCAATTATGTGAGGAATGTGTTTGTGCAGGGCTCCAGGCATGTCCCAGCTCCTGTAAACACCCCCTCCCTGCCCGAGGGGGAGGCAGTCGAGCCTGGCAGATGTGGCACCGCTCCGAGATGGCAGCGAGGTGGCAGGAGCCAAACCCCAGCACATGCCCAGGCCTGTGCCCCAAATCAGTGCCTGCAGGGAGGAGAACAGAGCAGGGAGCAGTGCTGGAGGTCAGGGCATCATCTGCTGCAGCTGTAATTAGTGCTGGGAGGGGGAGCTCCACAAATGAGCCACTCTGCAGCCAGCAAGGAGCAGGGAATATCCTCCCACAGGATTTCAAGGTGGCTCATGCAGCAATGCCACTCCCCTCAATGTCACAGGGCAAGTAGGAAGCTCCCAGGTTTGTCCCTGCACCCAAACCTCCTCACCCACAGGAGCTGGGAGCAGCGCCCATTTTCCATCCCTTGTGCTCCAACCCTTCCCCTCACCCCAGCCAGGGCTGGAAATCCCCATCAGGATGCCAGGTTGGGATCACTCCACACAGCCAGGCTGTCCCAAGGCCAGCGGGTGCCTCCCACCAGGGGATCTGCTGCCTTGGTTATCCCAAAACAACCATGTTTTCCCACAGCCTGGATTGGGCTGCAGCTCCAAGCGTGAGGTGGAGGGGCACAAGGCAGCTTTTATGGCATTGCTCCCTCCACACACATCATGGGGCTTCCCAGAGCAGACCCAGCCCGGGCTGGGGAGGAGGGGCAGCCCCTGCTCCACAAAAGACAAGGGGAGGACTCAGAGGGGTGGGGGTGTCCTCCCACCCCACCACGACCTCCTGCACCCATGGGGCTGCTAAAAATAGCACCCACAATGGGGGCCCTGTCTGGCCTTGGTGGCACTGAACAGGGTCCTTCAGCAGGGACTGTCACACCACAGGAATTCTGCGGCGTCAGGGGGAAAATATTCCTCTGGGCCGGGTGTCAGTCGGAACGGTGGGGACTGGGAGCTGCTGCCCGAGCGGGGCTTCCTCAGCACCAAACCCTGATGGTGTCCCCAGAGCGAAGGGTTTGGTGCCACGCCATCCCTGTGCCATCCCTCCTTGGTCAGGACAAGTCCCCCACCTCCTTCCCAGCCACGGGGACACCAAACTCTGCCGGGTGGGGCCGTTCCAGTGGCACAGTGTCCGTGGCACCACCCGGCTTGTGCAGATGGGCACCGCACAGGGAGGGCACAGCCCCAGCCCTGTCTTCTCTCTCGGGACGGTTTTACACATCCACCCCTCCCAACGGCCTCTGTTTTGTTTCCCTTGGTTCAAACAAGACAAGAAGACAAAAAAACCCCACCTACCAACCCCCAGTGAGGCACCTTTGCCTGGTGCTCTGCGGTTTGTGGTTCCAACCTCACAAAACAATCTGCCCTGGCAACAGCTCCAAAACAGCCCCTGCCCCACTCCCTGCCAGCCTGCCCACTCCCCTGGATGGCACCAGGGTCCCCAGATCCCCCAAAGTGTCGGGAGTGCTGGTCCCCATCACTCCCTTGTCAGAACAGTTCTCACAACTCCTGCCCAGCTCCTGCCCAGGCTGGTGCAGGCATCAGGCACTGCCACGTGGTGGAGCTTGGATGGAGCATCTCCAAAGAACAGGTGTGAAAAAACAGGAAAGGACCCAGGAAGCCCTTCCTCCTTCCTTAGGGAGCAACATGGCCATGACTGCAGGCAGGAGAGCAGCCAGGGGGCCAGTCCAGGTCAGAGCTGCTTCCCTGCTGCAGCTCCTCTGCTCTCAGGAAGAGTGTTGGGAGGACTGATCTCATAGAATCTCACAAGTGGGAAGCAACTCACACAGATCAACTCCAGCTCCTGGCCCTCCATGGGACAACCCCAAGGGTCCCACCCTGTGCCTGAGAGCATTGTCCCTGAACTCGAGGCTGACTCCAGGGGCACCTGGCAGAGCTCCAGGGGCTTTGTGAGCTCCACATCCCCCTGACAATGGTCCTGCAGGCCATGAGCTGCTGAGCACAGCAGCTGGGTGTGTGCAGGAGACCCAGGCAGAGCTGCTGCCCCCATCACCCCCGGGCTGGAGGAGCCCTGGGGAGAGCTGAGCTCTGCCACGCTTGGGCAGCGGCGCATGGGGCTGGGTTTGCTCTCGTTTGCACGTCTGGCAGGTGGGGCAGGAGCCACTGAACCGGCCCTGGTGCCACCCTGGAGTCCCCACCCTGGGGAGCCCAGAAGGGCACTGAGCCCATTGGGCCCTGCCTGAGGCAAAAGTGGGCAGGAGCTGCTGGGTGGCCACCCTGAAGTCACCTGTGAGGACAAGTGAAGGACATGAGCCAGGAGGGGCAGGGTGACACCATCCCCTGCATCCCAGCAGGGCCAGAGGAGCTGTTGTGCTGCTGGGCACAGGAAGGGGGTGCCTGCATTCCCCAGCTCCTGTGCCCTGGCTGCAGATGCCCACATGGACTTTGCTCCAGCCGTGCAGGCAGGGAAGGTGCTGGAATCCAGGGAGGCTGCAGCACAGGCTGGGGAAGGGAAGTGTGGCAGGAAAGGGGACAGGAAGGCAGCTGCTGGCAGATTTTTGGGTGCTGATGGCCACAGCACCGGGTGGGATCTCGCCTGTGGAGGCTCCAGAGCAGCACAGCACCAGGGGGAGGGGCAGCAGCACCTGAGCTGTCCTGAAAGAGACCCACTTTCCTTGGCACCGCCTCGACTTTCTTGCAAAACAGCAGCTGTGCTTTCACTGCTGGCTCACAGATAAGCATCGCTCACAAACAGCCTGGGGAGGCTCCGGGCTCTGCAGCACAGCAGCTCACACACTGCACGGGGCTCAGGCACATCTGGGCCCCACGGCACAGCCCTGGGGGTGCTGACAGCCCGGCTCAGCGAGGTCTGGCCTGGGCAGGTCCAGCTCAGGGGAGAGAGTGCTGGGGTGGGATAACATCTGTGAAGGAGGCTGTTCCTGCAGGGCCTCCTGAACTCCTGCTGCCCAGCAGGATAACAGGGATGCTCTGGGAGGGACACTCAGGGCATGGGTGACATCAGCTGGAAGGAGCATTAACTCTTTAACTGCTGGGACTGGCTTTAAGGGATCAGCACCTCCCTAAGCAGGCCCAGAGCAGAGGACAGGCAGCAGCAGCCATACAACCCCAGCCTACATCTGTGGGATCAGGGCTCGGTGTGCACTCACCTCATCTCTCCCATCCCTCTCCCCTCCCCTTAGGAACACGAGGGATGGCCCTGCTGGGTGCTCAGTGACGTGGAGCACCAGTTCTGGGCCATGGCAGCACTGACACTGCGCATGGAAAGCCCAGGGTGTCAGTCCTGCCCACCACAGAGCAAACAAACCCCATAGCTTGGCTGCCAAACCACACAGCTGCTCGAGGGAACCCAAAACCAGCTCAGTGCCGAAGCAAAGGCAAAGCACCAGGGTCTGAGCCTCCTGTGGCCCTGCAGCACCAGGGGAGCAGCAGCACGGACTGCAAACACCAGCACGGGGCACAAAGATCCAGCTGAGTTTATCCACCCGGTGCCAGGGCTCCTGCAGGATGCTGGTGGCCACGGGAATCACCAGAGGCTGCAGGAACCAGCACGGGCACAGCCCCAGGGCATGTGCAGGCAGAGCTGAGCTCGCTTTAGCCCAGCTGGGCTCAAGCACTGATCTCTGCCCACCCACACCAAACATGCCTCTGCTGCTGAACCACAGAGCTTAGACTGAGCTCAGCTGAGCCAGCGTGAGGTTTAGCAGTGAACACACATCCTGAGCCATCCCTCACCTGGATTTCATGGATGCACTCTGTGTCATGGCAAAGACAGTAAAATCTGGATTAATGTAGAATCTCAGAATCACAGGATCTGCTGAGCTGAGAGGGACCACCAGGATCATTAAGTCCAGCCCTGCCCAGACCCCCAGCAACCCCACCCTGGGCATCCCTGGCAGCGCTGCCCAAAAACTCCTGGAGCTCTGGCAGCCTCGGGGCCGTGCCCATTCCCTGGGGAGCCTGGGCAGTGCCAGCACCCTCTGGGGGGAGAACCTTTCCTGATCTCCAGCCTGCCCTGCCCTGACCCAGCTCCAGCCATGCCCTCAGGTAAAATTCAAGCTGTCCAAGCTCCAAACCCAGGTGTGGAGGGCTGGCCCTCCCTGCAGAGATGGAAACTAAAATTCATCAACTCCTGAGCAATTACATTTCTCCTTCAAAAAAAGATAAGAAAATTGCATCAACCTCTCTGTGAGCAACCATGGCAACTTGTTAAAATAGGTCAAGATGTGGGGGCAGATAAGGCAGCTCTGAAAGGCCGCTGGAGCTGGGTGAAGAACACATCAAACGCAAACGGAGCTTCCGCCAGAATGCACCTTCTCAGCGCCTCTGGGGCAGATACCATCAGAGACCTGCTGGGGCCACCTCCCTGGGCACCACAGAAACTGCTAACAGAACCTGAACAAGATTGTCAGGTCCTTAAAGTCAGGACAGAAAGCTCTGGTGTCCCTCTTCACCCTGCCAGGTCCAGCAGGGCCAGCACGAGGAGGGGGCTGGGGGCTGGGTGTGCCCTCGGGTGGGAAATGGAACCCCAAAATCTCGGTGTTTTGGGCTCCTGGGCTGGCAGAGCACTGCTCTGCTCCTTGGGAGGCTCCACCTCCTCAGCAGAGCCACAAGCAGAGCCCAGACTCGGAGTTCCTCTGCTCTGGCTGCCAGACAGCACTTCCTCCCCTGAGTAAAGTAAGAGTAAAGCACAGCATTGCGCAAAGAGGCCTGAGCCCTGCCCGAGTCCCCACTATGAGCTGCCCCCGTGTCCCCACTCTGAGCCCTGTCTGAGTCCCCACCCTGAGCCCTGCCTGTGTCCCCACTCTGAGCCCTGAGTCCCCACTCTGAGCCCTGCCCGAGTCCCCACTCTGAGCCCTGCCCAAGTCCCCACTCTGAGCTGCCCCTGAGTCCCCACCCTGAGCTCATCTGGCCCAGACCAGACCTCCAGCCCTTCTCAGGGCAGCCTGAGTGGGGTTTTCCTCACTGACACAGACCCAGAGAGTGGGGAGCGCCCACTTCTCCTCCAGTGTGAAACCCAACATGTTCTGCTTGCTCTCCCCAGGCCCTGCTGTCACAGTGACCCAGCTCTGGCTCCCTTTGCTTGGAAAATGCAGAGCTGCAGGTCTGGGGGCTTTAAAATGGCTCAGAGGGCATCTCTGGAGTCACTGCCTGCCAGGATCACCCATCCAGGGCCCTTTCCCAATGGCAAAAGCTGTCTCTGCTGGCTTGAGCCCTGAATATTGCTCAGCAGCCTTTGGAGCAGGAAAACAGAGCTCCAGCCTGAGCATTTCCCAGTGATTCCAGATTTTCCTCTCCACATTTAAAGCCTATCAAGTGAAGCAATGCAAAAATAAATAAAGAAATCAGGTGTTCCCACTTATTGATCCCACCAAAATGCCTGGGCCAAGGGATTCTCTTCCCAGCTCCAAGAGGGGCTGGAAATGAGGTGAGGGAAAATGTTACACAGAGGAAAGTGTTTGGAATTGTGCTCTGGCACTGCATGAACCCAAGTCTCCCCTTCCCGAAGGCACAGCTCCAAGAACAGCCTTTGGGGTGCTAATATTCCTTGGAAAAACACAGGGCCCAGCCACTGACTTCAGCTCCTTGCCTCTCTCCAGGGGTGGCTCTTCTGCACTCTTTTCCATGAGCAACACCAAACGTGGAGGGAAATATCCAGCTTGGAAAAGATTGCTCCTGATTTTGCCAGCACCTTGGTGCCTCGGTTTCCCCAGCTGTTCAAACTCATCCTGGGCTCCTGCATACCCAAAGCACTTCCAGTGCCACAGGGAAAGGCATTGCCAGGAGAAAATAGGAATAAAAATGGGAATAAAAATGGGAATAAAAAGAGCAACTTGTACTGAGTGGTCTCTTTTCTCAGGAACATCGATCTCCATGGCACAGCAGAGAATGAGCTCCAGGGCACAGTCCCTCCTGGCCCTCCCCAGCACACCCCAAGCCCCAGTCCATTCAGGAATGCAGAGCACACTCATATTTGGCATGGACTTGGTAGAGTCTCATTCAGCAGGCAGGGCTGAGCTCTCTTCCTAACTAAAGCCATAGCAACAAACCACTTCCTTTTTTAGACTCCTAAAATTATCTGCCCACCTTTCCTCCCCCCTGCACCTCTCCCACCCTCACAAAGGCTCGGTGTCAGCCCCGGAGGAGCCGTGCGTGGGAGGGCACTCGGGGACAGTCGCGCCTCAGGATCTGCTCTGAACCTGGGCACGATCTTTATCAGCACAAACTCTTTCCACCAGCTGCTCCCAGCTGGGGCAGGACAGATCTGAAGGTGCAGAGCCAGGGGAACTGGCAGGAGGGTTTCCTCAGAGCACAGGGAAAAGCCATGGCACAGAAGGGCTGGAAAGGATTAGCTCAGCTTTAGCTGGAAGTCCCATCCCACCAAGTTTCTCTCCTTGGAGATGCCAGATTGCTGAAGGGCTGTCATAAAGTGCAAGAGTTTCCATGGCCTATCACCTTCCCATCTCTCCCAGCGCAGGGAATGGAAAATGTTTGGGATGGCTCTGGCAGGGCCCCATCCCTGCCTCACACCAAGGTACAGCGGGGCCTCCTCTGCGCCAGAGGGAGAGGATCCATCCCCACACACAGAGCAGTGCTGGAGCTGAACCTGCTCCTGCCCCAGGGGGAGAGCACAACCAGGAGCCCACCAGTCACCAGCACAGGGCTGGAGGCTCTGCAGCACCTCCTGTGCAGGAGCCAAACCAGCCCCAGCTCCTCCACAGCTGGCCAGGGGCAAAGGGAGAAAAGGCATTGAGTGCCCCGTGCCCAGCCAGGTGCCACATCCCCCATGAGCTGTGGGATGTGTGGGATGCCCATGCTTGAAGGAGATGCAGCCCTGGGCTGACCCCAGCCACCCAAAAACCCTCCCTCACACCCCTGCACCAGCCACCCCGAGCTGGGGCAGCCCGGAGTGCCCCGAGACTCTGCCCCTGGGCACGGGGAGGTGCTGGGGGGCACAGAGGGGTTCCCAGGACCGTGCCCTACCTGTGTAGCCAGCCAGGGCAGCAGCAGGGATGACAGGCTTGTCCTTGTTCATGTCGGCCCGGTCCCGCACATAGTCCTTGAAGGTGCCCTTGGGCTTGTGGCTGGGCAGGGTGGCAGGGTAGTCCTCGGAGTCGAAGCTGTCGTAGGAGGGGACGCGCTGCAGGCTCTGGAAGGAGGACTGGCTGCTCCAGGACTGCGTCAGGCGGTCACAGCTGTCGTAGCTCTCTATGCTCTCAAAGGAGTCCTGGCCTCCCAGCTTACCTGGGGGAGGCACAGCAGGTGAGACAGGCCTGGCCAGCACAGAGTGCTTCCCCTGGCCAGCACAGAGTGCTTCACCTGGCCAGCACAGGGCACTTCACCTGGACAGCACAGAGTGCTTCCCCTGGCCGGCACAGGGCACTTCCCCTGGCCAGCACAGAGTGCCTCACCTGGCCAGCACAGAGTGCCTCACCTGGCCAGCACAGAGTGCCTCACCTGGCCAGCACAGAGTGCTTCCCCTGGCCAGCACAGGGTGCCTCACCTGGCCAGCACAGAGTGTTTCACCTGTGCACTGTGCAGGCACAGGGCAATTGATGCCGTTCCTTTACATCCCATCTCCAAAGTAAGCACAGCCCAGAGCTGCAATATTTTTACCTTTGCCATCCAGAGCAGGGCTGAGCCCTGGAAAACTTCAGGCAGAAGAGCAAGGCAGAGAGAGACAGGGGAAAAACCCAAATCTGGCCTCTCTACCCAAGACTGGCGCCTGGGCCTGACTGGAAATGGTCCCTCATTTCCAAAGGCAATTTCAGAGACAAAATTCACTTTAGATACTCAAGGCTGAGCTCAGGAGCCTAAACATGGGCACTCCAGGACCTCTTCATTCAGAGGGTGAGGCCCTGGCACAGGGTGCCCAGAGCAGCTGTGGCTGCCCCAGCCCTGGCAGTGCCCAAGGCCAGGCTGGACAGCCTTGGAACAACCTGGGACAGTGGAAGGTGTCCCTGCTCAGGAGAGAGGTGGAACAAACTTTAAGGTCCCTCCCAAGTCAAACCTCTCCATGATTCTCTGATTTCTATGATTCTCTTGCTGCTGAAGGATATTGGAGGTCTCCAATAAATCCCCACTACGTCTGCCAGCCCTATTCAAACACTGCTCAGGCACACCCAGCTCCTTGAATTTGGATGTTTCTACACAGCAGCCTTTTGCTGCCATCTGTTCCAGCCAGCCCCAAATCCCCAGCCAGCAGCAGGTTTGCTGGAGGAGGAGAGCCAATGGCTGAGAGCTCCAACAGCTTTTTCCAGCTCTGGTAAGGTGAGCACAGCTGGTTTGTGTCAAAGTCACTCTCTGGGGTATTTTTAGTCAAAGCCAGAACATGAGAGGCCAGATCCTCAGCAGTGCTGATTTACACCCCCCAGAGCCAGCCCTGTACTGAAACAGAGCTAAAAAAGGCCCCAAAGAACAAACTGAAATTGCAGCCTCTGATCTCCCTACTCTACTGATTGCTCAACCTCTTTCCTGACAGGCTAACAGGATCATTCAAGTTCACTAATTTCCCAAACCCAGCTAAAAACAGCTGCTGGGATTGTGCAAGAGCTCCTGGAGAAATTTCCATTGGCAGAGCTACCCACAGCCTGGGCCCAGAGAGCAAATCCCAGGGGACAGGGAACGTGGAAGGGCGCTGGCACACGCCCCCAAATATTTGTTGTGTTGTAGTTTGAAGAGCACTTGCTGTGAAAAGATTCAACTACTGCAGGGCCTGCCCTGATTGCTGGCCTGGAGTCACTGGGAGCTGGGATCCATTGGCTTCATTCTGCTGGGACAGCCCTGCTCCAAACTCTTTTCTATTTTCTTTTTGTTTTTTGAGGATTTTCACACTCCAATCCTTCCCTGAATCCAGATGAGGAGAACACAACACTGCTGTGTGTGTACATTAATTGGCATAACCAATTCCCTGAGCAATCCTGCAGCACAGGCTCATTTAGAAAAGGAATTAAAATCTGACAGAGATGTGATTTGTGTCAATCCATTGAAAATTCACCTAAATTCCACCTAGCTGGAACAATCACGACCTGCACTTACTCAGGACAAGCTTAAATGAGTTTGACAGCTCCACTCCCCAACCAGCCGCCCTCGCTGACAGGGCAGAGAGAAACAACTCCCATGGGACCCCAAAATTTCCTCCTCAAGGCCCCACAGAAGGCCTGGAAAAGGGCCCACAGTGTCTGGAAAACCTTCACCCTGAGGTGATGCTGAAGGGCTTGACTTTGTGTCAGACTAGCCTTGTAAGACAGTGCAAGGTAAAGAGGGACATAAATATAAATTAACTGGGCTCTGCTTTATATTAAGGCTTTCCCCCAGCCCTGGGAGGATTTGTGTCCCCCAAAGGCCCTTCCATGGCTGAAATGCAGCCCTGGTGTGAGCACAGCCTCTTGCAATCAGCGTTCAAGTCTTTGCTAACAGCAGCAGCCAGGGCTCTCTGTTCCCTCCCCTGAAACCATTTTTAGGTTTGCCACTGAGAACAGGCTCGAGGTAGAGTTGCAAAAGCCTTCCTGAACCATTGCACTGTGAGAATGATGAAATCACCTGTATTAAAGAAAAGGTCAAGAAAAGGCAAAGACAGTGCTGAAATTTAGGCAGAAAAACAACCCCAAAAAGAGAAGTTTCCCCAAAATTAAAACCCTGCTGCCCTTCTGGCTCAGGTCACCTTTCTCAGAAGGAGAGGCAAGAGCACGAATAACAACTTCCCTCTAATTAGCTCCCCCAGCCTGGAAAAAGAGTGTGGAAGTTCAAATGAGCTGCACGTGCCATGCAGGCTGGAAAGCAGCTCTGGCTTTCCTGGGAAGGCAGCTCATCCTCAGCTCTCTGCATAAATGGGTTTAGCTGCTGCACATCAAACCTGGCTCACAGCACCACGTCACTGTAACGAATTCTGGGGCTGAGGACGCCTAGATTCCATTTTGGGGGATGGCAGGCAGGTCACATCTCTTCCCTGTGCCCCAGGTTCCCTACCTGGAATCTGGAGATAATGATCCCAGTTGTGAGGGACTTTGAGCTCGATGGATTCAACTTTTTGCTTTGAACGGAGGCAGAGCCACATCCCCAGCCTGGCATCACTGATGTGATCACAAAGCAATCAGACATGTGGGCCTCACGTGTTCCCAGTCTCACAATATTAATTGGGAAGGTATTTGGGCTCAGATCCTCCAAAGTGTTCAGGTGTTTAAATCCCACCACCTCAAACACAAATCATGTACCTGTAACTCTTTGAGGAGCAGCATTTGTGGGGTCCTTAGCTCTGCTGCTGCCTCAGCCCCTGACATCTGCACCTCATAACCAAGCTCAGGAATTGGCTACAGCAGAGTATTTCAAACAAGCAGCCATCAAATAATGGACAAAGACTTCAGATCACAGAGTGCAAAACTCTTCGGAGCCTTCAGCAGCAATTCCTGATGAGAACTTGTGAAGAATTTGTGGGGATTTGCCTGGGCTCCTAAAAATGGGATTTCTTCAAGCACCCAGCAGTTTGTCCTCCCTGATAACATGAAAGCTCAGTTCAATTTCACTCAGGCATGACATCAAAGCACAGCACCAGAAAAATGCCCTTCTGCAGAGGATGTAAAAACAGGCAGCAGAGGAGAGCAAAGAAAGACCTTCCTCAAGTTTTCCCTAGAGAGAAGGGCAGGGAGGGCTTAGAGCCACCAGGGAAGCCAGCATTTTTGGGAGAGATGTGTCAGTACAGCACAGCTCCCTCGGTGCTCCCAGAGCCATTCCCTCGGGAGGAAACGTGAGAACAGCAGGAATCCAAGCCAGTCCCTGTCGGACAATTCCCTTTCCTGGAAGTTTCATCGTTCTATTTCTCCAAAGTATCCAGTCTTATTTACAAAGCCATCCTTTAGAACTCTTTTTCTAACTCCATTTCTCTCTCAACAACATCTGTCCTCTTCCATGGCATTTCTAACTCAGCATTTCTTATCTCCCAGCTTACATACACACACATACCGTATAAACCTCCTGTTAAACCCTAAAAACTCTCTCCACATTCATTTCCCGCAGGGTTTAAGCCCGGCTTTACCTCGGCTGGCACGGCCCATGCACATGTTGTCTGGAGTCACCACCTCCTGCTTGATGGAGAAGTAGTCGGTCTGCAGCGCGTCCGGGGCCGGCTCGCGCAGCAGCACCGCGGGGTAGTCGCTCTCGTACTTGAGGGACAGCAGCTCCTCCGAGCTGATGGGGTGCAGCGTCTGGTAGGACTCGGTGATGAAGCTGGGCTCGGAGAACTCGGAGGGGGGCACGCACTGGGCGTGCTCGATGCCGTAACCTGGGGGCACAGCGGGAGTCAGACCCCGCCCGAACCAGCCCCAAGTACCCAGAGCATCCCACACCCCTCCCTCAGGCACTGCTTTGGGCAAGGGCTCCAGAAGCTACAGAGATGGGGTCTGAAAATGCAGCAATTTAGCAAAGTAAGACACCCCAGACCATCCTCGATGTGCTTTGCACCAAACCCCTCCCAGGGCAGCTGCCAGAAGGAAAAAGCTGGAAAAACCTGGGGAGTGGAGTCTCAGCAGAGGAGCAAAAGGGTAAAAATGTTTCATTGCTGGTTGGGAAAGGTGAGTCCTTGCACAGCCACCTCTCGCCAGTGCCAGAGCCTGGAATCCCACAATCTCAGGTTTTGGATTGGAAGGGAACTTAAAGCTCATCCAATCCCACCCCTGCCATGGCAGGGACCCCTTCCACTATCCCAGGCTGCTCCAAGCCCTGTCCAACCTGGCCTGGGACATTTCCAGGGATGGAGAGTCCACAAACTCTCTGGGCACCCTGTGCCAGGGCCTTCCCACCCTCACAGTGAAGGATTTCTCTCTCACACCTCATTTAAATCTCTCCTTTTCAGGTCAGTTAGGCTTTTTGCTGGTTCATGAAATATCTCCCAGATTTCCAATGCCCTTAAAGAACATCTCCAAAGCAATGGCAAGGGCAGGAGTGCAGGTAGAGACTCCTCCCTTTGCTTGCTAGGCTTCTCCCTGGCAGTCCAGAATTCAGCCTTTCCCCCCATTCCCCCCCTTTTTTAACAGGCTTTTTACAATTCCCAGTATTCAGGTGTGCTGAGGCTGCTTTCAAAGTCGGCTGAGTTACAGCTTCAAACAAATAGCTTGAAGAACTCAGATGCTGGCACACAAGGCAGCCACCAAAAAGTCCAGGAGGCTTCCAAATGAACCCCAAACCCTTGGAAACACAAGATCCCCCTCTGCAGGGTGCACTCCTGTTGTGGTGTGGACAAACCTCTGCTCTAAGGTGCTTCCAGGCATGGCAATGGTGATAATTGACACTGCTAATTGAGACTTACTAATGAAGTAGTCTGAGGTGTAGCGGGACTCGGGGTAAGTGGTGCTCACTCCGTTTGCTGGGTACGGTTTCACCTCTTCTGCAGAGAGGAAAGGAAGGAAATGTCACCAGTGGAAGGCACACGGAGCTGTGCAACACTTGTTGTGCCACAGAGAGCCCTGAACTTCCCAAAATCTCCCCAGGTCAAACTGAGCAACAGAAATTAATCCAGAGCTGAAATCCCACAGGAACCTGGGCCACGTGGGGTCCTTTGGGAATTCCTGCCACAGGTATGGCCAAGCTTAAACCCAACCCCAACAGCAACAACATTCTCAGCCAGAGCTCCAGGAGGCTCTGAGCTCCCAGCTGCAGCATTTCCCTGCTTGCCTCAGGCTGTTGCCTCTCCTTCTCCTGGGGGTTGCTGACCACACTTCCATGTATGAGCTCCTGGAAAACCTCCCCACACAAGGACAGTTGTTCTCCTGGAAAAGCCCTATTTTTAGACCAGCAGTAGGTGGGTACGAGGGAGTTGGTGACCCATCCCAAAGCCAGCTCCTCTAACCCCAAATCTGTGAATTCCCAGCCTGTGCAGCACCTGATACAGGCAGAACATTCCATGTTCCAAACTGCTTTGTCTCACTGTCCCTGACCCCACTCCTGACACAGACTCCTCCATGTATATATGGTCAAAATGGCAAATTTCAGCTTTCCTCAGGCATAACTCACTGGGACAGAGCATGGAGCACATCAAGGCATAGATTCCCTGCTTCCTGTGCCTTTTTCCAAGCACCTTGCTCCTCCTGAGCTTTTCCAAGCACTTTGCTCCTCCTGGCCTGCGCTGAATTTGCCTTCCCATGTAACAGCCACCCTGCCCCTACCCTGAGCAGTTTTTCCCTGAACACCTGACTCAATCCAGCATGGCATGCTGAGCAGGGATAGAGGGATGGGGGTTTTCTTTCCTTTAACCAAAGCAAGGCCCCCTGGCAGCCCTGGCTGGGTTTGTTTCTGCCCTGGCTCTGGAGAAGCCGAGCACAGATAACGCACGTTCGCCTGTGAGGAGCCTAAATTTGGCCCTCTCCCCTGGGGACTGCAGGCTGGAAAATATTCCCTAACAAAAGGAGGGGTTGTGCAAACACAGAGGACTAATGAGAAATGCTCTGTTCCTCTCTCCACAGCGTCTGCCAAGGGGCAGGGGGTGACCACAGAGCAGGAGAGAACCTTCGGCTGTGCTTAGAGTCAAGTGCAGGGCACTGCTGACTGCTGGTAACTGAGGAGGTTATTTTAGGAAGAATTATGGAAAAGTGAGCCTGAAAATACCCAAATCCATGCAGGGAAAAGGCACCCATGTGCTGTTTTTAAATCCTGAGCAGCCTGTGGTACGTGAGTCACGCAGTGCTCACAGGGGACAGGGTCAGCTCAGGGGACAGCAGGGTCACAGCCTGTCCCAGCACGACCCTGGGCCAGCAGCACAGGTACAGCCAGGCATTTTGGGGCTAAGAACCACTCCCAGCACCAACAACCCCAGTGATGATGGTGGGGAAGATGGAGAGACAAGTTGGAGCCCTGGCTGAGCCTGGAGACACCTGGATCTCTTCCCACGTCACATCCAGGCGCAGAGGGAGAGCCCCAGCTCCTCCTGTGTGGAAAGGGACGTGGCAGGGACAGGGACAGGGACAGCTCTGTTCTGTCTGAACAGCTCCAGCCCAGCTCTGGTCGGGGCTGGAGATGAGCCCCAGCACTTACAGGGAACAGAAACCAGTTCTGGGGGGAGACTGGTTATTTCTTGGGGGCTCTCTGTCACTCCCCAGACACCTCACTGGAAATGTGTTCAGAGCCCACCAGAGGAGCAAGGGCCCTGCTTGCACAAGAGTGACAAAGTCATCAATGAAACCAAACAGGCAACAGAGATTTCTGGCTTCCCAGGGCAACACCAAGAGTGTGAAGACACAGAAATTCAGCTTTATTCATTTTCAGCCTTTCAGAAGAAGAGTTGCAGCAGGCATAAAGATTTTCAGCTTCTTTGAAAAACTCCTCCCTATCCCAGGCCTTTGTAGCACCAATTCAGTGTCTGAATACCCACATGTGTCAGTGCTGTCTAAAATTATGATTCCCCTCTGCCATAAATTTACAGCATCAATTCCATCTCCATGTGTGGGGAAACTGCAGGAAGGAGGTGCAAACCCAGCCCTGGTGCCTCAGTCAGTACCTGAAGCACATCCCACCCTATCCAGTGGGCACAGCCCAAAAAATCACAGAATTACAGAATCCTAGAAGGGCTGGGTTGGAAAGGACCTTGAAGACTTCCCAACCATGGGCAGGGACAGCAGGGAAGAAGGGCTATGGGAAGGTGCAAGCAATGGCTCAATGCAAGGAGAAATTGGGCTGACCACAAGGTTTGGCTTTGTTTGGTTAAACTGCTCGGTGTTGATCCAAGCACTCCATGAAAAATATGCAAAACAAAAGGGACAGACCAGATTTAGAGCCCAAGAGCAGGAAAACAGCCTGGCCTGCCCAGAGCCCGGGAAGGGCCATGTTTACCTTCTGCAAACCACAGGTAGCAGTAAAATTAGTAATGGGCAATTAACATCCATTTGTCAATGGTTTCCTGGAAGGAATAACTATGCTCCCCCTCCCCTTCCTGCCACCAGGGTCAGTAGGACAGCACAGGGGACATTCCAGGAAAGCAAACAGCTCTGCAGAGAAGGGAGCTGGGAAAAGAGCCCAGGTGTGCTGCAGCTCCTGCTTGTGGCTCAGGTAGAGGTGCTCAGCTCCTCACCTGCTCCTTAGAAACCATCCCAGTGCTCTTGGGCATCCAGACATGGAAAATCAACACCCTAAATTAAAGTGCGTGCCCCCAGTCACTGAAACTTAATGCCCTTGGGTGCTGTCATGCAGGGAATGGCACAGATGGCTTCTCCTCCCAGAAATGCTGGTTTTGGGGACATGGAACACCCTTTTTTGGGACATGGAACAAAGCAAAGCAGCTTCCAATTGCCACTGGGAAATTCGGCTAGGATTTTGGCTGTATTCCTGTACCCAGTTCCAGTGAAGGAAATAGTAAAATTCACAACAGGAGCTGAACAGGCTGAGGAAAAATGCTTTGGAAAATCCCACCATGGATTCCAGGCAGTCACAGTGTCCCTGCCCACTGGGGATCCCTGCCAAGCAGCCGGCACAAACACTCTGCCTCTTTGAGGCCCTGCCAGGATTCGCCTTGCCCGCTGCCGTGGGATGCCCATTTGGAATCCTGCTGAAAAGCTGGGCTTTGGAAGATGTTTTTCCTTGGATTAAAGCTCATGGTGAACACCTCCTGGTCTCTGGAAAGCCCCAGAACATGGCTAGCAGGGATGCTGTGAATTGTTCACCTGGGACACCCCAGGACTGACCTTTCTGCAGGATCTCCAGATGTTCCCAAAGGATATCTCCCACAAAGTCAGGCGCCAGCTCCAGGAAGCACTCCTTGCCCAGGGCACAGAGGGCAGCTCCATTCATGCAGAACTTCTGGAAATCCACTTCCTTCAGGCTGAACTCGTTCACTGCCCACATCACCCAGTCCCGCACGTGCGTCTCCGTCCACTGCTGGGGGTCTGCAGAGGGATCCAGCCGTCAGCACCCCAGGAAAACAGGACACAGACAGTGCTGCAGCTGCCCTGCACTAGCACAGCCTCATCCCTGGAGACTGGCAGCCCACTGGCATCAGGGTGTGAGGAACACCATGCCCAGCCTGGATCAGCCTTAATGCAGACACGTTTCATCCAAGGAACAAGCTTTGGATTTGTTCGGGATTTCTAAAAATCCCATCACTTCTCTGACCCCCTTCTCCCACCCATTTCTCCAATTTTCTTGGTTTCTCCCTGTCACCAGCCTCTGGTAAAGGGTTTCTGCTGCTTCTTTCTTTAGTGGAGATGACTTGTCCACATTTTTCCAGCTGAAGCTTCCAAGAAGCTTCAGGTGGTATTTGAAAGGCAACATCACCTGAGGAGAACCAGCAGAGGAGATGGCAGACAGGGAATTCTGGGCAGCTTGGAAGGAGGACACAACCCCTGTGGGCACTGTGGTCATTCACAGGAAGCCAAGTCTTACCTTTGGGAATTCCCAGCCGCTGCTGCTCCTTGGCAAAGCCGCTGAACGTGGCTTTCAGTGCCTGGGACATCATTTCTTTGCTGCTGGGCGTTAATAAAGGCACATCTGCACATTCCATGTCTGAAAGAAGCAAGAGAGGAACACAGCCATGAGGACACGGGGCTGGGAAAGATGTCAGGGAATGCTAGCCAGGTGCACATGGTGTCCCTAAGCTTCTGGAATGTGCTACTGGATGATGATATCAAGGCCCTTCCAGACAGTCTGCTGGGCTTCAGCATTCCAGGTGTGTCTGGAGCCTGGGAAATGGCTCAGCAGCTCCAGGCACCGAGGAAGGTACAGTCCCACACCAGGATCCGCAAGAAAGAGGGAAAAAAACATCCCTGAATTACCACTCTGTCATCCCAGCACAAAGAAAAGCAAGGAGAAAATTAAAGAATTCTAGAAAATTCTTTATCCTAGGAAATTCTTCCCTGTGGGAACGCGGAGGCCCTGGCACAGGTTGCCCAGAGAAGCTGTGGCTGCCTCTTCCAAGGGTCCAAGGCCAGGTTGGAACAACCTGGGATAGTGGAAGGTGTCTCTGCCCAAGGTAGGATGTGGAATGGGATGGGCTTTGAGGTCCCCTCCATCCCAAACCATGCCAGGATTCTAAGAGTCCATGAAAAAGTGAGCTGACAGCGGGCTGAGACAGGATGGAAGAGTGGCAGAATACCCATTTGAGGGGGGAAGGGAAACAAAGGGCTGGAAAATCCCACATTAGCCCAGAGTTACGTCAGGCACATCCATAGCACGGAGCCAGGGTGAGTCATGGCCAACACCAGCCATCCCATGGGACAGCGGGGCCAAGCCAAGAGCCAGGCCTGGAGTCAGTCCTGACAAGGACCAAACCTCTTCCTTTCCTTTTTTAAATCCCTTTTTCTAATTTATTTGGAAGCTTTGTAGCCAAAGAGTCTCACAAATAAAAGCAACCATTTGAGGCAAAATATCTGAATAGAGGTTTGGCTCTTTTTCCTGTACTTTCAGTATTCCTGAAAAACATCTTTGATGGAGAAGGAAAGTCTTGAACAACCACCACCCCAAAAACTGCCCTTGGTCAGCAGAGATGGAAATCTTCCACCTGAGGTTGGTTTAGCTCTGCAGCCTAGTGGAAATTTTCCATGAAAACTCAGTGGAAAAATTAGACCACGGGCAAAGTCTTTGGTGTTCTCACAGACACTGAAAATCAAAGAATTCTGTGTCTTGTGGAAACTCAACCACCACAGTTTCCATTGCTTCAAGTTCGTTAAACTCCTGATTTAATAAACCTTTACACCTGCAAAATGCTGCTGAGGGCCTGTTCCAGGCAGTGCTGGTGTATTCCTGATAAAACACAGTGTCAGGGATGGAAGCAGCCACTGGGAAGCGCCAGCCCAGCTACCCAGTCTGGAATTCCTGCTCCACTCAACTCCTCCCCAACCAAATTCATGGCCATCATTTAAAGGCCAAACAACCCAACACTGGGTTTTTTCCAAGTGGGAATCTGAGGGTTGGGTCAACAGAATTCCAGGGCAGTGGTGGAGTCATCACCCCTGGAAATGTTTAAAAAACCTGTGGATGTGGCTCTTGGGGACATGGGTTGGTGGTGACCTGGCAGTGCTGGGCAGTGGATGGACCCCATGATCTTAGAAGGCTTTTCCAACCTAAACAATCCTGTTTTTCCACAGATAAACCTCCACATGCAGCTCTGTAGCACAGGGTGAGGGGGACAATGCTGCAAAGCATCCCCAGATCATCTGCTGGATGCTCCTGACACAATTCCACTGCCAGGCCAAACCCAGCAACCACTCTGTCCCCACTTCTGCACCTTCCACCTCTCAGCCCCAGTACAAAAATTCCCCCTTCCCTTTGCACGTCCTCCAGCCAAGTCCCCAAGGCTCTCAAGAAATGATTTGCAGACTCTTGGCTCAGGTAGAAGCAGTGAAATTCCCAACACAGAGTCATTCAGGACACAATTCCTGCCCTCAGCCCAGCACACAAATCCAGGATTGCCTCCACAGTGGCAGGATCAGGACCTTTGAAAGCAAATCCCACATCCAAAGGCTATTTGGCAAATTACACTTCATTATTTACTGATTTGGCTGGAGAGGGCATGGAAAATGAGCAGCCACCATCGCTATCTCTGTTCCCCATCTGCTGCTTGAGATA
The DNA here is from genome assembly GCF_017590135.1 of Pyrgilauda ruficollis. NCBI lineage: Eukaryota > Metazoa > Chordata > Aves > Passeriformes > Passeridae > Pyrgilauda > Pyrgilauda ruficollis. The sequence goes on along the minus strand of NW_024526822.1, from coordinate 903,336 downwards.
ACACTGGGAGAAAGTGGCTCGGTGCCCCTTTCCCTTCATCCTCAAGTTACATTTGAATGCTCTGCTCTCCCTGCTCTGTGGTCACAGGGACCACCCAGGAATCTGCTCCCTCCGCCTGCCTCAACAGCAGCTCCTGCCTGCCCTGGGAAGATGAGTCAGGGCCAGGCTGAGAAAACGGTTCTAACCCCAATTTTAACACTGAATCACCATGAAAACCTGTGTGGAGGTGAGCTCCTCAGGCCAGACACCAAGAGCAGGGTGAAAAACGGTATTTTTATCTCTGCAACAGCAAGGGCCCATCCCTGATCCTGCTCTTTGGTCATGCAGGATCCATGGGTTGGCTTTGCACAAGCCCAGCAAATCAATTTTTCAGTAGCGGGAGGATAAGATTTCGGTTTAGGAAGGTGAATGCTGAGCTCTGCACAAACAACCTGTCAAAACAGGGGAGACTTAAAAGTGATTCCCAGGGAGAGGTCACAGGGAAGCAAACAATCTGTTCCCAAATAAAAAAAAAACCATGCCAGAGGACGGTTTCTATTTAAACACCCAAATCAACCCAAATGTGCATTTCAAGGCTTCTGCAAAATCTGTTGTGCTCAGCAGATTTAGGACTAAAACATCATCTGCATTTTTCCTGCGAGGTCGCAGCCACTTGTTTGAATTTCTGCTGAGGACAGAGCAGCCCCAAAGCCCTGAGCCTGCAGAAGCCTTGGCTGGGTCAGCAGTGCCCCAGAGCTGGGGAAAACTCACCCAGGGAAACCAAACGTGTGTGAAGCTCTGCAGACATGTCTGGGGACAAGGCTTGGCTGGGTGGCTCCAGAAAGATGGGGTGGATGGACAGTTTTTACCCTAAATTCTTGTGCTGCTGCTTTGGGTGTACTGAATTTATTTAAATAATTCAGTATTTATTTTAAAACTGGGTGGTTTATGTGCAGGGAGCATGGTGGGCTTCACCCAGCTCTGTGCAGGGCCAGGACTCGGACTTAGTGATCCCTGTAAATCCCTGCCAACCTGGAATATCCTGTAACTCTATGAACTTTGCTGGTGCAGGGAAATTCCTTCCCGTGGAGGCAAACCCAGCCCTGGCAATGTCCTCCAGCCCTTCGCCTCCAGTCTGGCATGCCTAAAGGTCAGAGTTGAGCAGAATTTCAGGAAGAAAAGCAACAAGCCTGGCTTAGCTGCCCCGGTATCAGCTTTCAGTGCCATCTGAAACCTGTTTGCAAGATTTTAATCAAACCTTGCACCAATAAAACCTCTCCTTTAGTGCTGCCCATGGAGCACAGGGCTGCGTGCAGGGCTGGGGCAGAAGCCAGCAGCAGGCCCAGCTGTTCTACCTAAACCCAGTTTAGGAATGCTGAGGCTTTAATCCCAAAAGCAAGCTCAGCAGCAGGGGCCAGGCTGGGATTTCTGGCTGGTTTTTACGAGCCCATCAAAGCCCCCTGACACGGCTGCCACGTGCACCCGGCTGTGGGGATGCCATGTCCTCGTCCTGTGCCGACAGAGCCGCCTTTGATTTCCCTCCTGGGAGAGCAGGCAGGGAGCTATGGTTGGATTTTTAAACAGTGCCAGGAGTTGCAGTCGCCCTGGAGAGTTATGTCAGCAGCATCTGCAGAGCAGAGATGCAGGATTTGCCTCGCATGGGGACAGCTTTTATCTGGCTGCAGCTTTCCAAGGCAAAGAGGGATCTGGAGGCTCCGTGGCTTCTCCAAACCAGGCCCCTTCAGCTCCCTGACAGCCCTGGGGATGGGACTCAGAGACACAAGAGGATAAACCACCCTGACAATGCCCTGGATGGATTCTGTGCTAACGGGGACCTGCCCAGACCCCCCAGCCAGGGGCATGTGGAGCCTGAGAGAAAACCAGGAGCAAAGCGGCCAAGATCACCAAATTCATCTCCCAGCCACATTCCCACTCTGCTCCCACCAGGCCCTGCATGTGTAAACTATTTCCACACATCTGATCTTTTTAAAGGACTCAGATTTACAAACTTTAGGGATTTTGACCTTCAAATGCAGAGAACTCCTCTGCACGCCAAAGCCATTTAATGCAGCTGATTGCAGAAGGAAAATAAATGGCACACAGGGCAAAAAAAGGATGGTCAGAACAGAAGGATGGGAGCAAAGTCATTTTTCAGCAGAGTTTCCACTCGGGGTCAGTGACCCCTCCAAGCTCCCCTCGGCCACTCACTTTTTTTTCCATCACAGCCCCAGTGTGTCCCTGGGTGGGGTTTCACCCAGTAGCTGCTGGAAATGGATGTGGGGAGGGTCAGAGCAGAGACACCTGACCCCAACAGCACCTCCTGTCCCTGCCTGGATGGATGGATGGATGGATGGATGGATGGATGGATGGATGGATGGATGATGGATGGATGGATGGATGGATGGATGGATGGATGGATGGACGGACACCAAGGGCAGGACCCTGAGGCCTCCTCAGCCTCCCCTTCCCAGGCCTGGAGCACATGGATGCCATGGAGATCCCAGGCCCTTGTGTGGCTTGGCAGAGGCATGGGGACAAGGGCGAAAGGCGTGAAAATTAAACAGGGTAGATTTAGATTTAGATTTAGATTTAGATTTAGATTTAGATTTAGATTAGACTTAGACTTAGATTTAGATTTAAACTACATTTTAGGAGGTAATTCCTCCCTGTGAGGGTGGGCAGGCCCTGGCACAGGGTGCCCAGAGCAGCTGTGGCTGCCCCTGGATCCCTGGCAGTGCCCAAGGCCAGGCTGGACAGGGCTTGGAGCAGCCTGGGACAGTGGAAGGTGTCCCTGCCATGGCAGGGTGTGGAATGAGATGGCCTTTAGGGTCTCTTCCAAGCCAAACCATTCCAGGATTCCATGATTAAATTAGGGGGGAAGATGCACATTGTTTTCAAACAAGATCATTTGCAGAGACTGTGCATCCAAGAGCTCCATGAATTCATGCCTGTGTCCCTCAGAAACCCCAATCCTTGAGCCCTGAGGCAGCTGAGATCCCCCTGGAGCCCCCATCCCATCCTGGAGCTGCCCACGCTCCAGGATGTCCCCCCACTGCTGGGTGACGATGGAGCAGGAGTTTCCCAGAGGGGTGGCAGGGGTTCACTCTCCCACCCTCCTCCCACGTGCCCGCAGTGAGTCCGTGGCCACCACAGTTCCCCCCCAGCCCACCCCGAGCTCATCTCCTTGAGCCCCTGTGCCCCAGCTTTCCCCAGGATTCAAAGCAGGGCAGAGCTGGAGCTGGGGGAAGCTGGAGCACAGATTTCCCAACGTCCCCCAGCTGGGAGGGTTCAGCAGCCCAGAACCTTTCTCAGGATCAGAGGAGGCTGAGGAGAGGGGGGCTGGGAGCTGAGACCCTTCCCACGCTCCCCAGCGAGGCTGCCAGGCACCGTGGAGCCACCACGTCCCCACCACATCCCCACATGTCCCCACCATGTCCCCAGCTCAGGTTTCCAGCACCCCCAGGCACCTCCAGCCCCTCGGGCAGCTCTGCCTTTCCCAGGTGCCCCCCGCCCTTGAGCAGGGACACCCGGGCAAAGAACCCTGGCTGAGCCCCCTGTTATTTAGGCAGGATTAGGCAAAAATTTGTGTGCACTTTTGAACTGTTTTCACAAGCGTTGCCTCTCACTCCCACGCAGGAAGCAGGAGAGGAGCCGGCCTGTTCCAATTAGGGCTCCTCGGACCCAAAGGGCAGCGAGATTCGAGGGGGGGAAAGGGAAAATGGGACAGAAAACTGGAAAAAAGAACCAGAAGTAAATCTGGGTGGGGAGCAGGGATAAGCACAGCAAGGGCTGTTTGCTGGGGCTGTGGGGATGGGATGGGACAGGAGCAGATGGAGGAGATTTGGGTCCCCTTCCTGCAGCAACGTGCCAGAGACCGGCCCTGCTTCCCTCTGCAAGGATGGCACAAAAGGTGCAGACATTTGCTGTTTTAATTTAAAATAAATATATTTCTTAAACAAAAAATAAAAAAATAAAAAAATAAAAAAAAAGAAAAGAAAAATAAGTCTTTTTTTTCCCTCCTTCAAGCAGTGAAAAATAAATAGTGAGATGAAAGCTGGGCTTCAAGAGAAAAACAAGAGAGGAAACCGAAAGCCCACAGTGCTTAGCACTGCAGAAAGCCCAACAAAGCCGGCTTTTTTCCGGCCCTCAGCAGTTTTCTTAGGGAGATGCGGTGTGCCATGGGGGCCAGCTCTTCCCCTCAAAAATGGGCCTGAGCACTGTGCTCCCTAAATGCAGATAAAAGCATCTTGTCCCAGGTTTGGGCTCTCAGCCCTCGGAGCACCAGGGGGGAAGGTTCAGCTGCAGGTGAGGTGTTGGGATGCTCTGCTTGGCCTCAGGTTTTGGGGTTCAGCCCTGTGTGCTATGGACAGCCTGGCCTGGCTGTCCATGAGGAAAACTGGACACAGAGCAGCCACCAGGTGAGGAAGGGCTGGTTTGGCTCTGGGGTTCTGGCAGCTGTGAGGGACCAGGCCCAGGGAGAGGATTCTGCAGCCCCCATCAGTCACAGCCCGCCCTGCTCAGGCTCCGGCTCCTTCTCCTCCCTTGCTCTCCCTGCTTTGTAACGTGGGTGTTGGATGGCAATCCTGGGAAAGCAGCATCCTTGAGAGTCCCAGGAGCTCATAGGGGAGCAGCCTGGTGGGCAGCTCACTCCATCCTTGGCTTTTGTGGAGAGAAGAGGGAATGAAGTGCTAGAGAAAGGCCAGGGCTGAAGCTGAGCTAAACCACAGCCCCTGAGTCAACGCTCACTGCGATTATGGGAAAGTTCCCCCAGCTCAGCAAGGCCAGGGCCCACGGCTCCTCTTCCTTCAGAAGCTCAAGGGCTTTCCTCGGCTGGGATTCACCCCATCCTCCCCATTTCAGCTGCTGGAAGGAGCACAGATGGATAAAGTAAACCCTGGGGAGATTCAGCCACCTCTGAGGTTGGGGAATGTGGCCATGGCTTAACAGCACTCGTTGGAACCATCAAAGAAACAGGACTGGTCATCAATAAAATTCCATCAGCATTACCCAGAGCAGCTGTGGCTGCCCTAGCCCTGGAAGTGTCCAAGGCCAGGCTGGACAGGGCTTGGAGCAGCCTGGGATAGGGAAGGTGCGTGTGGGATGAGATGAGCTTTAAGGTCCCTCCCAACCCAGCCCACCCACGGGTCCTAGGATGAGCTGCTACAGGGCTGGAGTGGTTCAGCTCCAGCGGCGGCTCAGCACCAGACCCTCCCACTCTTGAATCAGCTCTAAATGGCCTCTGCAGTCCCTTCAGACCTAACAGCATCACAACCTAAAACTTCCAGCAGCCTTTTCTGAGCCCCTGGCCTGGGGGCAGAGTCCAGCTTCACTAAACCCCCATGGAGGCTCCAGGCTGGACACAGCCAGGCCAGGAGTCTGCAGCCAGCCAGGAGCAACCTCCACCTGCCCAAACCCCTCCTGCTCAGGAGGCAAAGGCGTCGGGCCCTTAGAGCCCTTCCCTGCCTCTTTCCCAATGGAATATCCCATGGGCAGCGTCCCCTCTGGAGCCAGGATTAGCGCCTCACCTCCAGGCTGGGATCGCTGCCCAGCAGGGCTGGGAGGACCCTCCCAGGCTGGCGCAAACCTGTGAGCCACGCTTCCCCGGATAATCACCCTAATCCCTGCTAACCGCGCCTCTAAAGACTCTAATCCCCGGGCAGGGCACACACGCGCTGCCGAGCCTGGAAAAGCCTGTCATGGACACCCAGCCCGGCTGGAAACAGCTCAGGTGGAACCAGCCAGCCCAGGTCATGCCCCACCTCTGGGAGATGCTCCTTTCAACCAAACCCCGCTGCTCACACCCCACAGAGCTCGGATTGCTCAACAGCAATGGGGAAAAAAGGGGAAAACCCCTGCCAAGCCCCAGCACTCTGCACCGAGCAGATGAGCACAGATATTGCCCTGCTGCTGGCACAGAGCCCAGGTGCTCACGGGGCTCATGACCAGAAGCTGTTTGAAGCTCCTCACTGTCCCCGGGCTGGGCCGGGAGCCCTCAGTGCCAGCCGTGTCCCCGGAGCCTTGCAGGGCTGCAGGAGCCCAGCCTGAGCCTTCCAGAGCAATCCCACGCTGGGCTCCAGCACTCAGGGAGGGCATGGTGCTCCAGGTCACACGCACCCACCGTCCCTGAGAGCTCACATCCCCTTCCAGCCAGGTCCCACCCTGTTCTGCTGTTCTCTCCTCAAGTCCCCAGCTGATGTTGCCATTTCTGGCACCTTTGATGAAGGAGGGATGGGACTGGAGGATTTGTCCCAAGAGAAGGATGAACCCATCCCAGAACCCTGCCATGGGTTTTTCCTGGATTGCAGAAGCACCCATGGGATGCTCCCAAGGTACTCCCTGGGCAGTTCAGATGGAACATTTCTCCATCCATCCAAACAAACCCTCAGACTCTTCTGCAGATATTCATCTCCCTGTCCTTCATCATCATCCAGGAACAGGGACAGACACAAAGGGGATTCAGCTGCAGCACATCCAGCTGCTGCTGCAGGCTGGGGCTGCCAAACCATGCACCGGAGTCTATCAGCAAGGGAGAGCAGGGATGTAGCAAGGCCAGGTTGAGGATAATTGGCAGAACATCGTGTGGGGAAGATGCTGTCAGGATGGGAAGTGTGAAAAGGGAAGGCTGAGATCTCTTGGCAGGGCTGTCCCTCACAGCAGGAGGAAGGCCAAGGAACCTTCACTCAAGCTGAGCTCTTTCATCACTCACAAAGGATCCCAACCCTCCGAGCCGCCTCAGACACTCCTGAAGAACAAACTGTGCCAGCATACTTTGTGAGTAGCCACGCATGACCTCACAGCTCGGGATGTTTTCATCCCACAATCCCGATGATCCATGTGCAATGACTCCATGCCCTGGATAAAACCCCATCATTTGTGCTGCCCATCACCAGGACACGAGACATTTCTGAGGCCAATGGACTCCAGAGCTGTCCCTGCTGCTGGGAAATCACTGGTCCCAACAGAAGCCTCAATTACCCTTGCCTTGGGAAGGGATTAGACACGGAGATGCTCAGCCAAACACCTCCAATCTGTCTGTCCCGAGGAATTCCCAGCCTTCCCTTGATTTCCCTGCTCAGACTGATCCCTCTATGTCCAGGCCCAGCCTCTGCCCCCGGGCCGAGTCACACCAGACACGAGGCAGCACATGGCAGGACAGTGGCACTGCCCCGGGGCCGGGGTGATGTTCAACCCCCCAGATATGTCCGTCCACATCAAAGCCTCTGCTGCGCTCACCAGCTCCCATTCATCCTCCGGGAATGTTTGTGAGCTGGAGCCGCCGCTGGTGTGCCCATGCGCTCATGGGGAAGGTCCCTGGGGATGTTCCCAAGGCTTCCTGAAGCCCAGAACATCCCCGCAGGATGCTGCCAGCACAAGGCGGCGATGCGGAAGGATCAGAGGATGACGAGGGAGGGAGGGAGGCTCGGCAGCTCCGGGTCACCTCCGCTCGCTGCCGCGGGCGACGGGCGCTGGGCGAGCCCTGCACCGCTCGGCAGCTGCAGATTCCTGCCTGTCCCACCCCCTCCTCCGCAGCCTTCCCGGGCACCCCTTCCCCGCAGGGCAGCGCCAGCCAGACAGCCGGGATTGCTCAATGGCAGCGGCAAGTCGCATCGCGTCCCGCGGCTGGCAGGGGGACCGTGCCCGGCCAGCCCCGCTCCTTCCCGGCTGCGACAGCTTCCACATCTGGGACTGCTGGGCTCTGCCCGGGGCAGCGCTCCGTGAGGTGTGCAGGGCAGAAGGAGGAGGAAGAGGAGGAGCCCAAGAGCTCCTTCACCTCACAGGAGCCTCACAGGCTCCTTCACGGGAGCCCTGTCCTCACCTGTCCTCCCCGTGTCCCCCCTCACCCCTCCGTGCCCAGGGAAGTCCCCGCACACGAGGACTCCAGGGCTGCCCTCCCTTATCAGCCCGAGCTGTCCCGGTGCCAGCTGCAGTTTCCAAAGGCGGAGAGGGAAGATTAGGATATTTAGCTTTGAAATCAAACAAATAATTGCACAGGCTTTCTGCAAACAGATCAGGGTTGGGAGGTCAGAGAGCAGCTGGTAAATCTCAGCACTGTTTGCTCTGCCTAAATAATATTAGACCAAGAATAATCAATCATTTTAATCAACAAAATTATTTATAACTCTTTAGAGCAAACAGTCAACTTCACTGGCAGCTGCCAAAAGATGGCAGGTAACGATCCACATGTGTCCAATTCCCCTGTGTGGTTATGGATTGGCTCCTTTGCATCCCTGGATTTACTTGCCCCCACAAGTGCCATGACTCTCTCTGAGGGTGCCCCTGGCCAGGCTCACAAGCATACACTGAAAAACACACAAATACACCCAGCAGCCCCCTACAGCTGAAACCCCTCTCCCCCAGGGCAGCTCACAGCAGTCACTACATGCTCCAAGCACCTTCCCATGTCCCAGTGCAGCTGCATCTCCCAGGGAGGGAGGGAGGGAGAACCTGCTGGACAGGAGAGGGAGAAGGTGCTCCTTCTGCTCTGCCACCTGAGCCAGCCCCATCTCCTCAGCTTGTGGCTGTGCTGATGGCACCACCTGACCCCTCCACGGGCACCACTCATGTCCCACACTCTGCACATCCCCCAGCGCCGGGCAGGCTCCGCACAGCAGCAGATGATCCCAGCAGCCACAACAGGACAGAAACCTTTTCCTGGCTGGGTTGGAAGCCATGAAAGCCAAGGGATTGCTGAGAGGAGAACAAGAGCCATCTTCTCCTTTGGGACCAGGAGGGAACCAGGACAAGGCCATCCCTGGATGCTCCTGCCAGCCCTGCACCATTTCACCTCCCTGTCCCCTGTCCAAGCTCAGCTCCCCCAGTGACAGAGGCCAGGAAGGGCCTGGGAAAAACCTGGGAACCAAGGTTCTGCAGCCCACGCCAGCCTCAGGAACAGTGGTGCCAAAGTAATTTCATTTCACAATTTCCCAGGAACAGTTCTCCTGGTTTTATTAATTTTTAAGCAGACAAGAAAAGCAACAAAGGGGATTTTCCAGGAGAGCCCCAAGATTAATCATCTCCATCCCAGGCTGAGCACAGGGCTCCTGGGCTTTGCCCAGGTGTGTTACACCATGCAACATTCGGGTTTCCAGTATCCTCAGGCACAGGAGTGAGGGTTTTCCCAATCCCCAAGAAGTTCTTCTTTTCCAGCTCCTACTTCTAGGAAGCTTCCCACCAGGGAAGGGACCAGTGCAGGGATTGGGCCAGACCAAGCCCTGGGAAGATGAAGGTGGGAGTGAGCTGGAAAAGGCGGCCAAAGACGGGCTGCCCCATCAGGCTCAGTCCTCCCCATCGCAGAGCCAAGCGCTGTCCAGGACGGGATTATGTCAGCTCCTGGCCTCAGCCGGGAAGAGCGAAGGGCAGGCAGGGATAAATGCAAACGGCTGGAGGTGCTCGGATCTGCCCAGAGGAAGCCTGAGCTTGGAAACCTCGGGTGAGGGCACGGGGAGAGAGGCTGAGACACTCCCAGGCCTCGCATCCACCCCGCGAAGCATCCGGAAGCTATTAAGGAATTACAGCCTCCCTGGCCCCGAGCCCTCCCCGGCAGAAGTGCCTGGGAGCAGATGGTGAAAGGGCTGATTGAATTCGGCTGCTCACGCCAAGAGGCTCTTTAGGAGACACTCAATGGAGGAGGGGGTGGAGGGGGCGGCATTTGGGACTCGGGAGCTGGGAGCCCTTGCCAGGAACTCCAGGAATCCTCCGTCAACCCTAAAGAGGTTGGAGGAGCTTTGGCAGTGACTTGGATGTGTGGTTTGAGGGGTGTGAGATTCCCCTGGGAGCTTGGCCCCGAGCTCCTGGTGCTCCAGGAGTGTCTCTTCAGTGATCCAAGGCTGGTTCCTCTCCCTTCATCTCCAAGGGCACCATGCATTGGACCAGCTCCCTTCCAGGGATGTGGGATGGCCCCAGGAGCTGTGGGATCTCAAGCCTTGATCTCAGCTGAGGAGGAGGCACAGGAGCTGTCAGCCCAACAGACCTGCCCATCCCCAGGGCTTTCCTCCCAGAAAAATGCTGGTTTGTAAAGATCCTTAATTCCCAACTTGGTGTAATCCCACCCCATTCCCACACTGGGTATGGGATCAGACCTCCCAAAGAGCCCTCAGAGAGAGATGGAACTCCAGTTACTCTGGATGGGGAGGAGGTGGGGTAAAAAGACCAGGATGAGAGAAATGCAGGATGAAAAAGAGCCAACAGGAGGGGGAAAAAAAAAACAAAGGAAAAATGTGCTTCGAAAGTCGTCCTCGGTGCCAGCCCTCCCGGGGGTGCTGCCAGTGCCCAGGCAAAAACACAGACGGAGGAACCAAAATTGCCTGGGGATGAAGGAAGGGTTTAAACCCTCCCTGGAAAGTGGAGGGGAAGAAAAGGAGGAATGCCCCAAAAACCAACATAGCCCCAAGCTCTGGGCTCCCTGCCCTGCCAGCTGGCTCCAGCTCCCCATTCCCTGTGTCCCAGGGGGACAAGGTATCGGCTCCGAGGCCCCCGTGCCATCCCCGAGTCCATGCCTGTTTTTCCAAGGGAGAAAGCTGCAGTGAGTCCCCCCGGGATCCTTGGCCGGCTGCCCGAGGTTGGGAAATCGGGAGCCTGGTCAGGCTCTGCCGGAGGGGCCGGCACGGAGCGCTCCGTGACCGTCAGGGGATCTTTGCGGAGCAATCTTTTCCGAGACAAGTCATGAGATTATTTCTTGCCTGGAATTTGCTCCCGCAGCTCCCATCGGCTCCGGACTGCTGAGTCAAGAGACCGCCGGGGCTGTGCCCTCCAGATGAGTAAATAAATTGCCATGGGGAGTGCGGGGGGCCGGGGGGGCTGGCGCCCGGCGGGGCGCGGGATGGGGCAGGGAGGGGACCCGATGACTCCCGAGCCTTGGGCTGGGGATGGATCCCGGCTTGGCAGCCGCGCATAGAGTTAGTCACCAGATTAGCGAGCAGTTACACACGCGGCTTAAAGGCACATCATCCTCCCCTTCCCTTCCCTTTCTTCCTTTTCCTCCGGGGCCTTATCCCCCTTTTCCCTTCTTCTTTTATTTTTGAAATTTCTTTCAGCCGAGCTTTGGCTCTCAGTGAGTGGCAGAGCCGGGCAGCCCGACAGCCACGGAAGGCAGAAGCCCCTGAAGACGCCAAAGGGGGGGAAGGGTCCGGCCCGGGGGTGACACAGTTCGGGGCAGCCCCTCCTGATCCCTCCCCTCCCCATCCCGCAGCGCCCCTCCGCCGGGCAGTCGGGTCACTCTATAGGATCCATATGGCCCCGGCTGCTCCGGGCTCGGCTGCTTGGAAGCAAGAGTGGTGCGAGTCATCCCGCTCGAAGGCAAACAGGCGCAGGGCCGGGGCCTTTCATGTTCCGGCCTTTGGAGCCAAATTCAAATCTGGAGCCGCTTAAAGGGATGGAAAGAGCCCCAGCGAGGAGCGGCCCCGCCGGGCCGCGGCTACCGGGACAGCTCCGCATCCCAAACCCCGCGGCTGCCGCTGGAAAGGGAAACCTTCCCAGCCTTCCCAGACCCCACTGCTGCCGCTGGAAAGGGAAACTGTCCCAGGCTTCCCAGACCTCGGCACAGCCCCGAACATCGAGCCCGAACTTCCTGGCAGCCCTTCACAAGGATGGGCTTGGGAAATGCCGCCGATGCTGCTCCCAACCTCCGGGCTCCTCTGCTGCCCGGGGCTGATGCCAAGACTTGAGCAAAGGAGTTTTTCCTCATTTCCAGCTGCAGAGCAGGAGGAATTGCGTTTGCTGACCTCATGGAGCAGTCTGAGGGATGGAGCAGTTGGGTAAAGTGCCTCGAGCACTTGAAAAGAGAAAGCTCTTGGCATTGCATTTTCAAACCGCTTCTAACAATAATGAGTAAAAAAAGAAGGGGAAAAAAAAAAGGACCCAAATTTCACGTGTCCCACTCCATCTTTTTTTAATTTTCCAGTGGAAAAAGCCAGGACTACTCAGCTTTTGCAAGTTGTTTCTTCAGAGGGTTCAGGTTTCGGTAAACAATTGCTCAAAACTAAAAGGTAAGAAAATAAAAATCCCCTTTTCTGCTCCCAGAGCAGTGACCAAAATTCAGTGGCTTTGCACAAACACATGCAGGCACCTCTGAAAAAAACTTTCATGTGGGTTAAAAAGCCACAGTTTGATTATTGTGATAAAATGTGCTGACAACGGGGGGTAAACAACAGAAAACAACCCCAAAGCACTGCCCAGTGTCCAGCTTCAGCTTTTGGGCTCTGCTGGTGGCAGTGGCAGCTTCCCTGAGTGAGCAGGGTTATCCTGCAAGGCCATGCCAGGAGAGGCAGCACCCCAGGGGGATGGCAGAGAGCCCATCCTGCCGTGCCTGACACTTGGTTCCCGAGGGATGCTGAGCCTGCCCCAGTCTCCCAGCACCCCCAAACTGGGAATTCCCGGGGGCGGGGGGTGGTCAGGGCCTGCCTGCTGCCGGGGAGGAGCAGGGATGAGCTGGGCACTGGAACAAGAGCATAGAGAGTGGGAATCCTGCAAGCAGAGGGAGACCTGGAGCACCCAGCTGAGGATGCTCCCACCTTCCTGACGTGGCAGAATGGGAGTGCCGTGCCTCAGTTTCCCTAAAAAATAAGGTCTCATCAAACCTTTTCTCAACATCTTTTGGGGTGCAAGGCCCCAAAGCTTTAGAAATAAGCTTTTAAAGAAAAGCTGAGTGCCTGGACTGCCTTCTCCTGCACTCCCCACCAGCCATGAGAAGAATGCCTTGGAATCACGTCAAGTATTTGAGATGAGGTGGGGGGAGAGAGAGGGGCACGGCGAGGGGAGAGGGGGAGCTTTTGACTCAGTGTCTGGCTTCTTTCATCAATCCCACATTCCTGCTCATGCCATCACCCTCCGGGAAAGTGCGACAACCTACAGAACCCATGTGGAGCCAATTTGGAATCCCCTCCGTGTAAGAAAATGCATTTTGTTCATTAACAAGCTCTGGATGCTTAGCTGGGGTGAGGAGGCAGCCCCACAGCCATCCCACAAACACAGGATTCAGTGGGAAGATATCCTACACACATCTACAACCCAGAGGAGAGCAGTGCTCCCTGCACTCCCTGCCAGGACATTGTTCCAGCCCAAATAACCCCGGGGTTCCTGCCCCAGCCACCTGAGCTGGAGGTCTCTGTCTCTTCTGGCTTTATAGGAAAGGTTTAAACATGAGGAGAAAAGCTGGAAAACAGGGAATTGCTGGAGCAGTTATTGCTGTTGTGCCCAGCAGCAACTGGGAGATGAATGAATGGGAATTCCAGCCCCAGAGCCCAGTTCAGAGCCAGACAGAGCCCTGTGACTTTGCACATCCCAATCCACAACCAGGGCTGTCACAATGACTCCAATCCTCATTCCCAAAGCAAAGGGAGCCACAGAAAGGAGGGGATTTTCCTCTCTGGGAAAGCAAGCTGCTGTTTCTCTGTGTGTTTGTGATATTTCTCTGGCAGGTTATATTTATCCACGAGCTCCAGGAACCAGATGTGGGATCGAGGGGCTGTGCTGCACCAGCTTCCTGCCTTCCTGCAAACACCGGGTCCACCTGCCCTGCACAGAGCAGGACACAGCCTGGAGAGCCAGGAAACTGTGCAAGGTCAGCACAGCCGGGGGAGGGGACAGGGAAAAACGTGTCACCTGCCTGGTCCTGCACAGGGGGCATTGCTCCCATGAGCTGGTGATGTTCATGGGACAGAGGAGCAAACCGGGGCTTGGATTTTTGGCAGTTGACTGAAAAAAAAAACACCCCAAAACCTCAACATAAAAATGCAGAGTTTCAGTTCAGAAAGAGATGGTAGTGAGAGAGCAGGGCTTGACCCATCCAGGGCTACTCTGAGCCAGCCACCCCTCAGGAGAAGGAAGGAACACCTCAGAGCAGCTCTGAGTACAGCACGGGGGGCTCTGCCTCCCCCTCAGCCGTGCAGGGCTCAGGCTCTGCCAGCAGCATTTGCAGCCTGTGAATGGCTCCAGAGCTGGGTGAGACACTGAGACACCACGGCTGAGCCCTCACACCAAAGTACAAACTGAAACCACCCTGGCAGTGCCCAAGGCCAGGCTGGATGGGGCCCTGAGCCACCTGGTCCAGTGGGAGGTGTCCCTGCCATGGCAGGGGTGGAACTGGATGAGCTTTACGGTCCCTTCCAACCCAAACCATTCTGGGATTCAGGGATTTATTTCTTTTCTTGTCATCTCTGTGCACTTGGCCTCCAACAGTCCATCCCAGGCTGTCCCTCCCCTGTTCCAGGAGATATTCAGGCACATAAAGCCACTGTAGATTTCCACATTTTCCCATCTCTGACACAGAAGCCTGCAGGCACAAATCCCCAAAGCTGGGGAAGCTGGGCTGGGGAGATGAGAGCAGCTCTGCAGGGCTGTGCAGCAGGAGCCACCCCAGCTTCCCAAAGTCACCTCTGCAGGAGGAGATCCCACTCCAGGCCCACTATCTCCAGAGCCATCTCCCAGCTCTGCCATGGGCAGCACTCAAGTGCTTCCCCCCCTCAAATTCCACTGCACCTGGGAAAAATGTAGGAGCTCGTAGGAGAATCAATAAATATTTATTGTTTAACCAGCAGTATTTTGACTGGAGATGTAAGCATGGCCCTGTGCCAGGGAAACAAGAGCCTTCTTGGCCAGCGCTGCAAACAAATTTTTGTCTGTATCTCGTTGGAAGATTATAAACTACACAATGAAAGGAAAAAAAAGAAACACAGGCAGCGAGCAGCTTAGTCACGGAAGAGGAACAAAAGAGCTGAGATGGATAACTGTGGCATGGGGTTACAAAAAAAAGGGCTGCAGGCCTGAATTTTGGCTGTGAGACAGCTGTGCTGCTCAGATCAGCTGCAGATTGTGCCACTGGCTTCTGCTGGGATGGGACTTGAAGCTGCACCAGGAGGCTCTGGAATGACTCTGGAATCCACCAGGAACTCCCAGCCAAAAACAAACCGGGGAGTCAGGGCTCAGCCTACATAGGCACAGCCTTGCCCCTGTGGAATACCCCAATTCCCACAGGGATCCCAGGCCCAAAGAACAGCAGGCCCTGGCTCCAGGGGAATTTTAGTGCTCAAATACAGCAGATCATCCCCTCCTTGTGCGCCTCCTCAGCATCCTGGCACACTCCTACCCAGCACAGGTGCTCCACCAAGCAAGACTTGTCAGCCTGGAGGGTGCCAGAGCTGCATCCTTTGGATCAGGGACAGCACTGACACTTGCTGTCCTAAATCCTGCCATTTCCTCACCTGGTGCCATGCAAGGACCAGCTGACAGTGCTAAAAAGAAAAGACTCTCCGGCCTTATGTAGGACAGATTTACTTGGATTTGTTCCCTTCTTCCCCAAAATCCCAGCGGATCCCAGTGCCACAACTGACAAGAGCCATTTAGGGTGACAGCTCTGCCAGCTCACATCCCTGGTGTATTCAGACAGTCTGGTCCTACTCACCTGAGGCTTTAATCTATGGAACAACCTGTGCACCCTAAGCCTGACCCAGCTGCCCCCAGCTCCTCACACAGCAGGATCCATTCCAGAGGAATGTGACTGTGGATTTCCACATTTTCCCATCACTGCCACGGCAGCCTGCAGTTCCACCCAGAGCTGGCTCCCAGAGAAGCCTGGGCTGCCCCATCCCTGGAAGTGTCCAAGGCCAGGTTGGACGGGGCTTGGAGCCACCTGGGCTAGTGGGAGGTCTACCAGGTGAGATCTTTAAGGATTTCAACCCAAACCATTCTGGAATTCTGTGATAATCCCGTGGCAAAGCTCAGTGTGCCACAGTCCCAGCCACTCGCTGCTTGCCTGCCAGCAATCTGCTCTGGATTTGGGAGTGCAGAAAGTCTTAGGATGTCTCAGCAGCTCCTTTGGAGAGCTGGAGTGCAGCATTCCAGCTGAGCCTGTGTTATCCCTGCATTCTGTAAGGCCCATCAAAGCATGGCACGCTGTAATTACATGGCAAATTAGGGGCCACTTCATGTAACGACACTGTAATTACACACTTGGTGCGTGCTTTGGGGAGCTCAGGATGGAAACGTGAAAGGAATCGGGTTTGCTCCTGTTCCCTGGAAATCTCCCCTCCCATATCCAGGTTAAAAACCAGGGATGTGCTTGGTGGATGTGTCCCTGAAGGACAGCTCCGTGAGCTAGCCTCTTTCCACCCCTTTTCAGAGCTTTGGTGGGAAGCTGACACTAAAAAACTTAAAGCTGGTGGCAGCCAAGTGCAGCCAGACCCCCCTCCTGGGAACCTCTCATTCCCGCATCCCGGCTGGATACCACAGTAATGGGCATTTTGTCAGCGCATACAGAGGTAATTGCTCTTCTTCAGCTGAGTTCTCACCTCCTCCGCAGGCAATCAGCACCGAAAATGCGAGAGCGGCCCCAAGCCCTCCACTGCTGAGCCTCAGCCTCGCTGCTGATCATTCCAGCCCACACAGAGCATCCCAGCCGAGCCCGGCTCTCACCTCGGCTGCACTGCAGGGCAAAGCATTCCAAAAGATGCGGCTGCGATTCCCTGCATCCCTGGAAACACCAATCGGTGCTTTCCTTTCCCCAGGCTCTGGCATCCTGTGCGTCCCCGGGAGCACAGGTGAGCGCCCTCCCAGCGCCAGTGAGGCAGAGGGGGACAGAGAAGGTGCCAGAGCAGGGAGGGAAATGCTGGGGCTCTCTCTTCTGTGTTTTACCCCGCACGGAAAGAAAACGCGGCCATGCAGGAGCCAGCGCCCATCGGCAGCAGGGAAACTGAGTCACACAGCAGCTGACACAGTTGGAGGGAGGGCTCAGCCCTGCGAGGATAACGCAGGATCAGACCTGTCTTTTTGAGAATAATGAGAATAATGTCCCAAGTCCCTGAGCACTTTTACCCCGAGCAGCTCAGCAAACTGACCCCCGTTGGTCGGGCTGATTCTGCTGTGACCCCATTCCATGACCTGGAGCCAGGGCTGGCTGCAAACTTGTCCTCCCAACACAAGGCAGAGGACAGAATGAAGGATCCCCCTCCTAAAACCTGAAGAAGGGGGATTTTCTTTGCCACTTGCCCGTGGCAAGGCTCTGTGGAGGAGCTCTGCGTTTGCCAGGCTCGCTTTAAATGTGAACTCCCGTATTTGTCTGTGCTGAAAACGAAAGCAAAGCCGGACCTGGCTGTGGAAAGGGGGAGAAGCACGATCCAGGCAGGTCCTGCATCCCAAAGCAGCTTCCCTGTACCTGCACCACCACAGCAGGAGAACCAGAACCTTACAGAGGTTTGGGTTGGAAGGGAAAATCTTGCTTCATCCCTAACTGATGCTGTCCCAAATCCTAAACAGAGGGAAAAGCTCTTGCCAGATAAAAACACACCCCTGGGATGCCACCCACGCACAGGCCAATGGAAACAACGTGTCCATGTCCCAGCTGTCCTCAGGGTAGGCATGGGAAGAGCCAAAAAGCCCGGATTTCTGTGCTGCGTGTGCACGGAGCAAATCCTTTTTCCAGGAACAAATCCCACCCTGCTCACATAACACACCTCCAGGGAAAGGAGGGCTGGATGTAGGATGGGGAGTTTGGCATCCCTGCTCCACCTGGGATGCCCAAGAACGACACCTGGGATTACAGCCCTGCTCTGGTACCTCGGGGGACGCAAACCTGCAGCTTCCTGAGCCAGAAATGAGCACTGGGAGCCCCAGTTCCACCCCCCAGCTCCCAGCAGGGCTGGAGGTGCTTCCCAGTCTGCCCACAGGCAGCAAATGCAGCTTGGCCGAGCTGCAGGAAGCAAAGTGATTTGTGGAGGGCAGTTCGTCAGCCCCCAGGTGAAGTTCCCTTGGGGTTGAATTTTGTGTGGTTTGGGGTTTTACTGTCTCAGAAATCGTCCCACCAAGCCATTGGTGCATCAGCCATGTATGTACAACCACAAGTGATGTTACCACCCTTCCATCACATCCTCCTAAGAATATTCACGCACATAGAATTGTGTCCTGAAGGAGAACCCACCCCCATGGGGTTCTGGCTCTGCCCTGCTCATCTCACTCACACATTCCTGCTGGTAATAGCGGGGCTGGAGGGGGAGGATTTGGCTTTGGAAGCTTTCTACAGCTCCACATCCCTTCCAGGTTATTTTTAAACCCTTTGGACACCACAAATCTCCCCGAAGTTTTGCAGGCAGAGGTGTGAGATGGAGCAGGGTTTGGTTTGGGGGGTGAGGGGACAGAGTTTCACGGGGCATCAGGCACCTGGCACATCAAACATCCTGCACAGCTGAAACCCTCTGGCTGCAGGGCCCTCCCTGCCCGAGGTTAACCCCCCGGATCACATTGGCACCGCTGCTTTGTGATGGGACAAGGGGCTGGAGTCCTTCTTACCCCATTTTGGACTTAAGGACGATGGGAACTTAGCCCATTTTGGAATTAAGGACGAATGGGACAAGGGGCTGGAGTCCTTCTTACCCCATTTTGGAATTAAGGACGATGGGAACATTTGGTGGTGGATTCAGGGCTGAAGGAACCATCGGGGAGCAGATGAGCCCTCCAGGAGCAGAGAAACGATGTTCCCTCCTCCCCTGGCTGGATCCCAGGAACACAACCCAGCAGCATCCATACTCCTTCCCTCACCATCAATCCCACCAAACCAGAAAGCTGCAGCTTTTTTCTCTCCGAGTTGGAGGGGAAATGAGGTTAAGCCAGCTAATTGACAGCGCTGACCTTTGTGGCTCCCAGCGAGCGCAGCCACCAGCACAGGAGCGGCTGCAGCTGAGGCCGATGGGGGGGCAGCGCTTTTCTACCTCTTGGGTTCGTGTTTTTCAGCGCTCTTCCTGCCCAAGTTTAAACTTTGGGTCAGCTCTAAGAGCATTTTGCTGACATCAGCCGCAGAAGAGCTTTCAGAGACAGAAGAAAACGAAATTAAGGCAGGATGAAACTCCGAGTCCTCCCTTCAGGCACCAGGGAATTCCACTGCTCCAGACACCCAGAGCCTCTGTGAGAGCTCTCACCCACCCCAGGAGAGTGCAAATTTTAACAGATACTTTACTCTGGAGTGAAAAGCAAACCCCACCCACCCTGATGGTTCAGGTGTTTATTCGTATCCCGTTTTCCTCCCCTCCGAACAAACAGGCTGCCCCCGGGGGCTGAAGGGAGGAATGAGTCTTCGCCAAAGTTTTAGGAAATAGGCACAAGCAGGTCCTCAGCTCCTCTCCAGCCTCTCATTTCAGCTGCGTAGGTGCATTCTTAGCATCCTTCGGGCACTTTGAAGCCTGGCGCTCGCCAGCCCACCCCGGGAGCCAGGCTCAGTCCTGCTGCCAGGGCAGGGAGCACTGGCATCCTCTGACCAGCACAGGGTGCTCCCTGTGGCCGGGGAGGGCGGGAGGAGGGATGCCGAGGGAGACTCCTGCGCTGGACACTGCGGAGCCCATGGACGGCTGATGGCCAGTGGGTGCTGCCTTCGGAGCTCTCTGCAGCCCAGCTGATGCTGCACCAGCATCTACTGAAGTCGAAGCACTAACCCCTGTGCGGCTCCAGCACTCAGCTGTCATTTTATTTCCACACGCAGCCCAAAATGCCAATGCCTGCGGGAGCTGTGCCTCCCTTCTGGCTTTCCTAGAAACTTCCTAACCGGCAGAGAAATGTACAACTCAATCTTTAATTTGATTTTCTTCGCCGCACCGGTGCTGCACAAAACCCAGCACACTTCCAGTTTGGCGCGGTGGGAATTGCAGCAGGGAGAGATGAAGCAACAGGACTCGTTTAATGCAGAAAAAAGGGCTGCTTTTTGTTTTTCCTGCGGGTCCTCCAAACTCCATCCTCCACCTCGCCTGGGCAGGGCAGAGAGGAGTTGAGCGCCCGGGGTCAGCGAGCAGCCAGACGCCACCAGTGTGTGAACAGCAGCCCTTATTCTGGTCAGGCTCGGCTCGGAGCAGTAACCACAGCCAGCAGCAGCTGAACTCACCCCGCTACAACACACAAAAACCCCTTCTCGCCTCCCTTCAGTAACGTGTTGCTCTCTGCACCCTCTCTCCACCCATTTCTCCAGCTCCAGAAGGGCGAAAAAAAAAAATCAAAGCGGCGGGCTTTCCTGGATTAAACGCGCTAAATCCAGAGTATTTAGCACTGGAGTTGTGTTTCCCAAATACCACGAGGGCTTGGACCACACAAGACATTTCCAGCCAGGGATGGGGGAACTCACATCCCAGCTAAGGATGGGAACGGGCGACGAGCCCCGGGAGCGCATCTCTCCTGCCTGCCCGCCGGACGGGCTTCCCTACATCCCGGCAAGGATGCCAGGAGCGCGAGGGAAGGAGGCTGGAGGGGCGGCGGGATGGATTTTAAGAAAAGGAGGGGGATGGAAAGTCATAAAAGCGCTCGGAAAGTCAATTCGCCTTCGGCAGCGGGCAGAGCCCGGGCGGCGCCGCTGCGCTGAGACTTGGGGTGCGCTCCGTGTTCCCTTCCGAAAGACATCCCCAAAAAACCCCACACCGACCTCTCTGACCAGCCCTGCCCCAGCGGTCCAGCCTCTCCCCCCCGGCCAAACCTCTCCCGCCCGGCCAAACCTCTCCCGCCGCCGCCTTCGCCGGGAGAAGGGGATGGGGCTGCGCGGAGGGGACACGGCGCTCACCGGGGGACGGGAAGAGCTCGATGTCCACCTTCTCCGTCTTGATGATGGTGAGATCCACCGCCGCCTTCATGGCTGGGGTAGCGCCGCGGGGGCGTCGCGCCGGGAGCGGGGGGCGGCGGCTGAGCCCCGCCGAGCGCGGAGCGGGGCGCCCGGGGCAGCGCGGCCGGCTCTGCCTCCTCCTCCCGCTGCTCTTCCTCCTTCTCCTCCTCCTCCTGCTTCTCCTCCTCCTCCTTCCTTCCTTCCTTCCGCGCTCCCTCGCTCCGCTCCCGCCTGCGCTGCGCTCCCCGCTCCGCTCCGCTTCACCCGTCCCCGCCGCCGCCGCCCCGGCCGGGCTGAGCCGAGGGGAGGGCGCTGGGCCGGCCCCGAGCGGTGACAGCGGCACAGGGACCCGCCCCGCCCCGCCCCGGAGGCGGCCCCGGCCCCCGGCGCTACGGGGAGCGGAGCCGGCGCTGCCGAGGGGAACGGGGGTCCGGGGACGGAGGGGACAGAGCATCCAGGCCGCCTCCGCCCCGACCTCTGCTCGCAGCCCAGCCCCCAAACACGACGGGATAAGAGTTTGAGCACGCTGGCTGCAGGCAGCCCTGGCTGGAGCCCCTGCCCAAACCCGATGGTTCTTGAAACCGGGCCAGTTGTGTTCACCCTGCCTGTCTCGACATGAAGCGCTGCCTTTTACACTCACCCCTTCGGCTCCCATCACCCCTTCATGCTCACATCATCTCCTCACATCTCCATCTCCCCTTCACATTCCCATCATCCTGGCTGGAGCAGCCTGATCCTCTCCCACCCACAAGCACATCCAAACTCAGGGGCACAGCCAGGGCACAGCAGGGCACATTGTGCACATTGTGGGTGACAGCCAGGGGTGGCTGCTCCTGGCCTGCCTGGTAGAGGTGGGAGGCTAAAGAGAGTGAGGCACTGACTGGATAAAAAGCATCTTGAAGATGCAAGATGAGTGTCATGCCAGCACAGCATGGAGTTAACAGAAGAATATCGGTTTTCACATGAAATCTGTTTGATTGTATTTAGGTAGCACAAACTTGAGACCACAAACGGCACACCAGAAGGAGAGTATGACTCACAGATGTCAGCTTACCGGTACGGAGAAAAAAAGTCATTAGCAACCAGCTTTTGTGGTTCTGTCACTCCGAAAGTCTTTAACAGCTTCCGACTACAGCACAGATCAGGCTGCTCTCATCGAAGATGGGCTCAAGTGACCACAGCCCTGTAGGAGCAGCTGCCCGGGGTCACAGTCACTGCCCAGCCCTTAGGATGGACGAGGGTCCCACTTGCAAACAACCCTGAAACCTCCCGAGGCCCCAGAAGATGAGCTGCAGAAGCAAATGCTGCAGCTCCGATTATTTCGCTTCTGCAGCGGGGCCTTTGTCAGCCACCACGGCGTATTTATAGCAGGGGAGTTTGTGCAACTGAAAGAAGCTGCGAGGTTGCCGGGGCCAGACAAGGAGAGGCAGCTCTGGCTGCACACACGGCTTTGCGAAGGCAGGCAGGTCGAGCAGCAGGAAGGCTGAAAGCTGGTAAAGCTGGGCAGGGAGCTCCAGCCCCAAGTTCATCTTCCTCACCCAGTGACAGCCTCCCACAACCCCAATTTTTCAGGCAATCTTGTTTCCAATTTACTCGCAAGCTCAGTTCTGGACAACCTATTCCTGCAGCAGTGGAGTGGGACCAGCGATTTGCTGTGATGAAAAACCTCCCTCCACTGATTCCCTAGGGCTCAAGAGAACCTGAGCTCAGGCAGAGCACAGGGCTGGAAACCGCAGCTGGTGCTTTGAAACCTACCACAGGAATGAACCTGGAAATCCGAAGGTGGAAAGAAGATTGCTGCAAGGATAAAATGTGGTCCCTCCCTGGGACAGGATCATGTGCTTGCACCTGCCCTGGGTTTGGGTTTCTTTCCTCCCTGTACAGCAACGATTGAAGGAAGAAACTACAGAGAGGAGATTTAGCAGAACGTTTCTAGTTGAAAATCAGAAGGCGATTCAGGAAAAACAGCTGCCTTTCTATCTGATCTCTGATCCCTCCAGAGCAGGCTTGGGCAGAGAAACCTGATGCAGTTATCAGAGCCCCCAGCCCCTTCCCTTCCCTTGCCTTCCCTTCCGGCGCTCCCGGGCTGGGATCCCGCGGCAGGGAGGGGAGGGGGCTGCTGCGGGTGCCGGTTTGTGCAGCTGCGGACGGAGCCATCAGAAAGCACCTGCGGTCCCAACCGTATGGAAATGACCCCCCGGGTGGATCGTTCGCCCCGCTCGGAGCGCGGCTGCAGCAAACCACAACCCCCGGACCGAAACAGAGCAGGAGGCGCGGCGGGGTCACTGGGACTTGCCCAAACACAGGCTGGGACAGGCTGCTGGTGGCACACAGCACAAGGCTCTCCTGGGCAGACAGGCCCTGGAGGGAGCTGCCACAGATTGAGGTGCAGCAAGAGGAGGCAGCGGGTGCCCTGAGGTGTCTCTGCTTTAGCCTTGCCCCCCCAGGGTGATGCTTTTGGCTCAGCTGCTCCTGCAGTGTTACAGTCTGGAGGACTGGCTGAACTCCAGGGCACCTGTACTGGAGATCCTTCTCTTCTGGACCAGGACAGAGGCTCTAATAAAGACCTTTCTCACAGCTTGTGTGGTTTTTATTAGGAGGCATCCACACCCTCCTGGCATCCCGGCTGAGCCCTGATTCCACAAAGCCGATGACACTGAGCCCAGCTTGGTGCAGGACAGCTGCAGAGGAGTTCTGAGCTGTGCCTCACCCCCTTGTGCCTCCCCAAACCTGTGTTCCATTTTGCTGGTGCAATGCATGGCAACCCCTACACACGGAAACTAGAAATGCTTCCAAAAGTAACACCAGGACGAAAATCCCCAAAGGGGAGGAAGAGAAGAGAGTGGCTGCAGACAGAGGTTTCCTCCCAGGGCAGCTGAATCTCTCCTTCGAACTCCATCCCAGCAGCCGCCTTAATTTGTGTTCACTTCAGAGCTGCAACATGAAAGCCCTGGCTCTGAGCTCCAGCTGAGCCGCTCAATGGCTCAGTGTTCGCAGAAGGCATGGAAGGAATCCATTGATTAGTTTCTTCAGCTGGGATGTGACCATTCCGAGTCCAAGACCTGCCAAACATGACTTCGCCTCAGCAACTGGTTTCTATTTGCTGCTCACAGGCTTTAGGAAAATCTTTCCTCTTCTCCATCCAAGTCTCAGCCTCGCTTTCCACTGTGTCGTTAGGAACGTGAATATCCTTTCAGGCTCCGTCCGGGAGGGAGGATGCCGGGCTGGAGAACGGCCCTGCAGCCCAAAGATGGGCGATAACCATCTGCCCTCCCTCCGCAGCGCAGCCCCACTGTCTGCAACTGCTGCGAACAAAGAGGGGATGGGCAGTAATGCCCCATTGTTCCCAGGGCCGCTGACTAACCTTGGGTTAACAGAACAAGAATAATTCTTATTCATTTAGCACTGAGGAAAGGTGTTAGGAGAGCGGAGCCTTTGCTGTGATTTCCGAACGAGAGGACGCCTCTTCCATGACCTCTCTCCTGGCTGGGATGGCTCTTTCACTTCTCCACGGCCAAATTCACTCCTGTCCCAGCCCAGGGCAGCTGCTGGCTCTCCTTCAGATGCCGTGGAGCTGGGCCGGATTCTCCTTTCCCTCGCACTTCCCCATTCTCATTCCAGCAGGAATTAGGTGTAACTTCTGGTCTGGAGAGGGAGCTTTTCCGAGCACTGCTGCTACCAAAACATGGGGTGAATACAACGGCCACGTAATAACGTGGAGCATCCACCCAGCTGTAATGGTCAGGAAATGAAGAACACCATATCCAATTAAAACTGCAGGGGGATATTTATGGCAGAACATAATTAGCCAAATTGGAGCCTTCCCCAAAACTGCCATGGGATTTTTAATGACCACGAGCGGTCAGAGATTGGGTTTGATGTTTTGTCAAGTAAACAATACCCAGAGGGCATGAGACAAAAATCAGGAGCAAAGGGGAAAGGAAAAAGAAAAAAAAAAAAAAAAAAAAAAAAAAAAACAAAAAAAAAAAAAAAAAAAAAAAAAAAAAAAAAAAAAAAAAAAAAAAAAAAAAAAAGTCCTGCAATTCCAGGGAGAAACGGAGACATGAAAGGATTTATCATAGCGGGGACATTGTTGGAAGGAGCAGCAGCCACCACTCCAAGAAAGGAAAGAGCAGGGAGGTGGCCCTGGGTGTGGAGGTGGCTCTGTGCAATGAGAGGAAAGAGCAGGCAGCTGCCGCAGCCGTTCCCCTGGGATATACCTTTCCTGGAATTTAAAATGATACGAGAAATTCTTTCAAGCGCCGTAATAGCTGGGAAGTATTGGAGACTTTTGGTCAGAGGAGGCTGGGTTAGCCCTGCTGACTCCAGCCTCCCGTTTTTGGCTCGGGCATGGAAGAAGAGCTCGTTAGTGGCACCTCCTGCGTGTGCCCTGGGCAGGCTGCGGGAGCCGGGCCGCCCCCAGAGCAGGGTCCCGGAGGTGATGGCCGTACCCCAGACGATGGCCGTACCCCAGACGATAGCCGTACCCCAGGTGATGGCCGTACCCCAGACGATGGCCGTACCCCAGACGATGGCCGTACCCCAGACGATGGCCGTACCCCAGGTGATGGCCGTACCCCAGACAATGGCCGTACCCCAGGTGATGGCCGTACCCCAGACAATGGCCATACCCGAGGTGATGGCTGTACCCCCCTGGGGTCTCCTCGCTGCGGGGCTGGAGGCACGGAGGGTCCCGCAGGCTGGGCGCTGGGGGCAGGAGAAGCAGGGCAGTGCTCCCGCTGGGATCCCCACCCCGGCCGGCCCAGCCCCGAGCCATCGCGGCCACAATGCCCTCCTGTCAGTGACTGTCCCCGGGCTCCGAGCCTCCGCGGCTCCTGCTCTCATTAAGTCCCGGCGGGGAGGGCTCACAAAAGCCGCTTTGTGGCCAGCGGGGGTCAGGGCTCGGCACACAGAGCCCCGTGGCTGCGGCAGCCACAGCCCTGTCACACTCCCGGGACCCCGAGCGAGCCTCAGGCTGCCCGAGCATCTCCAAGTGCCTCCCGCTCTTGCCTTCCCAGAAGCGCTGATCCCGCAGCTGAGGAACTGCTCCGGGCTCCGACAATGCCATCCCAATGGGAATGGTGGCACCCAGCTGGCAGGGGTGCTGTCACTCACTCGTGTCCCTGCTGGAAGTAGGGGCTGGATGGAAAATCCCCGAAAGCTGCTCTGCAGCCCTGTTTGCTCTCCAGACATCTTCCCGCTCCCCTAAGTCACAGCACTGAGCTCTGGGTAAACACATCCTGAAGGGTTTTGCTGTTGAACTCCCAATATTCTCAATTACACCGAGCACGTGCAGCCAATACACATCAAATCCCACCTGCAGGACACCTCTCTTGCCTTTGCTCAGATCTCCTGGCCTCAGATCTCTCTCCTTCAGAGTACAAACAAAGCAGCCAGCTCAGGTTTAAGCAGCACAGCTCTGCTTGTGGCTGCGCTCTTGGCATTGACCAGTCTCTCCTTACTGAATTGAATCCCTTGAAATTCCCTTCCCTGGGATACATGGAGGGATTGCAAAGGAGAGCCAAAGGAATCACTGCTCATAAATGGTCTCCTGACAGCCAGACTGTGATCACTGATGCTTATCTGCCCTTTCCATCTTTCAAAAACCCATCAGCACCAAAACACCACCCACTGCTTCACCAAACACCGAGGGACAGTCACGTTTCACTTTATCGAGGTCCAAGAGACACACCAGCACCTCCCAAGGGAGGTCAGTCCAGCTCCAAGCTCTGGTGTAGAATCCACAGCCTGAGAAGTGGCAGCCACCAGGACAATCCCATGCTGGCAGCCAGTTGGAAGTGATCAGCCCAGGAAGATAAACCACAGGACTGCAGGGACCCTCGGATTAACATCAGGGCCAGGACAGAGGGGTTCAAGTCATGGAAGTTTAATTCCTGGCCAATGTTTCCACCTTTGTACATCCATCCCTTTTTTTAATGACACTTTCTCCCTTCCCAAGGAGCTGGGAGCTCAGCAGCCACAAAGGAAAAGCTCAGGGGCTGGGGCCGTGATGGAAATCCCGTAGAACTGGGATTTCCATCCCTTGTTCCACAGGACCCTGGAGGGCACAACCAACCACGATCCAGCAGCCAAGGAAGGTCCCTCCATCCCAAATCACTGTCCTGCCAAGGCTATGAGGTGACAGGTGCACACTAGAGAGATAATTCAGGGGTGGGCACGATTATCCCACTTACACCGTGCCTAGAGCATGGAAATTCCGGGATGAGACCACAGCCCTGGAGCTGCCCTCCCCAGAGAGGCTCTGCCTGATCCACCCCCAGCATCACTCCGGGATGAGGGATCCGCCTGTCAATGCGGCTCAAAGAGGAAAAACCCTCGCCCGGCGCTAGAAACCTCCTCTCCCGCAATTGTCCGTGCTTGGCAACCTGGCCTGGCAGTGAATAACGCCAGGGAAATATTCCTCCCTACACGTGTTTGGGTTTTTCGGGGTGGTTTTCTTGGCCACAGCTCCTGGCTCTACAACAATGCCCGGCTTGTTCGGCCCCGCGCTGCAGGGCAGGCTTGAATAGATCTGTCTAAAATTATAAGCGGGCAGCCCCTGGGCTCTGCGAGATCACAGAGCCCACGCTGGGGCTGAACAAAGCCCCCGCTATTTCCCAACAATTAGGCCGGCTAAAAGGACATCTATCTCCTGCCATCAGAGCCACCACGTGCCTACCAGCCAGCCCATTGTGCAGCTAATTAAATAACACGCCTCTCTCCCCGGGAGCGTCTCCTGATTAGCTCGCCGAGGTCCTAAATCCTTGCGGGTGTGAATGGGAACAGACAGCTGCTGGGCAGGGAACTGCGGCTCCCGAGGGACACGGTCACCCCGGGACAGCCACGGGCAGCAGCACCGCGGATTTCAGGGCTTTAAGGGACCTTACACCTCATCCAGTGCCACCCTTGCCATGGGTTCCACTGTCCCAGGCTGCTCCAAGCCCTGTCCAGCCTGGCCTTGGACACTTCCAGGGATCCAGGGGCAGCCACAGCTCCTTTGTGCCAGGGCCTGCCCACCCTGACAGCGATTAACTCCTTCCCAACATCCCATCAAACCCACCCTGCTCCAGGCTGAAGCCATTCCCCCATCCCATCTTCAGGAAGCTGTTGAGCAGAGATCCTGGGATCCAGGAGGGCTCAGCACACTCTGCTTCCCTATCCACCTCCCAGCTGCCTGTGGCAAAAGCCGTGAAAACAGATGATTTATTTATTATTTTTCATGCTTTGCTGGTGGCTGGAAGAAAAAATCAGATGCAAATATTTTTTCTAAATATGTTCCCGGCTGATACAGAGCAGTTTGTTGTAGGGTTTTTTTCCTTTTCCCACACTTCTCATTGGGTTAAAGCAGTGGAAAGAAAATAAACAAGGAAAATGTTGTGTCATTCAACCAGAGCTAAAACTTTCTATTTTTGCACTTTTAATATGGGAAGGAATTGCAAAATGGAAAAAAAAAAAAAAAAAAAGAGAAAAGAAAAGAAAAAAAGGCCTATTAAAAGTAATTTGTTAACAAGCTCTTTTCACCCAGTTAGTTCACCTCCTTGAGGAGAATTCTGTGGGAGGGGAAGGTCTTGGATAAGGATGAGGCCAAAGGGAAGCTGGGAAGCTGATTTGTGTTCTGTGAGATGAAGCAAAATAACCTCTGGGGCTTGGAGTTTCCTTCCAATCTGAAAAGGAGTTCTGGGAAGTGAAGAAAATCCACTCAGATGATGGATCAAACACCCCAAGGCTGCCTGGCATGTCCTGGGCCACCACAACCATCCCTGGGGGAGGTGGACATGGACCTTCTGAGCACCCAACCTGCACCAGCTCGAGCCAAAAGCCACGGCAGGATTTTCTCCCCATCCTAGCCCTGCTCCTCAGGCTGAGCTCCAGCACAACAGCCCAGAACTCCTAAATCACTCCAGATGTTCAGCACCTTTCCTCACACGCTCCCAAGACCCGGAAGAAATTCAGCTCCCTTCTGTCAAAGCCCCAGTCAGCAATAGTTGCAAATATCCCTTTTACCCCCTTTAAATTCATCATTTCCCACCTCTGGCTATTTCAATCATCATTTTCACACTGAGAGAGCCTGGCTGCAGGACTGGGAAGGTGGGGCAGCAGATTAATGAGCTGATTTCCTGTGGACCTGCGGCTCCAGGCTGGAAGCAGCTGGACCTGCTGCTGCAGACAGAGCTCCATCCACCCAAGGCAAACAGAAAATCCCCATTCCTCATCCCTTGTGGAGAGGAGGCAGTGGGAGGAAGGACACAGAGGAGGAGGAAGAGGCAGAGCTTGGTTTTGTTCTAATGGCAACCAAAGCTGGCTCCTGCTTTTGAAACCCACCCTGGGGAGTGCCTCCTGGTGGAGCTTGGGTAGGAAAAAGCTGGGAAGCTTTAGGAATGTGTCAGGGAATTATTAATCAGTGTACGTGCACAGCCATAGGGGTTCACTGCATAAGCGCAGGGATCAAACTGATGCACGCTGTTGAAATCATATTTGCCCTGCACTCAGGAAATGCAAAGATTTTACACCAAATAACCAAATTTTACAGGGATGCATCCACAGGGCCAGGAAAAACATCATTAAAAGAGATGCCATGTGTCACACGAAGGCCCAGAAGGGGCTACACAGGAGTCCAGCCCCAAAGCCAGTTTAACATAACCCAGGAGCAGCCTCCTGAGTCCTCCAGCAGCTTCAAACCCCACAGGCAGGTCTGAGAGCTCCATTCATCCCAAACTCCCAAATAAAGGGCAGGAGCCAAGAAAAAGCTGCCTCCCCTCACCCAGCCAGTGCCCTCGATCCCAAAGCTCTGGGAATGGCTCCACAGGCACTTGATTAATAAGGGCCCAGGGGGGAAAAACGGTTTATATAACCTCGTCTTCTCTAAACTTCCTAAGTGCTTCAGAAAGTGGCTGCCCTGGAAACCCAAACTGGAAACGAAAAATATTATCCTGCCATTTATAAACATCCCTGGTGCTAATGAAGTGAGGAGCAGCAGCGATGGCCAGTGAGGGCGAGGTGCTCTTGGCAGGCGTGGGAGAGCCCCAAAAACCCTGACTTCAGGTGGCTGTGGAGGGGAAAGTCCTCCCACCATGATCCAGTGCCACTGGAGCTGTGAGACCCCGGGGCAGAGATTTGGGAAGAGGGATGGCTGTGGAAGTATGGCTGTGCTAAAGGCAGGGACTGGGGGAAAATGTGGGGGGAGAAGGGCAGGGTGATCACAGCCAGGCAGCAGCAGGTGGGTGAAAGCTCTCAAATCATTCCCTGAGCTCAGAGTGGCTGGGGTGAAGCAGCACATCCTGCTCCTGGAAAGCAGGGAGGGAATTTCGGTGCTTGCTGCACTCCAGACTCTGTGGGATGAACTGCCCAGGCCAGGCTGCTCGTGCAGGCCAGCAGAGCATGACTGTTTACACCACTGTGCTCTGAATAAACACAGAGCAGCCCAAATTTAGCTCCTGGGTTCAACCACCCTGCTCCTCGCAGCCCCTCAGCCACACATCCCAAGCAGAGAGCCAGGACAGCAGAACACTGCAGCCCGTTGCTCCATCTGCTTTCCCTGCTGGCATTTCCCACGGAGATTTGTTTGTGCATCAGCACCAGAAAACGCTGAGGTTTGGCTGGAAATATTTGGATTTGGTTTTGACAAAATATTGATGATTTCCGCCCAACAATCTGTCAGTTTTGGCAGCAACAAGGAGAAAAGGGGAGAAAAAGAGAGGTTTTTTTCTCAAGATATGGGGACTGAGCTGACACCCAGCCTGGGACTCGGCACAAGGAGAAGGCAAAGCAAAGCTACTGGGCTGCCTCATTATCCTGTCAGTCTGATTACTGCTCCTGCTTCCACAGAGTGGCTGTTTGCCTGGGTGGAAACACAGCCAGAGCTGCCAGACACACGAGGCCTCTGCTCTCCTGGGGTCAGGCAGGGGCTGGATGCAAAGCAGAGGAAGAGCAGCTCTGGTCACTCTGGAGATGTCACAGACACCCCAGGGGAGTTGGTGGTGAGGAGCTGGTCCAGGGCAGGAGGAGATGCCAGCTTTATTTCCATCACTGCCTTCCAGAATTAGTCCTGTCTCTGGAGTCTGGAAAACTGGGTTGAAATCTCCCAAGCACAGACTCTTCTGCAAGATGCCTGGAACTGACCAAATTAGAATTTTTTCCATGAACAGGCTCCCTTGGGACATCTCTTCCTTCTTTCCTTTTCTACCTCAGCACTGACATCAGTTTGACCAAGCAGGAGCTCCCTGGCCCAACTCGAACCTCAGATGTGGAGAGTGAATCACACAGACCTGGGAGAAAGGCATTCCTGACTTCTGAAAAAGAACTGCTGCTGAGTTAAGGAGAAGGAGTTTGTGCTGGATCTTCTTAGAAATCAAACCTCCCCTTCGGTGGAGCAGTTAATTTTCTCAGTTTTTCCTAAATACCAAACCCTGGCACAACTTGAGGCTGTTTTCCCTTGTCCAGTCCCTTGTCACCCCCAAGAAAACCAATCCCCACTGG
Source organism: Pyrgilauda ruficollis (assembly GCF_017590135.1). NCBI lineage: Eukaryota > Metazoa > Chordata > Aves > Passeriformes > Passeridae > Pyrgilauda > Pyrgilauda ruficollis. The sequence goes on along the minus strand of NW_024526822.1, from coordinate 872,321 downwards.
GCTCCATCCTCCTGACAGGGATTTGTGGAGATCCCGGCTTTGCATCCCAACCTGTCCTTGCAGCATCACAGGGAAAGGAAAAACATCAAAAGACAAGCCCTGTCTGACCTTCGGGGACCAGAGGACTCCAAAGGCAGCTCCCAGGGCACGGAGAAGCTCCTTCCATGAGCCTAAAGCTGGAAATAAGCCCTTGTGCGAAGTCCACCCTCCATCCCAAGCTCTTCCCACACCTCCCTGAAGCCATTTTGGAGTGTCCCATGACTGTCCCCCAGAGGAGCCATCATTCCAGCACACGCAGGGCCTCGTTATCCCTGCCTGCTTCCACAGGGGCCTGTCCCTCCCAGGACCAGCTGCACAGAGAGGAACCACGTTCCAGCTCTGGTCAAACAGCCAACAATTGCCCCAGTGCAGCTTTTCCAAAGGCTATTGATCCCAAATCCCACGGGGGAGGGTCCATCTGGAGGGCTGGGAAACTCCAGCACGTGCTGGGGAGGCTGCAGGCAGCTCCAGGGCTGGCCACGCAGCAGCCAAGGCTCACTTCAGACGTCTCTTTTTGTGTGTAATCTGAAGCACTTGCACAGCCCCGCTCTCCAGGGACCCTCAGCCACTCTGCTGACCTCACTGAATTAAGTATGGCAATAAAATGTGCACTGAATTAATCATCTGCATCTCCAACGTGAGAAACTGCTGTGCAGGGGCTCACAGGAGCGGCTGCAGGGATTTAGGGATCTCACTCCAAGGGAAGGCAGTTTAGCGGTTTAGATGCCTAAAGACTTTCTGGTAAGTGATACAGCCAAGGTCTTCCAAACCTCAGCTGTAAAATCAGTCTGGTCTCCTAGAGATTATTCCTGAGAACCCTTCTGCCATAAAAAGCCAGGCTGGACAGGACTTGGAGCAGCCTGCTCCAGTGGAAGGTGCCCCTGACCAGGGAAGAAGATGAGCTTTAGGGGCCCCCAGCCCAAACCATTCTGGAGAGTGAATCACACAGACCTGGGAGAAAGGCATTTCTCTGTTTCCATGACCATGGGTGCTGGGAAGGGTCACCAGGACTGGGAGCTTGGGTGAATGACCCCAAGAGGAGGTTGCCCTGTGGGGTCCTTGCAGTCCAACAGCTCATTGCTGCAAAGCTGGGATGAAGAGGGGTCTGGGAGAGCAGCAAGAGATCAGGGACCCCATATTTCCCCCAGAGGCTCCAGGTAAGGCGAGAAACATCACAGGCACACAGCAGGCTCTGGAAAAGGAGGTGCAGAGAGCTCCTTTGGAAAGCTCAACCCTGGCTCTGCTTGGAAAAGGAGGAATAATTTCCATTCCCAGTTGGCAGCAGGGGCAGCTCAGGCTGATTTCTGTCTCATTTTAGGAGGAGAGCAGAGACATGCAATTCCTTACAGGGCTTCCAAGGAATATCCCTTCAAATGCTCTCCTGCTTCTCTAAGCCTGGCACTTCTTCCTGCTCTTCCCCTCTCCAGTCTGGACAAGTTCCCAGAGCTGTGCTGGGGCACAGGACAATCCCATCCTCCTGGAAGTGTCTCTGTGTTGGAAATAACAATTAAAAGAACCAAAAGACAGTCCTAATTGTCCCCCTCCCTCCCCCAAACGTCTGACAGCAGTTTCTCAGGCTGAAGTGATGCAAATAGCTCAGATAAGGCTCAGATAAAGTATCTGTGCTCTCGAGGGCTTATCTGTGCTGAACACCAACTCCAAAAATCCTGAAATTTGCCCTGTGGGACTGTCTCTGGAGGCTGATTTCCATCTGAAGCCCCGACCTCCACAGGCTGCAGAAACAGCTCCTGTTCAAATGCATTCTTGAGATAGCAGGGTGGGACCCGGCAGGTCTGCAGCTCCCCTACTGCGGCTATCTGGGATTTGCCTCCTGGTGGGAATGTTGCAAGAGCGGGGCTGATGGCTCAAGGAACCGGTGACGGCACCTTTCACCACCCCCGCTCACACTGCCAGGACTTAGGGAAAACCTTCCCTGCTCTGATGGAACCATCACTTTCCCTTGGCTACAGATTGTTCCGTGCTGGCTTTTGCTTTCAGGCCCTGCTTAGTGACTCCAGGCAGAGGGAAGGCTTGTGGGACAGCTCAGGGTGCTGGGAATTCCCTCAAGGACCTGGCAGTGTGGGCATCGGGATAAGATTTGGAGTTCCTGGGGGCAGCAGGGATCCGGGTGCAAAGTCTCCCCAGGCTCTCTGACCATCCCGGCCTGGCAGGATGCAAAGGCAGTCAGCAATCCCTGGGACAAGGTCTGATGGAACAGACCCAGCTCCCAGCAATGGCCAGTCTCTAATATTCACTTATTACCTGCTTAGTGAGCCAGCACAGATGTGTGTGTTTTGGAAAAGGTGTGAGACCTGGGAGTGTCACCCATTCCCATTCCCATTCTTAGAGCACAGCTCAGAATGGGAAAGGAGCTGTGAAGTCCAAGGCCAGGCTTGGAGAAGGATAATTGGGATCACTTTGTAAGCTGGTACAAAGGCCTCTGGGCTCTCACCTGGGCTGAGACCATTCCTTGTCCTGTAGGAGCACCAAGGGTCTCCCATCTCCTGGCCAGACCCCACATTCCATGTGCTCCACAGACTCTGGAGTAAAAGAGAGCAGGAAGGATCTCCCCCTGGAAGGTTTGTGACCAAAGAATCCACAATCTAATCATTTATACACCTCATGCAAATCTGGCAAGGATGGGAAAATGGAGCTTTCTGAAAACCTTTCAAAGCTCTGCAGAAATGGCCCAAATCCCGCTGATCCAAGCAGAGAGAGATTTCCTCTCTGCAGAGGTTTCAGCCGACAGGCAGAGTTCTCAGGCAAGAATGATGATGGAATTCTATAGGATGGCTCATAAACCAGAGAAAAAAATTAATTTCCTACTAAAAATTCCCAACAGCTCATTCCCAAGGGCCACAGGACTGCTGTAGAGTGCTGGCTCCCCTTCCACCCCAAAAACTGGGATTGAGGGAAAACATGGGCAGCTCTGGGCTCCCAGGGCTCTGCAGCACTGGCAGCACCAGGGTGAACCATGAGGTACCAAAACTAAGGGATTGAGGGAAAACCTGTGGGCAAGGTCCAGCTCGCAGTGCCCCGTGGCACTGGCAGCACTAGGGTTAACCAGGAGCCCCAGAATCCCAGGGATTGAGAGAAAACGATCCGTGGATGGCACTGGCAGCCTTAAGGTTAACCACGAGCCCCAAAATCCCAGATTGATGGAAAACAATCCATGGATAGCACTGGCAGCCCCTGGGTTAACCACGAGCCCCAAAATCCCAGGGATTGAGGGAAAATGAGTGGGCAGGGTCCAGCTCCCAGCACTGCTACCCAAAGTGAACCACAAGGCACCGAATCCCAGGGATTGATGGAAAATGTTCCATGGATGGCACTGGCAGCCCCTGGGTTAACCATGAGCTCCAAAATCCCAGGAACTGAGGGAAAACACTCCATGATGGCACTGGCAGCCCCTGGGTTAACCATAAGGCACCAGATCCCAGGGATTGAGGGAAGACGAGTGGGCAGAGTTGGGCTCCTGGCGCTGGGAGCACCAGAGTGAACCACAAGGCACCAAATACCAGGGATAGAGGGAAAACGCTCCTTGGCACTGGCAGCCCCAGGGTTAACCACAGCGGCGCCCTGTGAGGCAGCGATTTCTGCTTTATTTCAGCAGGGGAAGTGTGTCCCGGCCTGATTAGCCCAATGGTTTCCTCTTTTCCCATAACCTCCAGACCCCCATGGCCTAAGTGTTTACTTTCTGAAATAAAAAATCTGCCAGTGTTTTTCTTTTTGCGGGGCATGTGTATTTTGGGAGGACTCGGGGGGGAGGGAGTCGGAGGGGGAGCTGAATGGGCCGGGAGGCTGGCGCACACCTCCCTCCCCTCTCCCACCCCTCACCCCAGCTCCTTCCCAGCTGCAGCCTCGGAGCTGAGACTTCTGGCTTCGATGTGAGGAAGAGAGAGAGAGAAACGCATTAATGAGAGAGTTCAGGCTCTTGCTGCAGCAGCCATAAACACAAGGAACATCTGGAGGGAGAGAGAGGTGCTCCGAGCTGCCAGCAGCTGAAAGGATCAGGCTGTTTGCAGGGTCCTGGATTCCCCGCTCCCCACGGCCCCTACTGTGCTCTCCTGCCATCCCATTGTCCATCCAGGTAGAAAACACAATCAGACAATCCTAAAGGCTGGAGAAACCCTCTAAGATCATCCAGCCCAACCATTCCCCCAGCACTGCCAGGTCCACGACTAAACTGTGTCCCCCAGTGCCATATTTTCACATTTTTTTAACATTTCAAGGGACGGGGATTCCACCAGTTCTGTGGGAGAGCTGTTCCAAATATCTCTCCCCACTTCTGCTGCCCTCCCTGCTCCTCACCAGCCCAGCAAAGCCCCCTTAAGTGCTGCTACAAGGGCTGGCCACAGGCAACCAAACCCTCTGGAGAGGATGCCCAGTGTCCCCACAGGTCACAGTTCTGAGGAATTTTCTTTGGAACGCTCAAACCCCACACCCTCCTCCCCCCCAATTTTTCTTTGTGTGGCCTGTCTGAAGTGGTTGGTGGTGCAGAATGGTTTCCTTCTCTGGAAAACCCAGCAGGTACATCCAGCTCACTCCATCCCTTTAGAGGAACTCCACCCCTTTTGAGGGGTCAGTCCTGCTCCAAGGGCACCCCAAAACGAGACTCTTCTGCAGGCAGCCTCAAGGCATCACAGGAGCCCTGGCCAGGTTGTGGCTCAGATCCCTTCTTCCCGGGCATCCCATTGTCCCTTCCCCAAGGCACACCCGAGCTCTCAGTGCTGCTGCTCATTGTTCATTTTTGCAGCTCCCAAACTTGAGTTCTGCCTCTTGCTGAGCTCCCACCCCTCTTTTATACCTGAGAATCCCAACAAATCTCCAGGCTTCTCCCAAACCCACACTCCAGCTTTGCCCCAGCCTCATCCCAGGGCCCAAGGCCCTGTTCTGAGCATGGTCCCTCATCCCCAGCTGACACTGCAGCTCAAGTGGGAAAAGAGCTCTGAGCTCATTCTCTGCTGATGACCAAGGCACAGGGAGCTCCCTGGGGTTTTGTCTTGGACAGGCAGCACAGAGAATTTTCTAGAGTCAGGCAGGAAACAAATGGAAAACTGAAAGCCTGGATTTTTGTCATTCTGTTGTCTCAGTGCAAATAATCCTCTCCAAGTGTTAAGCTGCAGCAAGTCCCAGCATCACTGAGTGTCACAGGAACCCCTGGGGGTGTTTCCCTCACCTGGGAAACAACAGGATCCACAGGAGCCTCCAACTCCAGCTCCCACTGACCTGAGAGCAAAGCAGGGGCTGCTTATGCTTCCCAGCAGATTCACACACACCACAGGTGTCCCACAGCCCTGCAATTCATTCCCAAGGCATGGAGGGATCTCCTCTCTGCACCAACACTTTGGAAGGTGCCCTTAACTGAGAAAATTATGTGTGTCCTTCAGCAGCCCAGAGTGTCCCAGCACAGCAGCTGGGACTGGCCTTCAACTGGAGCTCATGGAATACCCAAAGATCCACATAGAAAAAGTGAAAAACCCCCATTCTAGCCAGGCCCTAAACAGCCTCAGGCCCAGAGAGGCTGTGTCACCTCAGTGGCCAGAGGGTGACACCAGAGCCCTGAGGCTCACTCAGCCCCTGGGCCTGGAGAGCTGTGGGTCAGGGAATGCTGCAGCAGGTTGGGAAGGGCAGGAGTTTGTGCAGGGCCTTCTCTGAGCCATGGAATGATTTCCCATCCAGTGCATCCCTTCCCATGGGGCTCACCCTGATTTCCCCCCATCCTGCTGCCCATCACCCTCCTCCACATCCTCCTTTGCCTGTTCATGTTTGCCTCCTTTGCCTCCTCAAGACGGTGAGGAGAGCCTGGCCGGCCCAGGGAAGGGCTGGCCAGCCCAGGGAAGGACTGGCCCAGGGAAGGGCTGGCCAGCCCAGGGAAGGACTGGCCCAGGGAAGGGCTGGCCGGCCCAGGGAAGGACTGGCCGGCCCAGGGAAGGACTGGCCGGTCCAGGGAAGGACTGGCCGGCCCAGGGAAGGACTGGCCCAGGGAAGGGCTGGCCGGCCCAGGGAAGGACTGGCTGTCCTGCAGGCAGGAGCAGCAGCTGTGCGTGCCCTGTGAGAAGGCTCCCATTCATCTCAGCGAGAGCGTGCGGGGGAGGCAGCGCAGCACAGGGGAGGGGGAAGTGTTGGAGGAGGCTGAGAAAAGGAAGGAGGCCGCAGTTAAAAATAGGATAAAAGGACATGAAAAAAAAAAAAAAAAAAAAAAAAAAAAAAAGAGGCAGATTTAAAAAAAAAAAAAAGCTTTGCTCAGAAAATGCTCTGCAGCTGGAGAAGCCATCGGGCTGAGCCTGGTCAGCTTTACTTTCCCCCCTCCTCCTCCTCCTCCTCCCCAAGCCCCCTTCCTCCGAGCGTGGGCCTGGAAGATGGCCCAGAAAGCGCTCACAGAAAACGTTTTCCTGCGGGGTTCTCCACCGGGAGAAGAGCAGGCAAAGGAGGGGACACGTGGGGAAAAGCAGGCAGGCTTGGCCACGGATGTGGGTGGCCCCGTGGGACCCCGGCCCACAGCCCGGCTGGGCTGGGAGCCGGGCTGGGAGGAGGATCACAGGGTCCAGCCCTGCTTGCTGTGGGCACAGAGCACACCGAGGTGTTTCTCCAGCTGCAAGGCCTTGGCTCTCCTGGCCAAAGCAGCTCAACACCAGGACAGCCCAGGCTGCAATGCCCATGAAGCACCAGCTCTGCTTTTTGCTCTCCAAAGATCCCTGGGATGGTTCAAGGCCAGCCTGGACACAGCTTAAAGCAGCCTGCTCTGGTGGAAAGTGGCCCTGCCAGTGGCATGCCATTGGGATGAGGTGGTCCTGAAGGTTCCTTCCAACCCAAGCCATCCCAGGATTCTGTGATCCATTTCTCAGTGAAGCCAGGAGCACTCCCCCAAATGCTCAGAAGTACCCAAAAGGCTGGGAATACCTTCAGTCCAAGGATGCTAATTCAGCACAACAGCTGTAGAAACCTCTTCCGCTGGAGACGGAGTGGTTCCATCCCTCACTTGCCATTAACAACAGTTTTATCTCCCCTATCAGTAAGGAAAACAAACCCACTCTGAGTGGAAGGGGCTGTTAAAGTGGCCTTGGCTCCTAAAGGCAGCATAGCCAGCCCTGTGTCTGTGCTGAAATTGTCATGGAATCACAGAATCCCAGAGTGGTTTGGGTGGGAAGGGACCTTAAAGATCATCTCATTCCAACCCTTGCACCACGGGCAGGATGCCACTCCCTAGATCAGGCTCAGAGCCCCACAATACTTTGATAATCCCACTAGCAAATATTTTCTTCCACTCCAGTTTTACACCTAACCTTGTATAATCCAAAAAATATTCCCAGGGAGGATTATTGGGATCCTATTTCCTTATGAATTCACTGTAAGGTGCTAAGTGTGGCTTTCAGCATCCTTTAGCAGCGCTTTGGGCAGGCACAGGGCACCTGGGTGGCAGGTGGAGCAGTCAAGGTGCCTTTACTGACCTGATGCCAAGGAACAGAGCTATGTGCCCTTGTGTAGCTCATCTCCCTCCTTCTGGTAGGCTGCCTTCAGTTACTGGAGAGCTGCTCTAACATTTGCCCAGAGTCTGCTCTTCTCCAGGCTGAGAAGATGCCTGGAGGACTTCGGCTTGATGACAGACTCCCTGTGCTACACTGGGGGCTCAGACCATTCTTCTCCTTGGAATTGCTGTGGGATGCTCAGCCACTGTTTCTTGTTCTTCATTGTGGTACGGTAATAAATAGTTGGTTGCTTTAATAAAGACACACTTGAAACTATAAGAGCTAAATTTTAAATAAAAATTAATTTGAGAAAAATTTCTAAACCTGTGGCCCATTACCCCAGCCCAGCAGAGTAGCCAGCAGCTCCCCTCTGGATGGCCTTGTTCTGTCACCTCTGGGCTGGGCCTTTCCCTCCTGTGGTGATCCCTGGGCACTGACATTCCCAACATGTGCACCACACATTGTGGTACAAGCTAACAAATAAAACTGACTCCAGTCCATTTTCAAATGTTGGACTTTCAAGACAAAAAACTCCACCCCTTCTTGCTTTATCTCTGAGCTGAATCCACATCAGGCTTTCCTTTATCCATATCACAGAATAATCTTATCAGCTTCAAGCACAGTGTAAATAAACTTGCTGAAGCTTCAAAGGCAAAGCATCTTCCCTAAACGCAAGCAGCCCTCAAACTCTTAGAAATGTTGTGGGTTTCTATTGCAGGAGGATATATTCACACTTGCATTTTCCTTGTTGACTTGTTTCTTTCACCAACATCAAGACCATGAAAACCAAAATAGCCTCTGGTGCAGCAGAAGAATAGATGACAAATGGTTTTCATGTGCAGCTGAGACACAAAGGAGAAATGAAAGGCTGTTCCTGGCCCCATATACAAATAAGAGTTTCCTCTCATTTAAAATTAGAAACTGCTCTAGACTGAAGAACCAGCAACATGAAAAAACAAATCAGAGAAAGAGCACCTTGCATTGCAACAGGAAGAACTAAAAAGTAATTTTTAGGTATTGCAAGAGACCCAGGGACACTGTCCTGCTCATCCCAACTCACTAAAAGCGGGATCAAAACCTGTGGGAGACGGCAACAGCTTGGATTTCTTTCCCTGGCTTCACTAATGTTTGAGGCAGGCTCCAGCCTCTGCAACAGGAAAGTTCACAGAGCCATGGTGGAATAAGGAAGATCTGGGCTGCAGATATGTTGGTCCCTGGAGAGAGCACTTTCACAGAAAATGGGAGAGGGTTGGGGAAAAAGACCTAAAAAAACTTTCCAGGCACAGACTTGCAAAATGTTTGAGCAAATCCAAATGTAGCCAGGGCAGATTTCATCAGAGCAGAGCTGACATCATGCTGAGAGAGGTCACTCACAGGAGTTGAGCAAATAGCTGGAATAAGGATGCCTGGGAATAGCAGAGGGGCTTTGCTCCAGCCACAGGCACAGCTCTCTGTGTCCATCTCCTGCTCACACTCAAGTGCTCACCAAAAGAGAAAGGAAAAAAAAACCCAAATGCCTGAACTTTTGCCAAGGAGAGATTTCAAATTACATTTGACACAGCAGTCAGTGGTTCTGCTGAGCCCTTAGCTGCAGAAAGTCTCTGAACCTCAGGGCTTTCCCTCCCAGGGGCCAGTGAGCACCACTAAGGAGCAGGAACGCTCACTGGAGAGCAGCACATGCCACAGGGGAGCTCACACGGGATTTAAGTGCTTCAGGACAGGCTTATGTGGGACAGAAGGGAAACATAAACTTCATCTTGGCCCTTGGAAAGGTCATGTTGTGCAACTTGAGCTCTCTCTCTTGATTCTGTGGCTGGGCCGTGCTGGGGGGTACCTGAGCCCTGGGCTGCTCCCTTCTCACCCAGCCAGGCCAGAGAATATCTGCCCTGTCAGCTGCTCCTCCAGGAGTCCTGAAATCCCAGGCTGGGCTGGCTTGCACGGCACCTTAAAGCTCATCTCATTCCACCCCACCTTCCACACCACAAGAAGCAGCCCAAAGTGCAAGCTCAGCACGAAAATTCATCTGCTGGGGCAAGAATCAGATACTGGTGCTTTTCTAACATCTTCCATACTACAGAGGTGTAGGAGGAGACATCAGCTAGGCCCAGGCAGGGAAGGCATGAACACATTCCCTGGGCCCTGGCAAGGAAGGCATGAACACATTCCCTGGGCCCAGGCAGGGAGTTGCTTTAGCTGATGGCTCAGTGTGGCCTCTCCTCTCCAGCTCTGGTGACCAGCAACATCCCAAGAAATCATCTTCCATACTACAGAGGTGTAGGAGGAGACATCAGCTAGGCCCAGGCAGGGAAGGCATGAACACATTCCCTGGGCCCTGGCAAGGAAGGCATGAAGACATTCCCTGGGCCCAGGCAGGGAGTTGCTTTAGCTGATGGCTCTCTCCTCTCCAGCCTCTCCTCTCCAGCTCTGGTGACCAGCAACATCCCAAGAAATCAAAAAATCCCAGAACTGGGTTGGAATAGACCTTAAAGCCCATCCGGTGCCATGGGCAGTGACACCTTCCACTATGCCAGGCTTCTCCAAGTGTCCCACATGAACACATTCCCTGGGCCCAGGCAGGGAGTTGCTTTAGCTGATGGCTCAGTGTGGCCTCTCCTCTCCAGCTCTGGTGACCAGCAACATCCCAAGAAATCAAAAAATCCCAGAACTGGGTTGGAATAGACCTTAAAGCCCATCCAGTGCCATGGGCAGTGACACCTTCCACTATGCCAGGCTTCTCCAAGTGTCCCAACCTTGGACACTTCCAGGGCTGGGGCAGCCCCAGCTGCTCTGGGCACCCTGTGCCAGTGGAAAACATTGAGCTACAAGAGACCCAAAATTACCAGCAGAGTGGAATGGGAATTTGGGAATCTCTGTTTCCTTGCAAGTCTCCATGGATGCCACTTTGCAAAGCCATAACCAGGAGCCACGACATTAGTCCTGCAAATGCCAGGAGAAATGCCAGCAGCTTGGCAGGTGCACCCTGCCCACGGGATCCTCGCAGAGACCCCAGGAGCAGCAAGTAGGGCTGCTGCCCCCACATGCAAGGGAGGTGCACACAGAACTCCAAAATTCCAAAAACCAGCAAAATCACCAGTTGAAAGGGGTGAGGAGCTCTCCCACACCATGGCAGGCAAGAAGGAAGCTCCTACTCATCAGCATCACTTCAAGAGGTGGACAATAGACACAAAATCCCCATATTTAAGGGGTTATTTCTGCTTTGTGGGCCAATCTTCACTAAGGGAGACCCTTGACACTATCAAGGCAGGTACCAACCTGGTGATGCTGTGCCTGAAGGCTGCACTAAGGGCAAAAACCCAATAAATGAAGGCAGGACTGGGGCAGAAAGCAAATATGCAACAACGCTTGGGGGGGACACAACAAACAGAGACTGGCAGAGACTCAGGCTCCTTTTTCCAGCTGAGGCTGCTCCGAGCCACTCAGCACAGTCCTACCCGTGCCACTGCCGTGTCCTACCTGTTCCACCCCGTGTTTTACACGTGCCACCCCGTGTCCTACCTGTGCCATAGTGCTCCAGCCCGGTGGGCACCTCCTGCGTGGCGGGCTCGTCCCACAGCGGGCAGCACGGCCGGGGCTGGCAACAGGAGGCCTGGAAGGCACAGGTCACCCAGGGATCCTCGCAGGGAACAGGGACTCCTTGTTTCTGGAAGGAGCAGGGGGAAACTGTCAGGAGAGCGGGATCCCAAAATGTCAGCGGTGCTGCCCCCAGAATCAGGCAGCAAGTGCTGCTCTGGCAGATCCCAGCTCATCTGGGGCCAAAAAGAGCCATTTTTAAACCAATATGAGGAGAAAAGTGAAAGTCAGAGTGAGGCTGAGTCTGGCAGGATTGCAGCTTGAGGGGTCTCCCATGGGGACACTCTCTGGGGCAGGGCTTTGTTCCACTCCCCACAACTGGGAATGTCACTTTTAGGCAGCAGGAGGCCCCAAAACCCCCAAAACGTGGGGGGTCACCAGGGAGTGCAGAACCACAGCCCTGCCCAGGCACTGAGGGGGAGCCTGGTCCCAGCTGTCATATTTATGTTCCTATTCCTATTTATAGGGATACTATTTGGGATTCTTTTCTTTTTATTTTCATCATAAACATTCTATGGACACACCAATAAAACCATCACAAACAATATTCATATTGTTTATGATGGTTTTATTGGTGTGTCCATAGATATGTTTATACATGTGGTATGCATACATGGGTATATGAGTTATACACCTCATATGAAATGTACAGATGCATATATAATGTATACAACATAATGTATCATTACACACACATTACATAATATACATATTATTATGTGTTAACACACAAGCCATTATAGATGTACTGATTATATGGGTGATACAAGAATTCATACACCCACACCCATGTAATCCTAGCTTATAACTCTATATAAATTATACATTTATTTTTATTGTATATGAAGCTAAATTTATACTTTATAAAGAAAATATATTTCTTAGACATGAATATAGAGGTATTTAGAAACATAGCATGGTTTAGATCGGGAACACAGCTTTGATAAATGATTCCAGGATATAATTTTCCTTTTATTTTGGACACACCTATTTTATACATATTTATTTATGTGTATATATCTAGTGTGTATATATATGTACACACCATATTTATTATGTGCATCTGTGTGTATATTTTATATATATATTTACCATGGACACACACACGTATACATATATACCATACAATAAATACATTGCATTTAAATGTTTGTCTCCCTAGAAGAGGACAATACCATGCACATACCTATAAATAAATGCAGGATGTTTGAATTTTTTATCATTGTTACCATTTCCCTGCGGGGGAATAGATTTCCTTGATGGCAAATCAATATTTAAAAGCCAAATGCTTGCTCGGAACCATTTAAAGGAAAGCTATGAAGCTGCCTTGGGAATATTTCACAGCTCAGGATGGGCTTTTTTTCCCAGTTTGGGGAAAATGTTGGGTTTTAGCACAAGTTCTGTGCAGCCTGAGGTGTCAGCCCAGAGCTCTAAATGCTCAGCAGTTCTTTGGACAAATGGTTAGAAATGCCATTTCTCTGAGTAGAGATCTGATTTCTCTGAATATAGGTCTGATTTACTGAAATATGGATCAGATTTCCCTAAATATGGATCTGATATCTTTTTTTTCCTAAAAAAGGCTCAAATCCCTGCCCAACCTGTCCCAGGATCACACTCCAACCTTTATTACACACAACCACCCATCAGCTGCAAAGAGAGCAGAGCTGGCTTGGGACAGGGAGCACTGGAGTGGTCCCAAAACCCCAGAAACCCACAGGAACCCTTCCCAAGCACTGCCTGCTCTGTGCTGGTCCCACTGGTGCCAAGTGAAGGGCAGCAGGGGGAGCAGGCAGCGGGACAATGCTTCCCCTGACACTCCTCCCAACACCAGCACAGGAAATCCCACCCAGGATCCCATTTCCAGGGGAGGTTTGCAGGCTCCAGAGGGTCAGAGAAGCTCTGGGTAAACATTTGGAATTCAGGACTGCCCTGAACTATCTCAAACCTTGGATCCTCAGAAGAGGGCACCGAGCTCAGTCAGAGCTGGAGAAATCACAGCAACCTGAGAGAAATCTGCTGGGGTAGGAAACCAGCCCCAATTCCTGTCTTTTATAGAGGCATGGAAAGGTTTGGGCTGGGAGGGACCTTAAAGACTGTCTCACTCCAAGCCCTGCCATGGCAGGGACACCTTCCACCATCTCAGGTGGCTCCAGGTCCCATCCAGCCTGGCCTTGGACACTTCCAGGGATCCAGGGGCAGCCCCAGCTGCCAGGGTCTCCCCACCCTCACAGGGGTGAATTTCTTACTAAAATCTCATCTGTGCCCACCCTCATTCAGTGCAAGGCCATTCCCCTTGTCCTGTCCATTCCTTACCATCATTCCAGGCCGAGCCAAAGCATAAGGAACTGTGTTGCTGATGGTTGTGTCCATATAATAACTCATCATCTTGCAGATGCCTGCAGGAATGGAGAGGGGCATTAGATTCCATGCCACAAAAACTGACAGCACCAGCTAAATCCATGCTTTCCACAGCTGTATAAAGCTTGGAGCAGACTGTCACCTGAACGAGCTTAGGCTGGAAAAGTTAAGAGAAAAAATACCTGGATTAATAGGAAATATTGTGATTAGAGGGGTTGTATCAACAATGCAGCACCCAGATGCAGGAGTGTAACCAGGGGAGAGCCTGACAATGGGGACTGAATGATCACCTGCAAGCTGAGGGAGCCGCTCTGAGGGAAGATGAGATCATATTTCCTTTGCTGGAGAATTGGTGGGAAATTGTTGCCAATTTTTTTCTTTTGAGAGAGGAAAAAAAAAAAAAGGCAGTTTGTTGAGATCAACACCTTTCCTGTGAAAGCTTTGTCAGGCCCAGTCTGTCTCACAAAGAATTTTGCAGCTTTCAGGACACATCCTCTGTTTTTGCACAGGAGCTTGTGTTTCCCTTGCTGAATCGCTGCCTTGCAGCCCCACACGGCATTCCTCACTCGGGATTCTCTCTCCTAAGCAAGTCCTCCTGCCAGAGCTGCTCATCACTGAACCCATTTGTGCGGCTGAGAAGCTGCAATGTGGCTCTGTCATCAGAGCTGCGGGTGTTCCTCCCTCCCTCCCTGCAATGCCAATGGAAACGCAGGACCAAGGGCAAGGTCTGTGTTTTGGGGAGGTGACTCCAAGGTGCTGGGAGGACAGAGGGAAGGGGAATGAGCTGGGCTGGGCAGGGCTGGCTCAGGCCTCAGGCAGGATGGCACCTGGAGCTGTGAGAATGGCTGTTCCCAGCCTGGTGGTGCAGAGGAGCTGCTCTAACCTCTCTGAGGACACAGCCCTGGTTTCTGGGGAGCCCCTCTGCCCTCCTGCAGAGCCCTGGGCTGTGGCCGCTGCAACTGCAAACACCTGGCTGAGATATCTTACAACAAAATCCCAGAACATCTGCTCCAGCCCTTAACCTGGCACTGCCAGGCCCATCACTATCCCAAGTGCCACTTTACACGTTTGGAACACTTCCAGGGAAGGGGACTGCACCATGTCCTGGGCAGCTGTGCCAGTGCTTGGCAAACCTTTGAGTGAAGAAATTTTCCTGATATCCAGCCTAAACCTCCTCTGGTGCTACCTGAGGCTGTTTCCTTTACTCCTATCACTTGTATCCTGGGAGAGCAGGGAACTCCCCCTGGATCCCCCCTCCTTGCAGGGAATTGTATGGAGCCAGAATTCACAAGATTGGAAGGGACCTTAAAGACCATCGAGTCCAACCCATGCCCTAACATCTCAACTAAACCATGGCACCAAGTGCCACATCCAGGCTTTTTTTAAAGAGGGTCCCTTGAGCCTCCTTTTCCTCAGGCTGAGCCCCTTTCCCAGCTCCGTCATCAGACCCGTGCTTCACGTGTTTTTTGCTTAGCTCTTCTCAGCAGAACCAGCACAGCCACATCACCTCCAGCCTCCACTTCTACCCTGGACCCTTGAACATCCTGGATGCCCTGGCACCCTGTCCCAGCCTTCCCTCTGGTTCTTGCCCGGGGCTTTGCTGCTGCCGGAGCTCTCTGCACTTCTCCACCCCCGGGGAAGGGCAGAGCTGCTTTGGCTCTCACTCAGCACCTCAGCAAACAGGGACCCCCAGAGCATCTCCCCCGTGCCCTGTGAGTAATGGCCCAACACAAAACACCTGCATGTGCACAGTATTAAATTATCATCATCATTTCCTGCTGGTTATTACTAACTCTGCCTCAAACATCAGCAGAATTTTTTTTTTCAAACTTCTCTTTTTTAATTCACAAGACTGAAAATTACCCCTACGTGGTGGAAGAACAACCAACCTGTTTCTCTTTGTGCTGTACCCAAAACCACACTGAGTGCGAGTTAGTGTGGCTGAGAAGCCTTAACTAATCTTAGCATCTGAGCACGCCCTGCCAGCCCGCCCTAACGAGGCGTTAAAACGCCTTGGCTTCAATCTCCCTGCAGCTGGGGCAGCTGCAGCTGGGCCAGACAAAGTGTGTGCAGCCCATTGCTGCAGCCTGGGTGAGCACAGAACGTTTGGGTTCCAAGGGACCTTAGAGCTCATCCCGTGCCGCAGGCAGGGACACCTTCCACAAGACCAGGCGGCTTTAACCCCTGTCCAGCCTGGCCTTGAGCACTTCCAGGGGGGAGCGACCCTGGCATGAAGGGCATGCCCTAACGCAGGGCAAGGTGCTCCATCCCAGCCCGTCACACACCTGACCCCGACCTTCAGCGCATGGAAACCATCTCAGGTAAACACGGGCTGGCCTTGCCCTAAAGCAAAGGTTGATGCTGCCAAACAAAGCAAGACAGACAGGGTGGAGCCAGCCAGAGCGAGCTGGGGCTGTTCACCTGCCGCGGTGACACCCACGTGTGCGAGGGTGAGGGCTCACAGCCCCAGCAGCAAACAGCAGCCCCTGCTCTCTGCTTTGCAGCTCGTGCAGCAGCAGCTGGGGTTGCTTTGGGGTTTTGTCCCCTTTGTGCAGGCACCTCGCTCGCAGCAGCTCTCGAGAGCGCTTTCATGCCTCGCTGCCTGTCCTTTGCATCTTTCTCAGGCTGAACCTTCCAGCAAGGCACCACTCGCTGCTGCTCGAGGCCGTGGCTGTGCGCTGAGCTCAGCAGCACCAAACCCATCCTGACACCCAGGACAGGCTTCACACAACAAGGAATAGCAATAGGATTCAACCAGAGCTGCAAAGCAGCCCCGGCAGCTCCCTCACCAGCCTGGAAGAGGTGAATTAGCATCTCTAGACAGCAGCTCCAAGACATTTAGAGTCACTTTGCTTTCTGGTTTCTCTTCCCCTCCAAACTGGGCTGTTAAAAAGCACAAGAGAGGGGCAGAAATATAACACAAAACTCAGTAACAATTTGCATGCCCATCTCTGTGGGTTCAAGAGAAGTCCTGGTTAAACACAAATTAAACCAGTTCCCCAACGTGATGCAGGTTTTGTGGGTGACAGTGGTTAAAGGGCAGAGAAACAAAGTCTGGAGGCTCTGAAAAGGACCTAGAATAATGGAATCCCCGAAGAAGGAACCCCAGAAGGGGCTTTCCAAGCCCCACTATGGATGGCAGGGATGGCACCCAGTAGGTGACATACCCTGCTGGAAAAGGCAGGTGAGCAGATTCTGGGCAAGGAATAATTGTGCTCTGGAAAAGCAAGTGTGGAAAAGGAGATAGGGACAGCACAGAGGGAGCTCTGCTGTGCTTTGTCCAGGCTAATTTTAACAGAATTTCCACCACTTCCCAGAGGAAACTACTTCACAGCCCAAAACATCTCTCACTGTCAGCAAGTTTCCCTGATGGCTGAGCGATATTTTGCTTCTCTTCAGCTTCCTCTAATAAGAGCCCAAAGAGTTCCTCTCCTCTTTAGGATGCTGTCAGGGAGCTCAGCTGAGCTCCATTCCAGGCTGGAGCTCTCAGGGCAGGTAATTTGGCTGATACTGAGGAAATCACTGCAGATTTACATCAAGATAATCTAGAGCCACAGCTTGCTGAGAGCTGCTAGTAAATAGAGGGGAATCTGAACCATTTGGTAAAATCCTTAATGATTTAACAGCTTGACTTCAGCCTTATTGTTTGCTCTTTTTATTCCTGTCCTATTGTGAAAGCATGTGTGGGAGAACCAGCATTTATTTTGGGACTTGATCAAGTACCAGCCAAAGCTATTACACTCTTGGGTCATTTCTAAACTGAATTAAAATTTTAATTTCATTTCAACATCCATCCCTCCTCTTTTACAAGGTCGGGATTTTTTTTTTTTTTTTAATTTTAAGTCAATTACTGAGCTTGGTTTAAAAAGGGAAAAGCTGTTTGTGCTCATGATTAACACACACTCCCCTGCAGAAGCTGGGAAGGAGTTAAAAATGAATGTTAGAATAAAGTGAGCTTTGTCTGTTGGATATATGAAGACACTTCACAGTATTTTCATGTTTGTTGTTTGTTGTTCAGTTTTATGTTTGTTCAAGGATAGGCAGAGGGAAGTGGAGCAATGCCACAGTGACTTCCCAGTGGCAGTCAAGTCCCATCCCTGTTTCCCAGTTTAATGCTCCATCCATGGCTCTGCTGCAAAGTCCTGAGGCTCAGACTGTTCCCCAGTTTCTGAGCTGCAGCACCACGCTCAGCTCTCAGCCCCAGCTGGGCACCAGGGAAGATGGCACTGCAGGGTGGCACACCTGGGACAGCCACCAAACACTGCTCGAGTTCTTTCCTCCATCCCAATAAACCGAGAAAATTCCTTTTCCACTGGGTCTGACGAGAAGCCAGGAGGATGGGGAAGCATCAGCTGCCCCACCAAAATATTTCTGGCTTGAAGAAGGTGAATCAAGGCTTTCAGAAGATACAGCAGCCCCTGGCACACCGCCACCCTCCCCGGGCTGCCAGGCTGACCCAGAGCTGCTCAGTGATAACCACTTCATTTTTGCATCCAGCAATAATTTACCATCTTTGAGGGGGTGGGGCAAAGAGCCGCTGGAAATGACATCCTTCCGCCAGGCTTTAACCCTTGGGATCCGGGCACTTTCCAGGCCGGCTGCCAGCCCCGTTCCCAGGGGAAGAAGGGTTGTTGATGTGTTGGCATCTTAGAAACCTCCTCCCATTCATCAGCCCCCGGCACCGCCTCGCACAAAAGGAGCATCCCTAAGGCAGGAGCAGCGGACAGGAGAGTGCTTTCTACACTTGCAACCATGGTTTGAACAGATTGGCCGCGCTAAATCCCACATTTCTTATGGTTTTATAACTTTAGAGTGTTCGCACCCGGTTTCCTGCGGGGCAGGCGGGCGGGGCAGCAGGAGGTGCTGCGGTAAACAACAGAGCAGCAATGGCCCTTCTGCAGCCGCTGGAAACACTCCGGGAGGGTGAAGGGCCGGGAGAAGGTCACCGGGGAAAGCGAGGGGCCAGGCCGAGGGTGTGAGCCCGGGCCGCTGTCCGGGGCTGTCCAGCCCCGCTGGCTGCCGGGCTCGGCGCTCTGAGGGGACGGGGCAGGGCCCGCCTGGCCCCGCATCCCCGGCTGCTCCAGCGCGGGCCTCCTGCCTGCCCCGGTGCCTGTCAGGTCTGAGCAGGTACGAGGGCACCTCAAGAGCCTTCCCGTTTGGCTGGACAAGCTCTGCCTGGGGTGGCTGACAGCGGCCGTGGGAGAGTGCCAGGGGGTTAAAGTTTGGCCCAGTCTCACAAACCCCTGGCTCTCTGTGCTCGGGAGTAAACTGCTTTTTCTCTACATTTCTGCTGCTCTCTGCTCATCCATCGATTACTCAGCTGCTAATTAAGCTAAGATAATGCCCCCATCAGCAGCCCCAGCAGATGCACAGCGAGCTGACAGCACGGGTCAGGCAGGAGAGGGTTTAGGTGGGATGCCAGAGCTGTTGCCATTAAATCACCCTGCTCTGTCCCAGCTCACAGCAGCCACTGGCAGGAGGATGTGAAGGGAGGGTTAATTAGGTCAGTTGTTGTTTCACTCACGAATTTGCCTCCTGAAGCAGTAGACTCACCGCACAATGCCACAGGCCAGGGCCTCAGCTGGGGCAGAGCACAAGGGGAATGAAGGGGATCAGTGTCCCACTGCTCAGACAGGGATCCCTGCCCTCTCACGCCTTCCCCATCTCACAGAGCCCAGCCTCTCCCTGGCACAGGGCCTCGGCCAGGGCTGGACAGCCCAGCTGGGAGTCCCCCAGGATCCCTGTGCGACCTCCAGCAGGAGACCTGGAGCAGCTTGCCCCAACCCGCTCTGAAATTCCCACCAAACCTTGCTCTTCCACAGGGCCCCAAACCACTGGGGAACGTGGGGTTACCTTCTGTTTCTTTGTCCCTCAGCTTGCCAGATGGGAAAGAGGTTTGTGATCTGGAGGGGCGCACAGTCCCTCCCCCAAAGCTCAGTGGTGAACCTGAGGACAAGGGACACACACCTGTGCTCCCCCTGTGCTGGGGAGCACCTCGGGCTTTCACACACCCCCAGACCCTGGGCAAGCTGAAAACACCCCAAAAAATCAGGCCTGCCAGAGCATTATTTTCAGGGCAGGCAGGAGAAAGCTGCACAGCCAGAGGAGCAGGAGGCAGCAGGAAGGGGCTGCAGCAGCAAAGCGGCTCGGCCCCAGCCTGCAGCCCCCGCTGGCAGTGCAAGAGGGAAGCTGAGGTGCCTCTAACACCCAGTGAGGGGCCACATGCACAGCAGTGATTTACACACTAACGGGAAGGGGAAGGCCTTGGCCGGGCTCCTCAGGGACTCACAATTCCCACTGCCTGGGCCGGGGGGCAGGATTCTGCTCTTCCCAAGGAATGGCAGCACATCCCTGCAGTTGTCACACTCCAGCTTCTCCCAAAGGCAAATGCTGGCACCTGTGGTGCTCTAGGCCCTTTAGGGGATGGCATCACCGTGGAAAACATCTGGAGGGGTCATAGCAAATCCTTCCAATCATCCCTGCAAAGCAGGAATCAGCTCCGGGTCTGTCTGTCCCACCCTGGGCACTTTGGATCTCCTCCCCCTCACAGCAAAACCAAACCAAATTACACCAAAACCGAATTACAATTCAGAACAGCAAAGGAACTGCAAATTTAATTCACTGTACTAATGCCAGTGCATAGCCTTCCACCTCTATGAGGAAAATAATAATGTTCTCCTAAATCTCCATCTCCAAAATTTATGTACCAAATGTATATATATATACACACATATATATGTATTAATTTTTAAATGGAAGCATCATCTGAGACATTTACAGAAGATCCTGCAGTAGCAAATACACAAATCAGTTACTGGGTGAAACTGGAAATTGAGTGAGGAAAAGTAAATCACCACAAACCAAATCTGAGGTGTCCTGAAAATGTCTACAGGTACCTCCGACCCCCAAAAGAGTTCAAAGAGCCTCTCGCCCCTCCACTTACGGCTCAGCTGAAGGACCCGGGGAAAAGCTTTCTATCCACCACGGCTTCCCACACTTGTGTCCGCTCTCCTCCCAGCTACCTGGTGCTCTCCGCGCTGGAGCCGGGGAGGATGGAAATACCATAGTGTTCGAGGCAGGGCTGCTATTCAAAGGGAGGGGGAGTGGTCAGCCCCGCACCCAGGGCGCTGCGAACGCCGCCAGCCAGGAAAGAGCCACCTCTGGCCGCTGTCACGGCGCTGGGGAAACAAAACAGCCGCTGCTTGGAGGTGGGGATGGGTACAGCCCCGACAGCCCCGCCGTGGGTTGGCCTTGGGGTCCCGTGCCCTGTAAATGCACCCGAGGCTCCAGCCTGTCCTCCGAGCGCTGCTGCAGCCCCAAGTCCCGTGAGCGGAGTTTATTCCTGCCCAGGGGGCGAGTTAAGGCTGGCAGAGCACGGCCAGGTGAGGCTGCTGCAGCTCTGACCCCAAACCCAGCCCAGCAGCTGCCCGAGGTGCCCCATGGCACAAATCCCTTCCCCTGAAGGGCCCTGGCACCGCTGCTGTCCCTGCCCCGGGCGGGTCCCGGTGCTCTGCTCCGCTTCCTGCCTCACCCCCAGCCCTGGGAGGATCCAGCCTGCTGCCAGTCCTGCCAGCTCTTGGCATGCACCTCGGGAACCAAAAACGTGCCCTGGTGGCCGCTGTTTGCTTTTAAACCCCTGAAGGCTGAGGGAAGCTTTTAAACCCCTGAAGGCTGAGGGAAGCTTTTAAATCCCTGAAGGCTGAGGGAAGCCTCCCTCCGTGAGGAACTGCGGGGGGAATTTGCTCACTGGGCAGCGCTGGGAGCCACCGGCCCAGCTCTGCCAGGGCTGGATGGCCCGCATCTCCCCAGAGCCCAGTCCCAAGGCAGGTGCTCAGGGTGTCCAGGGTCTCTCCAGGCAGGAGAAGGGCAGGAGAGCACATTCCCGGCTGGCCAGGACCAGCAGAGGGACAGAAACACCGCGTGCAGTGATCTCAGTCCTTTAACGCCCCTGGGAATTATCCAGAGGTTCTGGAACAGCAGGATCTGGGGTGGCCTTTGTCGCACACCCCTGTCTTCCTCTTCACAGCCTGGCCAGGGAGCTCCAAACGCCAGTGACCCCCCCAAATCCCGGGTGCAGGAGGTCGTGCCCATCCCTCCTCTCCCTCTTGCGCTCTCCGGGCAGCAGAGCTGCCTTTTCCTCCAGGAGAGGGCTCCAGGCTGGAAATCCTGCCCGGCTCCAGCACGGATCCCATCTTGCTGTGTCCATGAGCAGCCCTGGAGCAGCCCCTGCCAGGGGCAAAGCCCAGGCCCCAAGGGTTCTGTGTGTGCTGCTCCAGGACCAAATGGGGCTCTGGGAGCACCTGCTGGGATTTCCCTGGAGATCCTAACAGCGAACTGTGAGAGAAGAGCCGCAAAGAGCCCCCAGCCCCAGCAGAGCTCAGCCCTCGCTGCCCCCCTGCACTGACCCCGGGAGGTTCTGCTTGCACAGTATCTGCAGGAGGGGGTGATTGCCAGGGAATTTAGCAGCACCCTCACCAAAAAACCCAAGCAGCCTGTACATCTGAGCACTGTCACTGCTGAAGGGTCGGCGTGTGGGGAGAGGAATAACTCCTGGAGACTCCTGCCCCAGCACAGCCCTGGGTATTTTGAGTACTCTCAGCACAGTGGGCATTTGCAAAGGACAAACCAAAGCTGTGTTTGCTCCCACGTGGGTAATTTCTGCCTGCACAGGGCTCCTGTAGCATCTCCTGCTGCCAAATGTTCCCCAGAGAAATCAGATGTTCTGAACAAGTGTTCACAGGATGAACAGTCCCTCCTGTCCCCCTCTCCCAGACCAGGAGATTGCTAAAATGCACAAAATGACAAATAGCAAAAAACCCCATTATTTATGTACATAAAACTATTCCCAGGTCCTTCAGGAGCTGCCAAATGATGAATGAATCTCTCCTTTAGCCCTGAATTTAGAAAGACACAGCTCCAGGTGGCCCAAATCAGTTACCTGCTGGACTGGCCAGGCACGGCTCACTCTTGTAGCTGTTTTAACACAGGAAATTATTTACAGGGTTCCATCTCCCCAGGAAGGTTTCCAGCCTCCTGGGCTTTGCTACAAAGGCTCTGTCACATCTGAGCTCCAAAGGAGTGGAATGTGTTCAGCAATCAATTTTTATCTGGGCAACTCTTCCTGGGATAACCCTGCTGGCAGCTGCAAGCAAGATGTCCTTGCCTGGATGCTCTGCTCAGGAGGGTGCTGGGATGCAGAATCCAGACATTAACAGCTCTGTGGAGTGGCTGTGAAGCCAGCTGGGAGGCTGGGACATGGAATCACAGAGTCATGGAATGCTTTGGGTGGGAAGGGACCGTGAAGATCACCAGGTTGCACGTGGTTGCCTGGTTTCAGGGTCACTGCTGTCACATCAGTCACCCAAAGCATTTGCTTCAGCTCACAACAAAAAGTAGGGTTAAATTTCGGGCAGCTCATGGAATTGATCATAAAGTCATTGCACTTTCCATGGCAGCTGCTTTGGGTTTGCTCCGTGCTCATAAAAAATAAAGTGATCCCTTAATGTTTCCCTGAAGCAGTTATTGATGGCTTCACCAAATTGGGGATGTCTTGGGGATGTTTCACAAGTTCTGCACTCGTAAGCTGCTTAAATTTGGGGCACTCAGGCTCCTGTTGAAAGGTGCAGCACACTGGTGTCAGCAGAAACAGCCCCTTTCCCAATACCCTGAGGAATCCTCACCACCACTTGGGGTGGGAGCCCAGAGCAGCAGCACTGGGAGGGAGCTGCACCTGGAGATGCTCCTGGTTTGTCTGCTGGAGCTGGGCAGGGAGCGTGGATCATCTGGGCAGAATTCAGCCCAGTCCTGAGTGCCACCGACTGTCACCTACCCCAACTCCTCTCCCTTGCAGCCCCAGGTTCCTCTCCAGGCACAGATCCCTGTGTTCCTGCCTGTGGATCATAAAGCACTAAAAGGGAGAAGCTTCCAGAGCCCTTCATGCATCACCATTTCCATCTTACTCTGGGAGAACAGAGAAGGAACCAACAAAATTATCCTGAGCACCTGAATCTCTGCTTTTGGTGTTACCCCAGGGCAGAGTGAAATGAGGATTCCTGAGCTGGAGAAACCTTACCAGTGTCTGCCCTGGAGAAGGTGACACAGCCGGGTCAGGAGCTGCCTGTGCCTGGAAATCCATGGCAGCTTTGCCCAGGGAGATGTTCCCTCTGCCCCTGCTCAGAGCCCAGCGTGACTCACAGCCTGTGCCAGAGCTGGGCACATCTGGGACCCAGGTGCTGACACCCTCTGGAGCTGCCTGGCCTCAAAAGCCAACAGGGACGGAACCAGAGCTCATCCCTCTGGACCAACCCCCATGAATTCCCTCCTGTATGGGGCCCAAGGATGCTGAATGTCCCAGCTGAGGGGAAATTTCTGCCCTCCCAAGCAGGAGAAGCTCCCCTTGGATCAGACAGGAGAAAGAGCTTTTTCTACCCTTGGATCAGACAGGAGCTCAGATCTTGCATGACCATTACCTTGGATGTGCAGGTGCAGGATATGCACTAAAACAGAAAAATTTGGGGTGCACTGGAATATCCTGAATGCTTAAACTGCCCCAAAAGTGACTTTTGTGATGCTTCTTTAGGCTGGGAGCTGCTGCACATGGATCTCCTCCACATCAACCGAGATAATTGTGATGGGCTGGCTCATCCATGGTTTATCCCACTTCTCTAAGGGAGATCAGCTGTGTGTAAAAATGGGCTTTAAACAGGGAACATCTGAAGGTGTCAGGACTGTGTGAGAAATGACATAGGGAAAAATTCCTTTTTCATCTCTATCCACATGGATAAAAACACATGGAAGCATATGGAGGTGAGAAAACCCAAAATCACACCAATAACAATATTTTCTTCCCTGTGAGGGTGGGCAGGCCCTGGCACAGGGTGCCCAGAGCAGCTGGGGCTGCCCCTGGATCCCTGGCAGTGCCCAAGGCCAGGTTGGACACTGGGGCTTGGAGCAGCCTGGGACAGTGGAAGGTGTCCCTGCCATGGCAGGGCTGGCACTGGATGGGCTTTAGGGTCCCTTCCACCCAATTCGTTCTGTCATTCTGAGATTTGGTCACGTTTTCACTCTGGAAGAGGAAGTAAGAAGTTTCCATTCAGCTCTAACTCTGCTGTTAAGCAATATCTCCAGGGAAGTTCCAAGCAGAACATCTCCAGCCTGAGCCCTTGAGATGCAAACTTGTGGATTTTGCATAGTTGGCACAAAACCCGATCCCTTTTCTAGAGGCCAATGTGAACATTTCCATTGCAAACTCCTTCTGCAGGTGCCTGCCCACTCACACCATTAATAAAGTCATGAAAGCTGCAAGAACAAGGTAAATTAATTCTCATTTCTGTCAACATTAACTGGGAAATCAGTCCTTACCCACAAGTTCTCCCATTGCAAGAAGAATTTGGCCTCTTGGTAGGAAGAAGGATCTTTGATTAGTCTGATACACTCAGACAAAAAAACAGCGAGGATCTCATCACACACACCCTCTTCAAAGTGTAAATTAAAATCCTCATCCAGAATCATTTAATCGAGGACTATAAAGCCAGATTTCAGAAGTGCTCTTTTCCAAGGCAGGCACATAAATAGAGATCAGATTTATAAAAATGCTATCAGCCAACAATTCCTGCTCAAACACATCTGGCCAGATTTCAAAACCAATTCAGCAGCCAGTTAATCACTTGCTCTTTATTATTTAACTTACTATTAGCATTGGGGGTAAAAAAAAAACCCGAGAGATATTTTTATTTTCTTTTATCTTTTAAAATATTCCCTGCATCTTGCTGGGGTGGAATTCAAAGCCTTGATAAAAATCATGACATTTTAAAAAAGTCAACTGCTTCTCAAGCCCGTGTAAAAATGCAGGGGGTGAATTGAGATCACTGCTTCCCTTTACAGCTTCTTGTTCAAAAAATGAGATTAGCACTGCACTGAGAATGCCACAAAAAACCCACCCAGAAAATAATCAGCAGCTTATGAGGGTTGAGCTGGGATGGGAATGAATAGGAAGTTGGAATTCTCATTATTGCTGGCAGTTCTCTGAGGACACCAGGGCACATCTCAAAGCTTTGTGTCCCCAGGGCTGGCTCTGCTGGAGGTGGCCCTGCCTGGGCAGCACAGTGTCCTGGGTTTGGAATTCCTCCTTCCTGGCAAGCAGTGGCTCCAAAAATATTGGGGAAGGGTTGAGCAGTGAAAAAGCTCCTAAGGATGGAGCCCCATCTGTCAATGTCATATTTTCTGGAAAAATCCCTTCACCCAGGATTTCTCTCCTGGGAAGCTGAGAAGCCTCAGAGAAAAAGGAAAACAATATTATCTCATTTGCTTCTCCTGTGTTTTGCTGCTTTGGAATGTGGTAGGTGATTGTTTCATTGGTTTCATGTGAACCATGTTTTAACTTGGTGACCAATCACTGTCAATCTATGTCAAGACTCTGGAGAAAGAGTCACGAGTTTTCATTAGTATCTTCTAGCTTTCTGTCTGTATCCTTTCTGTATTCTTTAGTATAGTCTAGTATAGTTTTAGTATGGCATTCTATAATATAATATAATATAATATAATATAATAATAAATTAGCCTTCTAAGAACATGGAGTCAGATTCATCATTTCCTCACCTTCGTTGTGGTCTCAGAAAATACAAGACCCCTCCCTGGAGGGGTTTAACAGAGTGGGTGTGGCACCTGGGGACAAGGTCAGTGGTGGATCCTTGGCAGTGCTTGGATGGTCACAGAGAGTTTTCCAACCCAAATAAACCTGTATTCCCTGAGCTGGGGGCTGGAGCAGCATCTGGAGGAGGGGCTGCAAAGGCAGAGCCCAGGGTTTGCACGAGGCCCTGGAGGTCTCGTGGGGTCTGTTCCCCCAGGGCAGGGACACCCAGGAGCTGTGGCCAGCACAGGTCTCAGCTGGACCCCTGAACCAGCTCCTGCTTCCCAGGGGTCATCTCAGGCTCCATCTCCATTTTTCAGGACTTGTGGCTCAACTGCAGCCCAGCTCTGCTCATCTTTTGAATCTCTGGGCTCTCCTCCCATGGCTTACAACTCTTCCCACCCGGAATGCCACTGTGTGGGGAGGAGGAGGAGAAAGCACGTGGGTGACGTAGGAATGAAGAGATTTCTCTGCAGTGGGTTCCATGGGGAGCTGATAAACCTGGGAAATTCTCCTTTTCCTGAGGCCTTTTCCCAGTCTCAAAGTGACCTTTGTGTTCTCCATCAGCTGACAGACACAAGGACAGTGAGGTTGGTGCCACGAGCTCAGCAGGGCCGAGGTGGGAGCTGAGCCCTCCTGGGTCCCACCGTCCACCCAGCACTGCCAGGGACACACTCAGCTAAGGAAATGCTATCCTGCTTCTCCCATAGGGCAGGGAAGGTGTGAGGTGTTCCCAGTGGAACAGAAACTGGACATTTTTCAATGCTTTATTTGCATATCTAAACCAATGCAAAATGATCTGCACCTTCATAAACACTTCTTGTTCCTGGAGCAAGCAGCAGAGGGAAAAATTCCGGTAGCAGAAAAGTGAGGCTGGGTTCTGTGGAAATGAGTTATTAACATGTCCTTTACCTCTCTGTTTATTTTCCACATGGTTCCAGGTCAAGGAAAGTTTGTCTGTGACAAGGATTAGGCTTTGGGAACAGCTGTGTCTTTTCATATTTAATTCCTGAGCTGCACCGAGGGTGTTTGGACAGATTCTCCTTTGTCTCCTCTGTCAATTGTCAGGGGAGCTCAGGCAGGATAACAGGACACAGGTGACATCCCCAGGGTGTGACGTCCCCTCCATGAAGGACACCCAGAACTCTGGAGGAAGAAAGGGGATAAATATGGCGTGTTCTGTCGGAATCCATGCTGTCCCCGTGGCTGGCTGGTGCTGCAGGGGTTATTTATGGCCGGGCTGGGAATTGCAGGGCTGGGTCCCACATGTGAAGTGAAAGTGGAAGTGTGTGGGTGGGAGGGGAAGCAGCAGCATCCCATTTATCAGCGCTCCCGAGGCCAGCAGCTTTCCTGGCTCCAGGCTGACATCTCCCAGGCAGCACTGCAGAACCCCAAAGGCATGATCCTATCCCAGGGTCCGTCCTCGGGGACGCCGGGAGCAGGATCACCTGGAGAGGGAAAACCCTTCCCGCTGTCCTACAGCCTGCTCGGGGTGCTTCACTCACCTGCCCACCCTCCGTGCGGCTGCTAAAAAAGGCAGCAGGGAATGGTCCAGCCTGCCTTCCCCCTTCCAGAGCCAGCCTGGGTCTGTGGGGCTTCAGCATGGCAGGGGGAAGGGCTGGAGGGCTGGAGGGAGGGGTCACGGCGGGGTGAGCTGATGAACAGCAAACAATCCTAATTTATGCAAAAAGCAGTCTGGAAAAAATGACATTCCTGCTTGTCTGCATGTGTAGCATACAGAGATCCTAAAGAAAGGAGCCAAAGATGTGCCCATGAATCAGAGCTTTATCCTGCCAGCCCCCCGGAGCCCAGCCCGTGGGTTTGGGGCAGTTTGCCTTGGTAATTGCCCGGCTCTCCAGCACAGGCTGCACCAACAGTGCCCTGCTGGAATCAAACAGGTCCTTTGGGTCTCGGATTTTCTCTGGTTTTCCACCCTCTTAGACAACAAACAAGCCATTAATGTCTGGAAGCACAGCCTGGATTCCCACTCCCAGGGCACAGCTCAGATCCCTGCTGGGGATGCCCAGTGCCATGTTCAGTCCTGTGTCCTGTGCCCACCTCCACCTCCCGTGCCAGGGGAGACACTCCGGGTTCACAGCTCTGGAAATAAGATCCCAGTGTGCCTTCCTGATGGAAAACTCCCAATAGATAGCAAGCCCAGACTTTCCTTTTGACCCCTTTTGGCTCTCCACTGGGATAAGGATGTGCAGAGTGTCTTGGACTAATTTCTGATCTGTATCTTCATTAATATGAATTCTCTCTGCCCTGAATAACCCCTGGTTTATCTGCTGGCGAGTCATAGACTCATGGAATGGTTTGGGATGGAAAGGACCTTAAATCCCATCCAGTGCTACCCCTGCCATGGGCAGGGACACCTCCCACTGTCCCAGGTGGCTCCAAGCCCCCTCCAGCCTGGCCTGGGACACTCCCAGGGATGGGGCATTGACAGATTCTCCGGGCAGCCTGATCCATAACTCCAAAGTTTTGCCCATCTATCCCTAGCTGCAGGGTTTCTGCCCAAACCCAAACCCCTTGGCACATACCCAGAGTGCCAGTCTGTGGAAAGCTGCAGGTTTTCCCCAGGTTTGCCCTGGATATTCCCAGGCACGGCTGGCAGCTCCAGCTGGATGCCCTGCAGCAGGAAATGGCAGTTTTGGCTCAGGCTGAGAGCGGGTGAGAAGGGGAGCCTGGCTCACAGGAAGGGTGATGGAAGGAGCCATGGAGCAGCGTCCTGGGCTGGCACTGCTGCTCCAAAGGCTTGTCCCAGATGATGTCTCAGGTTTCGCTTTTCTATTTTTCAGATTCTGTGCTGCTTTAGTGTGTGGGTCTGGGCTTCACATTATGGGATGGTGAGCTCTGCACAGAGCAGGGAGACAAAACAATTCCTTCTCTAGCTGGGGACCAAGGACAAATGATCCAAATCTCAGGCCCAAGAGCACAAACAACGTGGGCTGAAGAGAGAAAAACAAGCAGGATGAGACTGCATGGGCTAAAGCTGGAATTGGACAATTAACCCCAATATGCAAATAGAGCAGAACTGATTACAGTGAGAGACCCCATGACCAGTTGTGCATTTTGGGACCATTTTGAGTTGTGCTGCCCAAGGTGGATCCATTGAGGCCTCTTAATAAATCCCTACTTTATTCTTTAGCTCCATCTAGTCTCTGCTCTAGGTCAGCCTTCACAGGGCATCACAGAAGGGAGCCAGGACTCACCAGGCAGTGATAGCACAGCTTAGCTTCCTGCCACTCCCTTGGGACAGATCCAAGAGTGACTTTGCTCCCTTTTTCCACCTGGATCTGCCCTGTCAAGTGGGCACTGGGGATGGTGGTGCCCATGGGTGGCCGGGAATGGATTTCCCATGGGATAATGCCATCCTTGGCCAGCCTTTCCCAGCCCTGCAGGGATTTCCCCCCACAGCCCCAGCTCTGGGTGCAGAGACCCAGCCCCGGGTGATGCTCCTGGTGGGCAGGGAGAGCACACCTCACTGGGGACACTGTCCTTGCCCTTGTCCCTGCCCAGAAGGACTCAGCTGGTACCATCCTGGGCCTTTTGAAGTCAGCAGGAGCCCAGCCTGGGGAAGTTTTGTGGGGTGAGCCCAGCCTGGGGAAGGTTTGTGGGGTGAACCCAGCCTGGGGAAGATTCATGGGGAGAGCCCAGCCTGGGGAAGGTTCATGGGGTGAGCTCTGGCAGTGCTGGCTGAAGCTGTGTCCAGAAATCACTGGGTGCCATTTCCAGCACTCCGAGAGGAGCCAGGGCTCTAGCACTGCTCCTTCAGTGCCTGTAAATCTGCCCCTGAGATTCACCAACCTCAGCTGGAGTTTTATCTCATTTGGCCCCCTGGGCACTGCCATGGGCACAGATAAGCCTTGCAAACAGGATGAGGAATTGTTCTGTTTCAATCCCATCCTGTGGGCTGAGAGGGACCTCGCTGAGACCCAGCTCAGGATGGATTCACCTCCTCCCTCAATGGGCTTCATTAGCTCCAGCTCTTCATGGATGCAGCAAATGAGAGAAATAAATACTACAATCAAAGTGCTCAAACCTACGCCTTGCCTATGCCAACACAAACCCTGAATGGGAGGAAGTATTAGGCTAAATTTAGCTCCTCAAGCAAAATCCAAGAGCTTTTATTTTTTCTTTAATTTTTTTTCTCTAGGTTCATACTGTAAAACATCTGCTGAACAGTTTCCTATAACTGTTTTTGGCTTTTAAATCAAAGAAAGAAGAAACAATGTCCCATTTTTGTAGAGAGAAAAGGAGGAGGGGAATAATAGACCTTCCTCTCAAAGGAGGATGACAATGAGGATAGAAATAGAAAGGGGGGAGCTTTGAAACATCTTGAGTCCAGACAAGGAGTGGGTGGATGACAGGTTCAGGTATCTCTGCTTGCTTTGGCCACTTCCCATTCCGAGAGGGGGCTGGCAGAACTGCTGACAGCCAGAGGGAAAAGCCACGGGCAGGGCTGGATCTGCCCGGGTGAGGGGGGGCTGGGAAGGGGGTGCAGCAGGGCTGGGGCTGCACAGGGAGGTGGTGGAGGAGGAAAATCGAAGTTATTTAACATGAAAAAAGAAAGAGGAGTTGTGCTCAGTTGTGCTGGCTTTTCCCCCAGCCCAGCAGAAAATTCCCTGCTCCTTCCAGCATCCCATGGTCCAGCTGAGCTCCTCGGGGTGTCCCACAGCTGCAGCCACCTCCACCCACCTGCAGCATCCCCGACACCGGCGTGGGTGGCCCTGAGCTGCCACATCTGTGCTTGATCCCCTGCCAGTCTCAGGCCATCCCCTGCCTGGAGAAACCCGTTCTTCCCTGCTCTTCCCTGCCTTTCCCTGCTTTTCCCTGTTCTTCCCTGCCCTTCCCTTCCCTGCTCTTCCCACTTTGTGAGACCAGAGTCCCTCCCCCGGGGGGCGCATGCAACCCACGGGGACGTGCAGCCCCTGGAGGGATGTGCAGCTCCCAGAGGGGAATGTGCAGTCCCTGGAAGGATGTGCAGTCCCTGGAAGGATGTGCAGCCCCTGGAGGGATGTGCAGCCCCTGGAGGGACGTGCAGCCCACGCTGTCACACCTCGCAGGCTCCTTGGCAGCGGGGGCCGTGCACAGAGGCCTTTCCTGCCAAGTCACAGGATGCGATGACGGCGCGGCTGGGAAAAGCTTCAAACCAGCCCAAACAATCGGAGATTGTCTGCGGAGAGCGGGCTCTAAAATTGGCTCCTTGGATCAGCACCAGGCTCTCCCCGGGGCCTTTGTCGGGAGCGCCGGGCCGGCAGCGCTGACGGAGAAGGAGCTAATCTCGCTAATTTTGCTAATCTCGCTAATCTCGCTTCCCATCTGCGCTCGGGCTCGGTTTAACCCGGCCGTGCCCGTCCCGCTGTGAGCCGCGGGCATCCGCGCCCGGACAGCGGCAGGAGCCCTGCCCTGCCTGCAGAGCCACACGGCTCGGGGCAGCAATCCCATCTTATTTACTGCCCTGAAAAGTTGGAGTGTGCAGGCTGGGGGATGGGGGGAAGAGTTGTGCTTTTTACATGGATTTGGCACCAGTTGGGCTGGATTTGCTCCTTTTAAGTCAATTCCAGTTAGGTGGTGGCAGAGCCCCTCCGTCCCTTGGGGTTCTCATCATGAGGGGCTCTGCCACAAAGCAGCTGTAGCAGCATCGGGGGCTGGGGCCAGCATGGCAACACATTCCCATAAACCATGAACCTTTTCCCCACCTTTTGGCCTTGGCTCAGCATCCTCCTGGTCCCAGCAGCCCCGCAGCACTGCAGAGCTGCTCCCGAGGATGTGCCAGACTCGGGCAGTGTGTGTCCCACGGCTCCGGCACAGTGCTGCACTGCCCCGGCTGGGCCCCCGCTGCTCCCAGCCCCACCCAGCAGCATCTCTGCAGCATCCCTGCAGCATCCCTCCAACATCCCTGCAGCATCCCTCCAACATCTCTGCAGCATCCTTCCTGCATCCCTCCAGCATCCCTCTGCCAGCCCAACCTGGCCCAGCCTGGCCCGGCCCAGCCCAGCTGGGGAAAACTTGGACAAAAGAAGCTCAGAAGGAAACCCAGGAGCGGGGAAGAGGCAGGCGAGGGGCTGTGTCAGATCAGCCTGAGGCCCAGGAGGAAATAATTGGAACAGGGCTCTGGCACGTGCTGGGGATGGGATGGGATGGGATGGGATGAGATGGGATGGGATGTGCCACGATCATTCCCTGCCAGCCCTCTCTGGGCACTGCAGGCAGGAGCAGCCATTCCCATTCCCTGCCCACAAGAGGGTGAGGGAGGGGAGACCAGAAAATGGCATTTTGGTGGAAAAACCTCTCTGTGACTGAACTCCTCAGTCTCCGTGGAAGGGGCTTTGCTTTCCTCAGGAGATTCCTCTTAATCCCACAAAAGCTGGAGAGAAAAGTGTTTCAGGCACTTCCCAAGCAGCCAGAACCATCCTGCTCTGAATACACCTTCTCCTCCAGGCAAGGGGGTCTCCAAACCCTAAACACCTCCAAGGCCCCTTCACCAACCCTGGTCTGCAGCAGGGGAGCTGTAGGGGATGGGGGCAAGTGCCCAGTGCCAGGGGGGCTGAGGTGGAAGCCCAGCACTGGGATAAATCTGTGAAACACATTGCAGCTCCAAAGGGATGTCTGTGGGATGTGAGGGCAGCAGTGGGGGGCAAAATCATTTGTCTTTCCAGGAGAACGAGCTCGGGGCTGTATGCAGGTGCTGGGGCTCGCACAGGGGGAGGCCAGGGACTCACAGCAATATTGGCAAAAACCACAGGAATTGATGGAGAAATAGGAGAAATGTGGAGAAACATGCAGAAACAGAGCTGGGGGGCAGTGGGGCTCTCCAGGGCCACCCCACCCCGGTGAGGAGCCACACCGAGGGCAGAGGTGCGTCCCCCCTTCCCAGGGAACCTGCGTGGGATCCGTGGGAGAGCTGGAATGGGTTTGGATCTGTGCATGGACACACAAGCAGGTCCTCGTGCGTTCAGGTGCACCCCAGTGGGCAGGACACCCCGGTGCTGGGGCTGGGTGGCACGAGGGGTCCCGTGGTGTCCCCGCGGTCGGAGCGGGTGTCCCGTGCCCCAGGTGCCAGGGAGGTGATGCCAGGAGTGCTGCCGGCAAAGCCGAATTCCCGGGCTGCCTTTACATTCCTGCAGGCTGCCTTTGGCAGAGCGCTGAT
The DNA here is from genome assembly GCF_017590135.1 of Pyrgilauda ruficollis. NCBI lineage: Eukaryota > Metazoa > Chordata > Aves > Passeriformes > Passeridae > Pyrgilauda > Pyrgilauda ruficollis. Next base: position 839,080 of record NW_024526822.1, on the reverse strand, counting down.
TGCAGGCAAAGCTTTGCAGCTCGGAAACTTGGACGGCTCCGGCTGTTTTCACTCTCCCTCTCTCTCTCCCAGGCTCTTTCATTCATGCTTCCTCTCTCTTTTCCCCAGTGCATTTCTCACTCACGCTCTCATTCATGCTCGCTCGCTCATTCTCATTTTCCTGGCTGTATTTTTAGCTCCCTCGCCGTTCAGAGGATGTGAACATTATCCCTGAGTCATGACTTTGTGAGGAAGCAGCCAGCCAGGGCTCCCATTACAGCCCGGCAGGGCTCTTATCAGCTGCAGCACAGCCTTGCTGGGGAGGGGGCTTTATCTCTCCGCTCCTCTCCCCTTCCTTTCCCTCCAGCTGCTGCAGCTCCGGCCCCTGTGCGAGCCCACGAGCCTCATCCCCCCGGCCGTGTCGTGATGCAGAGCCCGAGGAGTTAAATCAAGATTGGCAGCCAGGAAATGGGAGTAAAGCTTGGGGGCCAAAGAGCATCATCCACCCTCCACCCTCCATCCTCATCCTCCCTCCTCCATCCCGGCCCTGGAGTGCTGCCGCCGGGATCGCAGCCAGGGAGAAGGTGTCTGGCAGGGCTCTGACTCCGAAAGCTGCCGGGTTATTCCCAGCCCGAGCGAACAGCCATGAGGTAATGGCACCTGTGGGCTGAGCGCTGAGCCTGCTCCGCATTTGCAAACACAAAATCGCCCCCGAGGGTTTCGCTGGCTCGCGTTCAGGTGGAAGCAGCGGCAAAGCTTGCAGCGGCTGTTCCCACCCCAGGATGAGCCGTGGAAATGAAAAACATCCCACCTAGAAAGGATTGGAGCCGCTCATTCATTTGGGATTCGTTCCCGAATGGCAGCGACGCGCTGCGTGTCCTTTGCAGGGAACAAACAGGGACAGGAGCAGCCTGGCCGGCACAGGCGGTGCCCCTGCCGGCCTCCTGCCCCGGAGCCCAGGGACAGCACGGATGTTTTCCAGGTGCCCCCGGGTCGCTGCCGGGGGCAGGGCGAGGCCAGAGGGCAGATTTCGGTGTGTCTGACGCGGCCCCGAGCATCACGACCGGGCTGGGCTGGTCACGGCGCTGGGCGGGAGGCGCAGCTTCACCTTTCGGTGACATCCCGGCTGTTTTCAGCTCACTTCCGCTGCCTTTCCTCTCTAACCTTTCTGTTATCTCCCTGATACTCTCTCCTCCCTTCTCCACCCCTCCGCTTATTTTAGCTGCTGTCTCTTCCTGCCTGCTCGTGTGGCCGCTGCCCTGCCCTGCTCCCCTCCCGTGCCCTGTCCGTGCCAGAGGAGGGGTCACTGCCCTGCCCTCAGCTCCAGGGCAGAGTTTGGCCCCATTTTCATCCCCATTCTTCCTCCCCAAATGTTGCTTCACCCCCAATCCCTGGGAGCAGAACTTCTTGCTCCCTTTTCCATCCACGCTGCCGGGCATGGGAGTCCCTGCAGCCTTTCCTCTGGCATGGATTTCTCTGGCTTGTGGTTATCCCTCACCATTTCCCAAAAAAACCTCTTTACAACCCAGACACCTCTTCCTGCTCGTGCTGGCCGCACTGATGCTCAGCCTCGGGCTGCTCTTTCCAAGTTTAAACAGATCCTCGTGCTCCTCTGCCCCCAGGAGATGCTCGCAGTCCTTCACCCCGGACTGCAGCGAGGCTGTGCCAGCAGCCAGGAGGAGGCAGAGCTCGCTGTATTCCACCCCCAGGGCCATTTGTCCACCCCAGGAAGACAAAAGAGATGCCACTGGAAACTGCCAGAAGAGACGAAAGCTGACATGGGATCAGGAAACAGCTCAAGAAATTCAATTTTCATATTGTTTTCTATTTTGGTATAACACAGGTATAGCAAACGAGATAAGAATTGTGTTTTCTTTCTTAGATGTTCAGAGAATGTGAAACCCAGAAATATTCTTGGGAAGAATTGTGCCTTGCTTTTCTCTGTGAAGAGAAATGTGGCAACATGCAGGAGCTCTGGGACTTGGCTGGTGGTGTTTGTGCAAGAAATGAGTCCTTTGCAGTCCCGAGTCAAAACACTCCCACAGTGGAAGCCAGGGCTTCCTGGGCTGAGCCTTGTTGCTAAATAAAAGACAAAAGAAAGAGTAATTAGGTGCCATTAATTGTTGTTAAGAGGATTTTTGCTGGCAGCCAGCACTCCTCTCCAGGGCCACAGCCTCACGCAGAAGGGCTGCAATAACGCTCACTGTGCATTGGGGTTATTTCCAGTGCCCTGACTGACCCTTCTCTGCCAGCCCCAGTGGCCACCAACCCCCCCACCCTCCCCATCTCCTCTGGCCGTGCTCACACAGAGGCCAAGGCTGCTCTGGAATGGGGTTGGCAGGAAAGGAGAGGACAACCCAGCACCACAGCGGAATCTGGTCCGTTCCAGGCTAACCAGGAACAGCAAATCCATGGATGGTCCCAGCGTGGAGGCCCTGGGAATCTCAGCTGCCCTGTTTGTATGGGGATGCAGTGCAAGGGAATGTGGAAATGATTTTCCTGCAAGGAGAGTGCAAGAATCAGGATTGTTCAGCCTGGAGAAGAAAAGGGTCCAGGGAGACCTTTCAGTCCCTTGCAGGGCCTAAAGGGGCTCCAGGAGAGCTGGAGGGGGACTGGGGACAAGGATGGAGGGACAGGACACAGGGAATGACTTTCACTGCCAGAGGGCAGGGATGGATGGGATATTGGGAAGGAATTGTTCCCTGTGAGGGTGGCAGGCCCTGGCACAGGGTGCCCAGAGCAGCTGTGGCTGCCCCTGGATCCCTGGCAGTGCCCAAGGCCAGGCTGGACAGGGCTTGGGGCAGCCTGGGACAGTGGAAGGTGTCCCTGCCCATGGCAGGGGATGGAATGAGATGGGATTTTAAGGTCCCTTCCCACCCAAACCATTCCTGGATTTCATGAAAATACTTGTGGTGTGTTTGGCTTTGAGGGCAGTGCAGGGCGAGTCCTGGGGACGTTAAAAGGCTCCAGTGCCCCTGTCGTTCACCTGTGCTCTGGCTTCTGTGCCTTCCCATTAGAGTTTATTAATTATGATGGCTGTTATCTGCCTGTGTGATGGACGCAGCCCTTGGCAGGCCCTGGGACACTGCTGAGAATCAGAAGCAATTCAATAAGGAGGAGCCAGTGCGGAGGCCCTGCTTTCACTCTGCCTCCCTGGTGAGGATCCCACTGCTTCTCATCCAGGGCAGAGTGCAGCCAGAGCTGTGTCCCCCCAGCTCCACCTGGTGCTTTCCCAGTGGTCCTGAAACTGAGAGAGAGGTGGCTCAGATTGGAAATCAGGAGGAAATTCCCTGAGGGTGGGCAGGTCCTGGCACAGGGTACCCAGAGCAGCTGTGGCTGCCCCTGGATCCCTGGCTGTGTCCCAGGCCAGGTTGGACAGGGCTTGGAGACCCCTGGGACAGTGGAAGGTGTCTCTGCCATGGCAGGGGTGGCACTGGATGAGTTTTAACTCCCTCCTGACCTAAACCATTCTGGAATTCTGTGATCCTGCTCAGAAACATCACAAATTTGTGAGGCTCAAGCAAGGATCCAAGCACTGCCAAAGCTGCTTCCCAAGCTGGGGAAGGGGATGCCAAGAGGGAATGCAGCCCTGGGGAAAGAAATAAGGGTGTTTGGGGCTGAGACTTAAACTTTCTCCAAATTATTTTTCCTCCAGTCCTTCCCAGGCACTCCCACTTGCCCCTCCCTCCACTCAGAGCCGGCATTCCCTCCCTGCCAAGGCCCTGGGCAAGTGAGGAGAGAGCAGCCACTGCTGGGTCACCAGAGGGACCCAGAGCCCTGCAAACCACCCCGTGGGGAGGGGACATGAGCCCAACCTTCATCCAACAAGGAAACAACATCCTTTTAGGGACTCTGGTGTAGGCACAGGGTGTGTGGTGATTGTGATGGGGCTGAACCTCATCCCCAGTGGGTGCAGCTGTGAGCAGCAGGTGAGCAGCACTGACAGCAATGAGCCATGGAGTGCCCAGGTGTGCTGAGCAGCCACACAGGGAACAGAGGGCACCCAGGTGTAAGGTGTGGACATGAGGGGTACAAAAGTTTGGGCTAAAGCACAGGAAGGGCTGAGCTTGCAGCCTTCTTTAGTGCCGTGGTGTTACTCTGTGTGGCTTGAAGCTTTCTGACATTCTGTGTATTCTGTGGCTGTGTAGACTGTGGCCCGTGCTGTGCCATAGGCTGTGACCCCATCTCACCCCAGACCCCGCTGGGGTCGGGTAACCCCCCATCCCACTGGCAGCAAGCTCAGTTACTGGCAGCACTGCAGCCCAGAGTTTGCCCCCATTCTGGCATCCTAAAAGTTGCGTTTGCATCTTCCAAGCCCCAAACCTTTGTAGCTCCCCATTAAAAGCGCTTCTCCAGCTGAACTCGGTGCGGCAGCGCCTCCCCGGAGCGCCGCAGCTCCCGAGCCGGGAGAGCTTTGCTGCGTCCCTGCCGCTCTCCCGAGCAGCCCGGCAAGCACACGGACGCCTCCCGAAGGCGATTCTCGTTCAGGCTTCCCCTGCTCCTGTGAACATCCCGGGCTGGCCGAGGAGGCTCCGCGCTGCTCCGACGAAAGGAATTTATTGTGCCCGAGCCGATGGCGGCTTTGGCAGAAATCAGTTCCTGCGCTGCCCTGAGGTTTGCGCTCAGGTCGGGAGCGCCCAGCTGGGGTTTTTCTTCCCCCTCGCAGCATCTGGAGAAGCTCAGAACTTTCGGGCTGTTTATCTCCGCGGCACATCTGCAGGGCAGGGGATTGACGTTCCGACGGTCGCAGCTGAGCTGCAGGGACAGGTCAGGAGAACGGCTCGGAGCACAGCAGTGCCAGCGCAGGCTCCTCAGGGAGCAGTGCTGGAGCACCCAGCACAGCGAGGGATCGCAATGTCCCGAAGGGTTTGGGCTGGCACAGACCTTAAAGCCATTCTATTCTACTCATCCCTACACCTCCCACTGTCCCAGGCTGCTCCAAGCCCCGTCCGGCCTGGCCTTGGACACTGCCAGGGATCCAGGGGCTGGGCCAGGTCCGTGCAGGGATCCACACACAGCAGAATCCGTGGGCACAGCACAGGACAAAGCCCCAGCTCTGCTGCAATTCTCATCCCCAGCACAAGCCAGTGGCTCCTTTATGGATTTTTGTTATTCAGCTGAAACTGGAGCACAAGGAAATGGATTGACAAATCCACTGTCACCCATTGCTTGGCAGAGTCGCTGGTGAGTCCCCTGAGCTCCACAAACCCTCAGGCTCAGTGCAGGACGCTGCCAGTGCTCCCCCTCCAACACACACCACACACCACTGACATTTATTTAAATTGTGTTAAAAGCCCATTTTTCAACTCAAAGCAAGATCAAATAAAATTGTCACCGGTGCTACTCCACCAGTGCAAAACTCCTCCATTCCTACACCTAAAAATCAGAATTTCTTTCTTTCTTTCTTTCTTTCTTCCTTCCTTCCTTCCTTCCTTCCTTCCTTCCTTTCCCCTTTCACTCTCTTTCTCCCTTTTTTCTCTTTCTCCTCTCTCTCTTTCCATCTCTTTTTTCTTTCTCTTTTTTCTCTTTCTCTCTTTGCCTCTATTTTTTTTTCTCTCTTTCTCTTTTTTTTTTTTTCCTCTCTTTCTCTTTTTTTTTCTCTCTCTCTCTTTCTCTCTGTCTCTGCCCTGGAGGTAAAGCAATAACACATTTTCCCCCTCTCCCGTTCCCTTGCTCTCAGCATTCCGTCAGTGCCACTTCCAAGCTCTCATCCATCAGCACAGGCACTTGGCTTACAACGTTATGGTTTTGTTCAAATTAAATTAAAAGGAGGAGGAAATGTAGAGGCATTTCCCCGCTGATGGAGCTGCTTGTTTGGAAGGTTCAGGTGGATCTGAGCTTTTTAAGGCAGTTTTAAACTGTCGGCTTCACTTTAAAGACTTAATCCTACATGAAAAGCCTCGAGCTGCAGCAAAGCCGGGAGCGCTCCCGGTGAGTCTCATCACTTGCAGCCTTTCCTGGCATCTCTCGTTAATTTTTGCTGTATTTTTCTCTTTTTCTAGGGCTAAATGTATGCACAGACTTCACATTTTGCTTTTCTCTGAAGTGACATTCGCTCCGCTGTGTTCTGGGGTTTTTCACAGCCCGCAGCCAGCAGTGTCCCTGGGAGCCGCCTGCCCCCGTCCGGCCGCGCTGCGAGGCAGGGCTGGAGCCGAGCCGGGGTGGGAGGGGTGGGGATGGGGATGGGGATGGGGCCCCCCAACCACCCGGAAAGGGAGGGATGGGGCTGGAGCTCCCTGACTTCCCGGGAAGGAGGGATGGGGATGGAGTCCCAGACTTCCAGGAAAAGGAGGGATGAGCTCGCCCAGCCAAGGGCAGCACAGCCACCTTCCATCACGAGATCTGGCAGGTGCAGACAGTCTTGGGGCTGAATAAAGGCTCCTTTTCTCCACCCTTTTCTCCTCCAGGGAGGCAGAAGTCACAAGTGAGATGCTCTTTTCCCATTAAATCATGGCAAACATGTCCAAGGATTAAATCTCCCAAACTCCCAAACTTTGGTTTCTGTGCTTTTGGCTTCACCTGTTCAAGACCTGGAGCACAGATTCACTGTTAACAGTCGCTGGATCGAGATTTTCATCTTCATCTTGAGCGCAGTGGGCTCCCTCCCTCCTGGCTTTCCTGGCTTTTTTTCCACATCCATCTCCTAAATGCTGGAAAGAGCCAAAAATAAGTTCTCCAAGATCGTCTCCTTTTAGCCACTCTGTTGCAGAGCTGGGGAGTTGGCTCCAGCTTCCCCTGCTGCGGTAATTAGCTCGAGTTTAATTATTATGAGTTTGCTCGGGATGAGAGGGGGGAGGAGAGGCCCCTCCAGGTGCTGAAGAGCTGGGAAGGGGTGGGATGGTGGAGAATCTTTGGCAATCACTGAGTGCCCAACGTGGGAGCAGGAAGCTGGAACATTTGGAGGGGTTTGGGGCTAGAGTGAAGCAAGTCCAGAGCAGAGATAATTTCCTGGGAAGTGACACTGCCTCAGGTGCCTGTGAGGAGAAATCTGCAGCACTGGGAGCTTTCCAGGCAGTTCAGAGGCTTTCCTGCACCCCAGGGCGCTGCTCTGCCAGAGGCACGTGAGGAGCCTCCCCCTTTGGCTGCAGATCTGAACCTGCAGAGCCCTCGGAGCCAGGGAGGACCATCGATTATCCAGGCTGACTTCCCGCCTAACGCAGGCCAGATGAGCCGGGCTCACCCTGCTCCCAGCTCAGCGCTCCTGCTGCCTCCGCTTCTCCTCCAAAATGCCATCCGGTCTTCATTTAAAGACTTCAAGAGATGGAGAATCCATCACTTCCCGTGGCAGCTTGTGCCAATGGTTATTTCTAATAAAGGAGGAAGTGATTTAGAGCTTGGCTTACATGTCAGGAGCCTCTCTGGGTAAAGGATGGCTCCCAGGCTGCCTCCCCCCTCAAACAATGCACAGAGCACTTGCAGAAGAAGGATTTGCCCCCGAGTGTGTCTGTTCTCTCCAATGTTGCAGTTGTTGAGCCCTAAGTTGGTCTTTTCTCTATGAGAATAATCTTCTGAAGCCCATTGTGGCTGTGAAAACATTTCCTCAGCACATTCCTTAGAAGCTGGTTCTTTTTCCCAGAAAAAATCCCAGCACGTTTTGCCAACGCACACAAGAAATCCTCCCTGGGAGCCTTCAGCCACCCTGGTCCTTCCAGCCCCCACGGGCTGCCAGACCAGCAGAAGTTCTGCAGAAAACACCCCCAGAACTCCCCAATCCCTATTAATCCATGGCTCCTCCAGCCTCTCTCCCACCCTCCTGGAGGAGCAGGGAAGAGCCCTCTGGTGCCAGCCCTGCTGGGCTATCAGGACAGACACGGACACTGGGCTGCCTCATCCTTTCCAGGTTTTCTGAGCTCCCATCCCTCAGCACCGGGGTGGGACAGCCCCAGGCACGGCCCAGCTCACCTGGACAGGGCACGGGGGAGCAGGGACAGGGTTTGGGAGAGCTGCTGACATCTGAGACATGCCTTGGGTGTGGGACATGTGCCCCCTCCCTGTGCTCCTGCCTTGGACTCATCCTACTCCTGGATTCCCATTGGAGCTGGCAGGGAACTCATTCTTCAGTGCCAGTTTGCAGCTTCTTTTTTCTGCTCTGTCAAGTTGGGATTGAAGCTCTCGAGATGGAATTTCATGTTCAGGTTTAGCTTTTTATTATCTCTTATCTATATTACAAGTCATGGGTTATACAGCATTCTACTAACAAGCTACAAAATGGCTCACTATCTTTCATTATAAGGTCTTTTAAGGCTAAACTGTCCAATAAAGAAATGACACCTAAATTATTTTCACTTTTAACCCAATAACTATTCACTCATGTCCTGCAATGTGGACTTTTCTGTCTAATTACAAAATACCACCCAAACCCATGGAGAAGAAGGTGAACAAGAGGTGCCCCATATATATTGCTATATTCTAAACCCCCAAACTCTAAGTTTTCCACCACATGATATTTACAGAATGACAGAATGACCAGGTTGGGAGAGAGTCTCCTGGGGGTCAGAGTCTGTCAGCACAGAAAGTCTGAAATTCTCAGCAGCCAGGGTTTTCCAGCACTTGGGCAGGCTCAGAGGGCCCTGCTGACACCCCAGGGTCCTGCTGTGGCAGAACTGGGATCTGTCCAGCTCCTGCCCCGGTGCCCTCAGGCCACGTGGAGTGTGCAGAACCAGATGTTCTCCTGGGTTATTTATATCCCTGGAATATTCGATGTTTCTTGCTTTACTAGAGGGCTTCAGGTGCCCAGGTCATTTTTCAGAGCAGCAAGGGCCACAGGAGCTCCTGGAGCGTCCCACCACCTGCCAGGGGTGGCACAGAGCAGGAGGGAGGGAGGGAGGGTGGGAGCTGCTCCTGGTGGTTTAATGCTCTGAGATGATAATTTGTGCATCCAGGAGGGCTCTGAGGGAGGGAATTTGGCATGCACTGAGCACCTGGGTGAGTCCACCTGAAAGTGCAGCTGTGGGAACTCCCTTGTTCCAATGGACTGAACATCCCTTCTCCTGCTGGATGAGGATTCCCAGCACTGCAGCTGAGCTTGGCTGAGAGTCCATCTGCAAAAGGAGCTGGAGAAGATCTGAACCAAACCCACAGAGATTTTTCACCTCTATCTGGCACTGCCTGGAAGGGACAGAGCTGCCATCAAATCTCAGCTCCCTCAGATCTTCCAAAATCAGATGAGAGAGATCTCCAGGATGAGGGAAAATGTCTCATGTGGTCTCAGCTCCTCGGCTGATTGACACAACCTTCCAGCCCAGAGACCACAGGCAGGGCAAAACATGGCATGGAGGAAGAATGGGGATCAAAATCCATCTGGGAAGTTCATGGTTTGATAACCACATCCTCTGAAAGGGACAGGGCTGCTGCAGCAGTCGGGGGTTGGGAGGAGCAGGACTTCATATCCCCTCTTCCCCCCGAACAAATGTACCCAATTTCTCTCTTTGCTTACCAGAATTCCATCCCCATCCTTCGGGATCCGAAACAAGCAGGGCTTTCTCAAAGCAGCAGCTTTGGCCCCAGCAGAAATGTTGTTTTCCCAAGCTGCCACAAGATGCCAGCATTTCAGAGAGTTCCTGAGCTGGGAGCAGGGCGGAGGGAGCGCAGCCCTGGGCTGAGCCCCCTCGGCTCCTCCAGCTCCCCCGATGTCACCGAACCCTCTGTCCCCTCACGGACAGGGGACGAGGGTGGGCAAGGTGGAGAAAAGCATCTCCATGGGAAGTGAGAGAAGCATCTATGGGAGATTCAGGAAAACATCTCTGTGGGAGGTGAGGGAAAACATCTTCCCAGGGAGATGGACCAAAGCATCTTCTGGGGGGATGGAGGAAAGTATCTTCCTGGGAAACGGAGGAGACAGTCTCCCTGGGAGGTGGAGGAGAGCATTTCCACGGGAGGTGGAGGAAAGCCCCTCCCTGGGAGCGGGAGCTGTGGCTGGCTGGGCTGCAGGCAGAGCAGGCTCAGCAGCTCTGAGCTCCCTGGTGCTGCCCAGCCCGGGCTCCCCTGCTACAGAGCACACCCCGGGATTTATGGATGCAGGGAAGGGTACCCTGAGCCTGGGAGAGCCACAGACCCTCCAGCTGGGCTGAGGCTGCCTCTTTCCATGCTCAAAGGAAACCTCCTCCTCCTCCTCCTGAACTGTGCACACTTCTCTGAATCCTTCCTCAGCATCCCCAGGCACTTGCAGTAGCAGTTTTCCCTCTCACTTCCCCAAACAGAGAGAGCCAAACGAAGCAGTTCCCCATTTTCTCCTATCAGTTATCCCTGGCAGCCCTGGGGAGCTCCCAGCTCTCTTTCAGTTCTGTTTCTGCCCCACCTGCTCCACCCTCAGCCCTCCAGCAGGTCCCAGCCAGAGGAGAACGACTCTGTGGGCCCAGTTCTCCTTCGGGAGTCACTGCCCAGGGGCACAGAACTCCTGGATGTCCCTAAACCTGAGAGTGCCACTGAGAAGGAGCAGCTGAGGGGGCTTTTCCAACTCAGATGAGCTTTTTTTCCTCCTGTGGAAAGACATGGAAGAAATTCAGCTCCTCCCTGCCACTGATAACCTGCTGACCCCCCCTTGTTTGCCAGCAAGCCTTGGGTAATTCCCCTAATCCTCCAAACATCCCAAACCCCACGTGGGCCCTCCCAGTCCATCCCTTGTGCAGGGGATGAGGGACAGGGGGTGCAGGAGCTGCCCACGGCACCTGAAACCCTCGGGGCTCCTCTGTGACTCCTTTACAGCACAGCCACGGTGGCAGTGGCTGGCAGACACCCCTTGGCACCCCCCAAAGCTCTCCAGGAAGATCCAGCAGTCCCCATCCCCTTTTCTGTCCATTCCCCCAGAGATGGGGAGATGGGAGAATCAACACCTTTGTTTCTATAAATATTTGTTTCTATAAATAAATGTATCCTTTCCCTTTTTTTCTTGCTTCATGGATCTCCCTTCCCACCCAGAGGGAAGAGGAGATAATTGGAAATTATGGATAATGTACTGGAAACCCAAATCCCTGTTTGCTTTGAGGGTAGCCAGCTGGTTTCGAGCTTTATTACCCAGACCACAGCACGGGAGGACAATTTTCCTTGGGAATTTGTCTTTGCAATCACAAAATTCCTCCCCTCACTGCAGCAAGTTGGGATTGATGTCAGCAAAGAACTCAGTTTTCACGGCCTGGAGCCCAGGCCAAGGACTTTTTGTACCTTGCCATGATTTTTACACTTGCCAGTCTTCCAGCACTCTGTTTTCCACGACTCCACAGAGGTGTTGGATAAATTTCCTGTTTCGCTCCTGCAGCAGCGAGCTTTATCAGGGAATATTTGGGGAGGCAGACACTGCTTCCAGACAATGCTGTCTCCATAAAAGAGCTGGGAAATGGGGCTGTGCAATAATTCCTTCCCTGCTCACCACAGGCTGGCAGTTCAAACCCTCAGCTGCAGCTGACAGTGTGGGCTGGCCTGTGACACACAGGGATGCTCAGAAATGGATCTCTTTTTTCTACACACACTCACATAAAATGGACTTCTCTGCTCCAGAGTGGAAAATCAAACATTTTACCGTATGCTCATAAGTGATTTTTGTTAGAGAGCAACTTATCTCCTCCTTTAACAACCAAAAATTATTGATTGTATTTTCCTGATAATATTTCCATTGTGCAGTTGAGGCTGTGCAGTCTTTGCACTCAGAAAATAAAGGAGTATTTCACCATCACCTTTCCTCAGGGAAAGCTCCCACCAGAGCTTTGGTACGTGGCAGGCTGGAAAGCCTTTCCCAAGGTCAGTGAGCAAAGTTCAGCTCTGGCCCCACTGATTGCTGTGTACCACACCCCAAGCCCAGCCTGCCTGGCACTGGGAACCCTGGAGGCTGCCCAGTTTAACTGGGACCTGCTGCCAGCCCCCCCAAGCCACAGGGTGCCCCTGGGCAGTAGCAAAGGCACCGAAACCTCTGGATTGTGCAGATGTGGCAGGGACATCCCCTGTGTCACCAATGCAGCACAGAGTGGCCTGCAGAGCAAACATGCTGTGGCCAGATGTGTGCAACATCTGCTCAGACCAACAAAGCAAAAACAACCACAAAAATAACTGAAAGAAAAGGGAAAGGAGGAGCATCCATGGATCCTGCAGGCTGCAGGGGCTGGTTGACGTGGGGGCGTCCCCAGGAAAGGCTGTGGCACAGTGACAGCTCAGCTGGGAGCCACATCCCTGCTCCAGGGAGAGCACTCCCAGCCCTGAGCAGGCCATGGAACCCAGGAGGACTGGGACACTCCAAAGGGGGCTCCATGGGGATCTGCATCCCTCCTGCTGCCCCAGATGGACACTCAGGACCCCTTCCTGCACATGACATAACACATAACAGATTTACAGCATCCCTGGGGGTGAGGAGGTGTCCTCATCCCCTCCTGCAGGCTGATCCCAAAGTGCAGGCAGGCCCCATGCTCCAGGGAAATGTCATCTGGGAGCCAAAGAGAGCAGGGCACGGCAGGGCCTTGGTGGCTCCTGCCCGAACCTCGGCCAGGATCCCCCACGATGTGAAAACCAGGAATGTCCAGCCAAGCCCTGGGTCCTGTTGGGATGATCCTGGATGCTCTGAGACAGGACAGCACCACGGGGTGTCCCTGAGCCTGCCCAGAAACACTGCCCCAAAACCAACACCCCCATTCCAGAGGCAGGAGGGCACAGCGCAGAAAGGGAAACATGCTGGGTTCCACCAGAGCTGGGGAATCCCCCCTGGGGACATCCTGGGCTGGTGTCCTCCCCCCTGGGGACATCCTGGGCTGGTGTCCTCCCCCATGGGGACATCCTGGGCTGGTGTCCTCCCCTGTGGGGACACCCTGGGCTGGTGTCCTCCCCCCTGGGGACATCCTGGGCTGGTGTCCTCCCCTGTGGGGACATCCTGGGCTGGTGTCCTCCCCCCTGGGGACATCCTGGGCTGGTGTCCTCCCCAGTGGGACATCCTGGGCTGGTGTCCTCCCCCGTGGGGACATCCTGGGCTGGTGTCCTCCCCTGTGGGGACATCCTGGGCTGGTGTCCTCCCCCCTGGGGACATCCTGGGCTGGTGTCCTCCCCAGTGGGACATCCTGGGCTAGTGTCCTCCCCCGTGGGGACATCCTGGGCTGGTGTCCTCCCCTGTGGGGACATCCTGGGCTGGTGCTCTCCCCTGGGTGAGCTCAGCCCTGCAGAAATGGGGCTGTTCTCAGCCTCAGCCCCAGCCCAACTCCTGCACTGCCTCATTGATTTCTGCTCAGCCCTGGAGCTCTCCAGGTAAATCCAAGGGAAAACTCCCCTCTTTTGCCCAGCCTGACTTCACCAATCAGTGACAGGTCCCAGGACATCAAACCCTAGCCCTGCCCCTGCCTCTGTGTGCTCCCAGCACCCTTGGCCACCTCAGGGGTCTGATTCTGCTTCCAGAATTCCATCAGGGCATGTGGCTGGTTAAGGAAATCCCAGCAACCACAGCTGGCAGGTTGGGATTGGGTCACAGACTCATGGAATCATGGAGTCATTCGTGCTGGAAAAGTCACTGGAGGGTCTGGATCCCCTTGCATGGTGCTCACCCCCAGTGGAGTGTGGGCTCTGCTCCTCTGAGCCCCCTGTGTGGGGCAGGGGGGGATGGTTTGTCTTGCTTGGGCTGAGTTCTGCTGCAGCTGGGATTTGAGCCCAGCCCTGTGACCCTGCTCAGAGCAGCTGCCCCAGGAACAGGACCCCCCTCCCAGCCTGGGACAGGGATCCCTGGGGCAGAGCTGGGGACAGCAGGACACTGTCACCTCCCAGCCACCATGGCAGTGGGTTTGACTGTAAGTGTCCATCTATAAATACATTCCGTGTCCAAAGTCAGGAGAAACAAATCACTGGGCAGAGGTGGAGCTCTGCCTTGGTGACAGGCTCTGACTGTCCAGCAGCTCTCCTGGAGACACCAGGGGGTCACAGCTGAGACAGCCACAATACCCAGAGTGCCACCATGGAATATCAGAAAGCTTCAGCCCACACAGAGTAACACCACGGCACTAAAGAAGGCTGCAAGCTCAGGCCTTCCTGTGCTTTAGCCCAACCTTTTATCCCCTCATGTCCATGCCTTACACCTGGGTGCCCTCTGTTCCCTGTGTGGTTGCTCAGCACACCTGGGCACTCCATGGCTCATTGCTGTCAGTGCTGCTCACCTGCTGCTCACAGCTGCACCCGCTGGGGATGAAGCTGGGCCACAGCCCCATCCCAATCAGCACACACTGTGTGCCTGCAGTTCCCCTCTTTTTTTTTTCTTTTAAGTAAGTGCTATGTCTACTATTTCTCTTCACCAGGGCCTGGTGCTGCAAAGGACAATCCCTGACCTGGGCTGAGTGTCCCAGCAGCTGGAGCCTGCAGGAGCCATGTACTGCACAGGTGACCTCAGGGGCAATGGACAGGTGACACACACAGGTATCCCCCAAGGAGCCTTCCCCAGCCCCTCTGGAGCCTGCCCTGCTCCTTCCTCCACAGCTCTTTGAAAAGGCCCAGGCAGAAATGCAGAGATTTCCCAGCACCAGCAAACCTGATTTCCTTGCCACTCTGCTCAGGCCAGCACTCTCCTCTGTGCATCGCTGAATCCCTCTGGAGTGAGGGGTTAGGTAAAATAAATGAGGAAAACTGGAGTTATGATGCTCAGAGAGCAGAAATTGGCTTATTTGCACTAAGAACATTTCTTCCTGTGGGTGCTGCTGTCCTGTCTCTGCCTAATGTGTTTCACATCTCCCTCCTTGTCTGCCAGCACTGCTCACCTCCAGCAGGGCCCACCTGATGCTGCCCAGCCAAGTGGAAGCTGTCCTGATGTGCCTTTCCTTGGCAGTTTGGGGATGCAGTGAACAATCTCCAGCAGCTGGAAAAGCTCCTGTGACACTGTGAGTGTGAGCACAGCTCCTGTGACACCTCAGCTGTGAGTGAGGGCAGGAGTCTGACCAAGGCAGGGATCAGCCTCAGCTCCCAGCCTCACTGAAGAGATTTCCCAGCATTTCCACACAACACCAAGAGCAGAATGCTGCTCAGAGTGACTGTGAATTTCTGTAAAAAGGAAGAAAAATCTGATTCTAGCGGAACTGGCTGTGCCCCTGTGCAGGGACAGGAACATCTCTGGAGCTGGGACCATCCTCGTCACCTCAGCAGGGATCTGAGTGCAGAAATGGGTGGGCATGGGGATAAATCACACAGACTCCATTTTCTCCATGGTGGAAAAGCTCCTTCTTTATTCACATAACTCCTTTTTATGCAGTTTTACAGACCTCGTGGGTGACTCCCATTGGTTGGTAGTTTTTTGCCAATCACTTTACTGGTCAGTAACAAGTTGTTATTCTGTATTCATGGGTCATTCAAACCCCTGGTGTGTCCGTGCAGGAAAAGTTATTTGTCCGAGAGAGTTTTAATTTTTCCCGTCTAACAGTGCAAAAACACTTAATAAAGGTTCTGGTTGTTTTTCACCCAGGAATAGATTGTTATGTTAACAAACTGCTCACACCAGGATTGCTTTCATGTGGGAATTTGCAAAATGCTGGCTTTGACAAGGCCAGCCAATGACTCCAGGACAGCAGGCTGGATTTCGTGAAGATTTTCTTCATGATTTTTCTACCTTGCTGGAACAGGTGAGGAAACTTGAGAAGAGCTGTGACCCCAGGTATGCTGGGAAATCTGGATTTTCGTATGTCTGAGGTAGCCCAGGAGGGGTGGGTACACACTTTTTCCTGCTGTTTCAGGGGTGCAGCCATTGAGGCCAGCCCAGCTGGAAGCTGTGCCCGTTTCCCTGCAGCAGATGGGCACTGAGGCCATCCAGGCTCTGGAATGATCCCTCTCCCAGGGGCCAGCAGGCACAGCACAGGGCACAGAGTGTCAGGAGCCCCTTGGCAGACACAGCCAGGGCGGGCAGCTCACTGCCCAGGGCTGTGCCCATGGCAGGGATGGCAGCTGCTCCTGCCCCAGCCCGTGCCAAGCCTCCCACAGCAGGAAAGGCCTGGCTGTGGTCTCCACAGCAGGAAAACCTCCAGGAATAATTCACCCTCCCCAGGGCTTGGGAGGTGCTGCTTGCCCAGAGAAGGGGCAAGGAGCTTCTGGGGATGGAGAGCTCCTTTCTCAGAGGTTCAGGAGACACCCAGAGCAGCCTGGAAGCTTCCATGAACTCCACAGCAAACCCCCAGGGGATCTGAGCTCATTCCAGGACCAAACCTGGAGCGTGGGATGGAAAGAGAGAGGTGTGGGGTGGGAGAGGATGGTTTCCCTCACAGACCTGCCAGCCTGGGAGAGGGATAACCCCTGTGGTGCTGCCAGGAGAAATCTCCTCTGATGGACACAAATCTCCACCCTGGGTGACATCAGGGCTGAATTCCAGAATTCCCAGGCAGACAGAGCCTGGGCAGGGTGCCCACGCTGCCCTGCCCTGCCCGAGGCTCAGCCAGGCCATCCCCATCCCTCAGCCCAGCCCTGACACTGAGGGTGCCCAGGAACAAAGCACCTTTGGTAACTCTTTGCATTCATGGCAGCAGTGTCACCATCTTGGTGTTTACAGCAGAAATGTCACCAGCCCTGAGCTCCCAGACCCAACCCAGGGCTCCCCATCCTCACACCTGGGGGTGTTCTGGTCCCAGGGAGGGAACAGCAACATCCCAGTGGGAACAGCCATGGCCAAGCACCCCAGGACAGGCCACTCCACCCAGCAGGGTGAGAAATGCACTTTCTGAGTTTCAGATTAATCAGAGATTTTGAAGCTTTGACTAGTCCAGATTTAAAAAAAAAAAAAATGAATAAAGAAAAAGAAGAAAGGGGGGAAGGAATAGTGAAAATATTATTTATTTTATTTTTTTATTGTTTTATTTTCTTATTTATTTTTTAATAATGAAATATTTATTTTTGACATAATCAACCCACCTAAATCCTAAACCCCACAGCCATTCCCTCAGGATTTAGATGGGTTGTTGTGCTGTTTGAATTAAAGGGCTTTTTTAGACCAAATGGTTCTCAGGGTGCAAATAAAAAAGCATTTGACAGCTACCAAACTAGGACACCTCAAGTTTGAAAACACTTGGAAGAGAGTCTGAAACTGAGAGACATTTGTGAGGCATTTCAGAGCTGCAGGGAAGCTGAGCTGGGCTCCTGACAGTGGAATCTGGAGCAATCCCCCTGCTCATCCACCTGATTTAACTCCCTCTCCACCTCCTAGACCAACTCCAACCACACCCCAAAGCATGGATGTCCCAGTCATGATTAAATTTCTACAGATTTTATAAAAATCAGCAGCTGGGTGGAGGGGAGAGCCAGGCAGGGCCCTGGTGTGACACCTTCTGCTCGGCTCAGCAGGGCCAGCCCAGCCAGGTGGGAGAGGACACGGTGGGAGGGGGGGATGAGCAGGAATGGGATCCCCCAGGAAAACAGGCTGCTTGCATTCTGCTGTCCACAGGGCTTCTGTAACCGAGAAAGGACTCAAAAAGCAGCGCCCATGCAATGCTGCTCATCCTTCTCCAGGGCACTCCTGGTACCTTTTCTGGGAGTGGGGTGGGCAAGGGCCAGGGCAAGGCTGCAGTCTCCTCTCTTTGATCCAGGCTGGCCCCCTCCTGCCCCCCCTCCTGGGGCTCTGCTCTCACTGTCTTCTGCTCCTCTGTTTATTTGTCCTCAAGCGTGTCTTTGTCTTAGCCAGGAGCTTGGAAAGCTCCTTGGAGAGCTCCTTGGAGAGCTCCTCGGAGAGCTGGCTCAGGCTGCCTTTGCCATCTGGCTGCTGCTCATGGCTGAGGATTCCAGTAGCAAACCAAACCCAAACACTGGGAAATGGGCCTGGGGACAGCTCGTTTTTATGAGGAGGACAATGGGATGGGAATGGGAGAGAGCCTGTCCCCTCCCAAGCTGAATAGGAGCTCTCCCCAGGGCTCTCCAGGAGCTCCCAGGGCTCCTCAGGCCCCTGGAAGCTCCAGATAGTTTTGCATTCCCAAGGTCCCAATGAACAGGGTGGGGAAACTGAGGCACAGGGCCACTCCTTGTGTGGCAGAGCTGAATGTCCTGACCCCCAGGAAGAGTCTGGGGGCCCAGCCAAGGGAAGGTGGCTCTGAGGTCACCTCTCCCCCCAGTCTGGGTGCTGACCGTGCTGGGGACAGTGGCAGCTCCTGCTGGGGATCACGGGGAAGGGGCAGTGACAAATGGGCTGTGGCTGCAATGCAGCGATGTTATCGTGGCCTCTGTTCCTCCCCCTGGGGGGACCACGAAGGGCCCTGCCTGCCCGGGCCAGCTCCCATTTCCCTGGGTGGTCACGGGTGGCCGGGCACCGTGAATCAAAGTGTCGGAGCGGAGCGGGAAACGGCGGGATGGGAACGGGAGCTGAAACCTCTCTGCCACGGGGGCTCCGGCCAGGGAAACCCGCACAGGCCTCATCTGCCTTCACCCAGGCTCTCAGGGTGGTACTTGAGCAGCTCCACAGCCCTTCAGAATCCCACCTTGGAATTTTTGAAGCCATTTTTTGATGTCTCAGATGTAAAAGCTGTGAGTTTGCAGCTGCCCTGTTCTCATTGCCCTCCTCCTTCAATGGCACTGTGGAAACATGAGCAGGTGAAGGATTTTCTGGGGGAGGCCAGAGATGGTGTGGGGAGGTGATGGAGAAGAGAATCCCCATGGACTGAGTTGTTCTTCCTTCCTAAAAAACCCTGTGGTGTTCTTGGCACTCCCTGTGTGAGACCTGCACTGGTTTCCTGGGAAGGCCTGGGGCAGGATGCTCTGCTGTTCACTCTGTCCTTTGCCAGCTCTGCCCTCAGCACTGCCAGCAGCACCCAGCCGTGGCTGCCATGGCACTGGGCACAGTTATCCCTCAGGGATGGGGAATGGAGCCTTGCTCTCATCTCCAGTCTGCAGGACAGGCCTGAGAAAACTGCTAGGGACAAAGAACATCAGTGCTTCATCCCCACATCCATCCATCCCCACATCCATCCATCCCCACAGCCATCCATCCCCACATCCATCCATCCCCACATCCATCCCTCCATCCATCCCCACATCCATCCATCCCCACATCCATCCCCACATCCATCCCCACATCCATCCATCCCCACATCCATCCCCACAGCCATTCCCTGGCTCCAGGGGTTCTGCCAGTCCCACCAGGACCCCTTGACTTCCACATGTTCAGACTTTTCCTTGCACACAACTTGCTGCAGCTCGAGGAGCTGCTGCTTGGTCCCCAGCTCAGTCAGCAGCTCACGCTCCCCTCCCAGCTCCTGGAGCTGCACCAGCTCTCTCTGATCCCAGGAAATGAGTTTTCCAAATGAGCCGTGCCCAGCCCATCGATAAAGAAGGCATCAAGGCCTGCCCAATTTCTCTTTTGCTTTCTCAGGCCCCATAATGGATGAGGTGAGGAAGGACTCCCTGCCCACGGCAGGGCTTGGAATGAGATGGGCTTTAAGGGCTCTTCCAACCCAAACCGTTCTGAGATTCTGGGATTCCACAATGATTTCCCCCTGCTTCTGGCTGTTTCCAATGTGTTTGTTGCCAAAGCTGTGTAAAAATGTGGCTGTTTCCTGCACCTCAGAGCTGCCTGGATGTAAAGTGTGTCCCGAGAGGAGGATCAGCCCCTCGGGTTTCCCTGGGCTGGCTGCATCCCTGCTGGATCCCAGCTTCCCAGGGAATGCAGATCTGTCTCCAAATTCATCCCCAGAGAAGGTCTAAACCTTGCCCCAGTGGAGACAACAGCAGGGTTTGTTGACTTCAGCAGCACCAGGAGATCAATCCATAAATTAACACAGCAATGCCAGGCTCAGCAGCTCTCTTTATTGTTCCCTTCAGCCCTGGGCTGCCTCGGGCCCTGAGCCATTACCTGATCCATGGAACCAGGGGTATCCCGGGACCTCAGAGATCAAAAGGAAACTTTGCACGGCTCAGAGGGAAGCATTCTGGGCTGCTGGATGTGCTCCTCCTGACAGTCTCTTCCGTGGGAGCTTTGTCACTGTGCCCAAACCTGTGCTGGAAATCTCTGCTCGTGGGCTGCAGTGAGACAGCTCTGCCTCACCAGGGCCACTGGATAAAAGGGTTTATAGCCACAGAGCTCCCCAGTTTCCCTCCACCCTGAGCATTCTGCCAGCACAGGAGTGTTCCCACACCCCCAGAGTCCCAGAGCAGCAAGTCCTGAGCTCCTCCTGAGCTTCCCAAAACCTGCAGTGAGTCCTGAGCTTCCCAAAACCTGCAGTGAGTCCTGAGCTTCCCAAAACCTGCAGTGAGTGCTGAGCTTCCCAAAATCTGCAGCGAGTCCTGGCCTGCTCAGGACCTGGGAAATGAAATAAGTTTTTCCTGCTGACGAGAACAAGTGACAAGGTGTCACCCAGCACTGCAGGGACATGGAATATAGAGCCTTTTTCATCCATGCAAGAGGACAGATTGCAGGATAGAGGTTTCCTAGTGTCCCAGTCTGAGCACTGGGTATAAATGTGTTTACACTGGGCTTTTTGGCTGGTTTAGGGATCAAGTCCCAGCATGGCCTTGGCAGAACTCCTCTCATGGGGTGTCCCTCCCCGGTGTGAGGAGCTGTGTGTCACTCCAGCCAAACTCAGCCTTGGTGAGGCTGGGAGCTGCTCACCCCAGGGCTGTGCGCTCCCCTCCTTTGGGAACAGCCTGAGGTTTGGGCCCAGGGCAGGACAACGGGAGCACAGGGGCTCCAAGGGCCTTCGCTGAGCTCCCCTCATCAATCTCCATCAATCCTCCCTCTCGTGTGCCCCACTTTGGTCTCTGGACCTCTCCCTTCCTCCTTCCCCTCCCTCCCGCTGCCCCCCAGCACACACAGGCACATTTCCTTTTCCTTAAGCAAACACTTTTCAGATTTAAAAGTGAACTCCGGGCGCAGGCTGCAGAAAGACAATGCGGCCTGGCCACTTATCTGCTGCTATCTGCTCCCGACAAGCTGCGAGCCCAGATTGGGCCTGCAGGAGATTCCGTGTTTATGGCCACAGGAGGAGGGAGAGGAGGGGAAATCTGCTGGGCCAGATAAGTCCAGGAAATGGGGCTGGTGGCTGGAGCAGAGTCAACAAAGCTGAGCAAGCAGCCGGACACCTCAGGAGTGCCAGAGACGTGGCTCAGTGTCACGACTCTGTCACGACTGCAGCTCCCCTGGACACCTCAGGAGTGCCAGGGACATGGCTCAGTGTCACGACTCTGTCACGACTGCAGCTCCCCGGCAAGCAGAGAGGATTTGCCCTTCCTGCCATGGAGAACAGAAACATCCTGATCTCTTCACACACTTGCAGTGTTTGCCAGTGAAGAGCCCAAATTGAAGCTGCTCAGCCCATAAGCAGGCCCCTGAAATAACCCTCTTGGTTTTGCAGGACTGCGAGCACGAGCTGGGCCCAGCAGCAGCTCCCGGCTCCGTGAGCCACACCTGGGGTTTATAATGTGCTGTGTAAATCTGGAAGCTCCCTGGGCCCCAAAGGATCTCCTAGTCTGTGTCCAGGAGTGTGGCTCAGAACCCACAGCACAAGGCAGGAGCTGCTCACATGGGCACCAGGAGATTTTTATAGCCACCACGTTATTTTTATAATCACCTCTTATCCCCATGTGCACGAGGGGTTTGGTGGTAACTGGAAAAGCCTGTGGGCTTCGTCTGTAATGTATTTCAAACACAAAAATATCTGGGCTAATTATATCCAAGAACAGCAGCTGACATTGTTCTGGCAGCCCAAAAACTGTTGTAAGCATGGCTGTGGAATGGAAAAGTGAGGCTGTCTGCTCTCCTCTGGAAAACGAACTGAAGGGAGCTTTCATGGCTGTTTCTAAGCAGGAAAACTTCTGCAAACTCTTCTTTGGGGCAGCTGCTCTGATTTTACCTTAAACTCTGTAATTTATGACAGAGCCTTTATATCTGAGCTACTGAGAGGAAAGGCAGCCTCATGGAGAGCAGAGTGCCACTGATGTCCAACAGCCTCCAGCTGCAGGGCCCTGGGTCACCCCAGCTCTGTCCTGGTTCAGGCTTTACTGGCTGAACTCCCTGTGTTCACAGCATTTTCATCTGCTTGCTGATGGGCTTTTCCTGTGCACTGCTCCAGCCCTGCTTTGCATGCTGCTGTTCCATTCTCCCCTTGCTCCAGCAGGTTCCATTCTGCTGCCACAGCCCTGGCACACCCCCAGCTCCAGGGTGAGCCCCACAATGCTGCCACAGCCCTGGCACACCCTAGCTCCAGGGTGAGCCCCACGGCCCAAGGACTGGTGTGATGGACTAAACAGAGCTCCAGGCACTGTCCCTGCTCCAGACACTGTCCCTGCTCCAGACACTGTCCCTGCTCCAGGCAGTGTCCCTGTCCCAGGCAGTGTCCCTGCTCCAGGCACTGTCCCTGCTCCCAGGCACTGTCCCTGCTCCCAGGCACTGTCCCTGCTCCAGGCAGTGTCCCTGTCCCAGGCACTGTCCCTGCTCCAGACACTGGCCCTGGCCCTGGCACCTCTGCGGGCATTCACAGAATCCCACATTGGTTTGGCTTGGAGGGACCTGAAAGCTCACCCAGTTCCATCCCTACTGTGGATCCCAGGATATTCCTCAGGTGCTTTCCAGCACTGGCACAGAGGAAACCAAGCCTTCCCTCCCCTTCCTATTGATCCCTCTTTCACCCCCAAAGCTTTCCCTGTGAATAGTTTGAATCCAGGTTTCGTCCCCTCCATATTTTGCTGTCTGAGGCTGGTGGAAGATTGCCTGCCCATAGCAGGCTTGGAATAAGGTGATCTTCAAATTCCCTTCCAACCCAGGCCACTCTGTGAAATCTGCATTTCTGCCATCTCCTCTCCTTGCACAGGGAATTGCCAGTTCCTGGCTTTTTTCTCTTGAGGTTGGGATTGAAGCACTCAAGAAAATATTTCGTGTTCAGACTCAGGTGTTTTTTATTTCTTATCAATGTTACAGTCTCACAGCAGTGAGCTCTGCAGTTCTTCACTAACAAGGTACAAAATGGCTCACGATCTTTCTCTACAAGGTCTTTTAGGGATAAACTATCCAATTAAGAAATGACACCTAAATTATTTTCACTTTTAACCCAATAACCAACCACTCATACCCTGCAATGTGGACTTTTCTGTCCAATTACACAAAACCACCCAAACCCATGGAGAAGAAGGTGGAGAAGAAGGGAAAGAAGAAGGTGAAGAAGGACCAGCCTCCACCCCAAAACCTCCATCTTGCTCCATATTTATTGCTCTATTCTAAACACTTAAACTCTTAAGTTTTCCACCCTGTGATATCACACACTTCTATCCAAACTCCACACCCACAATCCCAGTTCTGTCATTCCATTTTGGAAGCTTCTCCACAGCCCCAGATCGATGCAGTGTTCTCCTGGGGGTCAGAGTCTGTCAGCACAGAAAGTCTGAAATTCTGTGTATCCAGAGCTCCAACAGGGAGCAGCTCTCCCCTCTTGTCCCAGGCAGTTTCTTTGGTCCAGAAGTTGCTCAGAGCTGGGCTCAGCGTCTCCTGCTGTCTCTGCTCCAGCCAGGATGCCCGGGGGGCCCTGGCAGTGCATGGCAGAGCCCTGACACGGAGCCATCTCTGATGCAGCAAACTCTCACCTCACAGCATCAGCCAGGGAGATTTCCCAGATGGTGGCTCCTCCAGCTGGGAGCAGTTATTCCCCCAAAACTCCTTCCCATGGAAAGGCTGCTCCAGGAGCCCTTAAATCTGCCTGGAGCCCCTGAGCTGCTGGGACAGTGTGGAGACAAGGGCCGAGGTACCAGAGCTCCTCAAGGGAAAGCCCTCAGTGGGAAGGGCTAAAACACCATTTTTCTGGGTTGTTCTAAATTTCCTCTTTATTTTATGGTTCATCAGATTCAGAGAGAAACCTTCTCTGTGGAGGAGTGGAATGGGAAACACACTTCCATGTCAAAGCCTCGGAATGGCATCAAGCTTTAGTCATTTATTTTCCTTTCATTCATCTTGGGGTTAGGGTTATTTTAATCCTTTTTATTCCTCTGCCTGTTTATGTTTTTGGTGGAGCTGCCTTTCTTCTCCCTCCTGCTCTCCTCCTGTACCATCCACAAGGTGAGATATTTCCAAGGAATTGATCTCCAGGAAGAAATAATGGATGTGTTTGCTTGGCTGGTTGTTTTTCTGTGGAGATCAGAGCAGGTGGAGCCCTTTAGAGCTCCAGAAAGGTCCTCAGGGGCTGCCTGGTCTCTCCTGAGCTGGAGAGCTGAAGTCCAGTTTGGCCAGGTAGGCTCCAAGGGAGAATCAGGACAAGAATTTGGGGTTTTGCTTAAAAAAAAAAGAGGAAAGAAGCAATCCCAGAGTGAGTAAAGGCCTCAAGCTGTGGAGCTGTGCTATACAAGGAGGGGAGGCTTTACCAGAGGCAAGGACAACTTCGAGTTTTATATCCAAAAAAAAAAAAAAAAAGATTTTTAACTCTTCTAGAAAAGGTGCTTAATGTAAAATTCACTAAAAAGCAAAGCAGCAGCAAATCTTGCAGGGGACCTGGGGTCACGGCCACTTCTCTTTTCTGAAGAGGCAAAACTCCTCTGGAGGAAGAGTTTTTGTTTTCATTTCTTTTCCTTCTTTTCTTCTCTTTTTCTAGTCAACATCAGCTGGCCAGGGATCTCTGTGGAGAAGGAACCTTGGAGGGGTGGCAGTGCTGTCACCAGGGCCACCCAGGTGAGCCTCTGCAGGTGCCACTGCGAGGGGTGACATCATGGCACATGGGTGTCCTGTCACTAAATGATGCTGAAGGGGCTGAACACAAAAATCCTGGGCTAAAGCAGGAGTCTCCAGGGCCACGTGTCCAGCAGGGAGGTCCAGGAGAGTGGGGGCTCCTGCTGGGGACTGCTCAGGGGGGCAGAGCTGGTGTGGGGTGAGGCTTTGTGGGATTCCTGTCCTGCCCCTGCCAAAACAGGACTCAATCCCTCTCCCACAGGTATTCCTGCCCCCCCTCTGCCACAGGGATTAGATCCCTCTGCCACAGGGATGAAATTCCTGTTCCACCTTTGCCACTATGGGATTAGATCCCTCTGCCACAAGGATTCCTCTCCTCCCTCTGCCACAGAAATTCCAGTCTTGCCTCTGCCACAGGGATTAAATCCCATTGTCAAAGGATTTTCTGTTCTCCCTCTGCCACTACAGGATTAAATCTCTCTGCTACAGGAATTCCTGTCCCACCTCTGCCACATGGATTAGATCCCTCTGGCACAGGGATGAAATTCTTGTTCCACCTTTGCCACTACAAGAATAAATCCCTCTGCCACAGAGATTCCTGTTTTTCCTCTGCCACATGGATTAGATCCCTTTGCCACAGGGATGAAATTCCTTTTCTGCCTTTGCTGCTATGGGATTAGATCCCTCTGCCACATGGATTAGATCCCTTTGCCACAGAAATTCCTGTTTTGCCTCTGCCACAGGGATGAAATTCCTTTGCCAAAGGGTTTCCTGTCCCACCTCTGCCACTCAGGAATTAAATCCCTTTGCCACAGGGATGAAATTCCTGTTCCACCTTTGCCACCACAGGATTAAATCCCTCTCCCACAGGAATTCCTGTCCCCCTCTGCACAGGGATTGGATCCCTCTGCCCCAGGACTCCTGTCCCACCTCTTCCTACCCCACTGCTTTGGGCTCTGAGGTCTTATCGCCCCATCCCTAAACTTTCCTTCCTGCCTTTTGTCGGTGAGGCTTTCTTTGTCCAGGAAATGTCACTGTCACCCTCCGGTCCCACCCCACGCAGCTTCGGGAGAATCTCTCCAGGGACTGGTAAAAGCCCACGGGAACTGAGGCTCACACCAGTCTCCAACCCAAACTGGTTTAACTGGAGTTCCACGGCATCCCACAGGCAGTAAATCATTTCCTTGGATGTGTATAAACTCCCATGTTCTGTAAATGATCGGGAGTTTAACAACACCAAACTCTCACTTTTTGTAACTCCACAATAAACACTCCTTGAAATAAATACTCCAAACGTGTCCTCAAATCCAGACAGTGAAAAGAGAAAGGTTCTCGTTCCCATCAAACAGACAGGGAACAAGGAAATTAAAATTCCTGGGGCACTCATGAACCTTCACCTAACATTCCTTTTTCAGGAATAATAGAGCATCCAACCACGACAGCAATCCCTTTTTTCCTATGCCCTCATTTTATCTCTGGAACTAAAGCTTTCCCTGTGTTGTGATAATGATTTTATCAATAATTTATGATTATTTATTTGAATACAGCGATCACATCCATCACTAATATTAGGGTGAAGCGTATTCTATTTCAAAGGTGGTTTTCCTGCTAGAGAGTGATTTAGCAAAGCTGAGGTATTTGTCCCAAAAATATTTACAGTGGGTTTGCAGATTTTCAGTGGACTTCATCAAAGTGCCTTTAATGATTAAATTAATTAGTGGAAATGAAGGAGCGGATCCTGGCTGGAATGGAGCTTTCTCAGCTCTCTGAATGAAAACTTATTGCATTTGTAGTTTATGAGAGAAAATATTTTTCATTCTAAAATTCTAAATTTGTCCTTTTTAACGATGGAAAATGAAAATAAATTTTAACAGAGAGGATTTTTCTCTCAGACTAATAATTTAATTTCAGGAATCCAGGGGTTCAGGGGAATTCAGGAGCCTTGGACTCACCTGTGGGGTGTGAACCCTGTGTCCCTGCAGTGGGGGCAGGATGTGGAAGGTCTGCCCTTGGTCACTGCTGGATCCTCCCATTTCCCCCCACCAAAGCCCCAAACCTGGGAGCTCTGATGGCCAACTTCACCGAGGCAGGGGTCACCTCCCCTGGGCTGCTCTCCTCGGCAGCTTTTGGGCTGCCATTAAATTGTGGGCCAAGCCTGGCAGAGGAGCAAGGGCCAACAAATTGTCATTATTTGCCCATGGCATGTGGGAACAGTGATGAACAGTTCTAAACCCGCATTTCCCTGCCAGGAAGGAGAAACTGAAGCACAGCAGTGTGTGTGTGCTTCCATGTCAAGCACTGCAGCTCCATCTGCCTTCCCAGACTTTCCCCTTATTCCTAATTAACGTGTTGAGGAATTTTAAAATGTAATAAACATTATTTCTAAACAACCCGAAAGGAAAGCTTGCTTCTCTCCGGTTTGATGTAAACATTTATAGCGCAGCTCCATCCTTAAACAGTTAATCTTATAGTGACCTATTAAAATAAAATGAATTGTGTTATAATTCATCCTAAAGCAACCTCGGGGTGAGTGTATCAGGTAACTCCTGCTTTTGCAGCCCTCATGACGTTTTTAATCAAATTCAGCTGTAATTGCTGGAGCATTCACATGCCTCTTTTAATACCCTGCCTCCATTTGGGACTCATATGAGTCTGTTTTCTCTTAACGTAGCTAATAAATAGAAAACATGAAAAGAGCACATTTTGCAGGGCTCGGAGCTTTTCCACCTTTCCGTTTGTAGCAGCAATTGTCTGCCGAGCTGGTGGGAAGGCGGCACTTGTCAGTGCCCGGGATAAATCCCTTTGTGGGGTGGAAGTCGCTGGGTTTGTGTCGCTCGCACCCCGTTAAAGGGGACAGGGACAGGGTCGGGAGCCGAGGGAAGGATTTCATCGGCATCATTAAAAACCCGCGGCCGCTGATGGACGCTGAAATGTCGCTTACGAACAACTCACCCCCGGTTTGGGCAGGAAAACCTGAAATGCGGGCTCTGCCTCCGAGATGTTCGTGTAAACAAAACTGCTGCGACTTTCCCTGCCCAGGAGCAGGGGGATGGTGCGTTGGGGGTTTTCAGTCTCCGACGCTACAGCTGTTTCCAATTTGCCAGCAATTTTCTTTTGGGCTAGTAAAGCTCCCAGGATGGTTGCAACTGGCCGTATGGGTTTTTCCCCTCGGCTCTGGGGTTTGGTTACAAGGGGCAGCAAACCCAGCTCGGGATTCGGGACAGGCGTTTCTCCTGAACTTGGGAGTGCTTTACATCCCAAATTCCTGTTAACGCCAACCTTTAAAGGACTTTTCATCCCAGGTTGTGCGTGTGTTCAGGGCTCCCTGCCGGACCCAGGCTGAGATTGTTTTAAAAGTGCAGGAAAATAAGAGGAAAAGGAGAACGGGGCAGAGATGCACCCGCGGGTACCCTGCCCCGCCGGGAAAACGGGAAGAGACGTCAGTGAACACGAGAGCGGAGCCTCGGGTTCCTCCCGAGCCGTGCTCTGTGTAATTCACACGTGGAAACGTGAGAAAAGAATCAGCGATGGCTTTGAAACGTGAGCCCGTGCGGTCCCGGCTGGCTCGACTGGCACAGAGTTGTTCCCATCCTCGCAGAATAATGAGATTAAGGCTTGGAAGGAGCATTTTTAACCCCGTGCACGCGATTGTAGAAAAGCCTTTAATGATGACAACGCTGCTTTTGATTTTCGAGGGGTTTTTCCCTATTCCCTTTCTGTCCTGATTATTCCCCCGATCCCTTCCCTCCTGCGCACCTTCCTGTCCCTCCTGTCTCTTTGCTTTTCCTTCCATCCCAAAGAAGCGTCTCCCTAAAACTCCGTCCTCTCACCTTGGGAAAGGGCTTCTCTCGCCACAAACAACAACAATTAAAATAACAATAAAGAATCCGAAGAATTTCTATATTAAAAAGTGGCTAGGTCCCTGGTTGCCGAGTCCAGGTCTGAGTCTGTTTTCCTTGGAAATTGGGAGGAATGCTAAACGCCTCGTCTACCAGGGAGTAAATTGTGTGCGGAGCTCAAGGCACGGCTCCCAGGTTGCCCTTTCACCCCTTCACTTTATATGTTCCTCTTATTAAGGAGAAAAATGTTTCAATATGTTGGAATTTGGGGCAAAGCCGGGAAGGAGAGAAAGAGAATAGAGAATGGAAGAACATTTTCCAAATAGTTTTGGTAACCCTTCTGAGGGTTGCATTTAAAATTGATGTTGTACTAAAATCCCTGGAAGTTTTTGCCCAGGTTAGCACAAAATATTGTCTGTGAAGGTTTCTGAGATGACAAAATGCACCAGGAACGTGACTCCGATGGGGAAAAACCATCCCTGGATTGAAGATGTGTTTCCTTTCCCTCCTGAACACGTTACTGTTTGATAGGCTCTTGTGAAATAGCTGAAAAGAGCAGGAGATTTCAGCTCTCTGGGAGAAATGCGGAATTCTTTAACCAAAAGAATCGTTTGGAGCCGATTCCATCGCGCTCTCCCAGCCCTGTGCATCTGCAGCGTGCTCCGTCATGCTTTGGGTTAACTCTTTTCTAGGTAATAGTCAGGAAAGAAAACCTCAAAATAAGGATCGATGATTTAAAAACGGATATTTGAAACTTCCTTATTTTAAAAAGGGGATTTAAAGTAGCACTTGAGCTCCACTCAGCGTCTCTTTTCGGCTTGACTCCTCAGCAATATATATTTTTTTTTAAGTTGTGATTTTTCTCCCCCCCACCTTTTTCCCCCCTCTTTTTCTGTTTTTGGAGTTTTGTTTAAAGTCGCTCATA
The DNA here is from genome assembly GCF_017590135.1 of Pyrgilauda ruficollis. NCBI lineage: Eukaryota > Metazoa > Chordata > Aves > Passeriformes > Passeridae > Pyrgilauda > Pyrgilauda ruficollis. The sequence goes on along the minus strand of NW_024526822.1, from coordinate 809,784 downwards.
GCGCCAGGAGGGTTCAAGAGGCAAGGATGGCCCCATGGCCACGAATAATCTGACGGAACAGCTGGAATATTGATAAGGGGGGAAAACGGAAATCAAATGAAAAGTCGAGGGCAGAGAAGCAAGGCAAAGGAAAGCAAAGCACGTCCTGGAGCTGCGAGCAGCACAGAAGCCCCCTGAGGAAATGCCTGCTTGATGCAGCCTGTCTGGATGGGCTGGGAATTTTAACTTCAGCGCTGCTTTGGATCCAACAAGTTGAAATCTCTCTTCTCCCCGCAAAACTGCAGCGGCAAGGGCAGCGCTCCGCAGCTGGGGGGGAGCTCGGGCTTGGTCTCACCCTGGATCTTTACAAACTGCTCTGCCACTGGCTGAGGGGAAAGGCTTTAAAAGGTGAGTCTTTTCAACCATAGCAATAAGAAAAAGCGATTCTAAAAGTAGTTTAAGAGGCCTTTTTCTATCGCGGCTGACGCTGGCAGGGCGAGCCGATTGATAAATAATCCGCTGCAGGCTTTGAGAACCGCTCCAAAATATGCAGATGTATTTATTTACATGCACAGGCGTAATTACAACAGGGAGGTAAAGGAGCGGAGGGGGGGACGCTAATCAGGGGTAAAGAGGAGAGCGGGGAAAACCAATATGGGAATCCTTGACCCCAGAAAATTTACTGGCGAGGCAAAATTACCTTGTCCCTCCGCTCTGCCTGCCCCCACCCCCCGTGGCAAGTTCAGAAGCAAAAGAAACTGGAATGTGTTAGGAGGGAGGACGACAGGAAAAAAAAAGAATTGTACTTATCAGAAACACATTGTCCGCCTTAGAGCCGCTTGCCCTCCCGTGCCAGCTGGACGGGCAATAAATACTTTAAAAATCAATTAAAGGGGGGTTACATGCAGATAGCGAGCTTTTATTTTCCAGTTGTTGGACTGTGGGGGTTTTTTTCTTGTTTTTATTTATTTTTTCCTTTCCCTGAACTCCACGGAAGGTTCCGCGGCTCCAGGGGCCGGGGGTGTCCCCGGGCTCTGCGGGGTCTCAGCCTCATTAACGCGGGTCTGTAATTAACCTGGGGCTGGCTCGGATCAGACCGGGACAAGCCGTCAGGACCCCACAGCTTTTCCTCAGGAGCCTGGAGAAAGTCCCAGCCCGGCAGCCGGGCTGCGCGGCTCCTGCGCATCCTTCCCGTCCGCCGGGTCCCTTCCCTGCGGGAATTCCCCGCTGCATCTCTCACTCTTCCTTCCATCCCCGGAAAACAGCCCAGAGCGGCAGCGGGGATGTGTGAGGGGTGTGATTCTTAATGATTCACCACTTACACTGGCTAATTACACTTAGCTAATTGTTTCTGGCGCGTTCCAGAAGGGCTGAAGACCCTGAGAGGGTTGGGGAGGACCAATAAAATCGGTTTGTCGGGTGTTTTGGTGGCTGCGGGTTTGTTTTCCCACACAGCATCACGTTTTGCACCGTCGTCGTTCATCTCCGCGTCTCTGCAGTGACGATCTGGGGGTTGGAGGCACAAAACCCCAACCCCCAGGGTTCATCGGGGGCTCATCGAGTCTGGGGAGCACAGGAAAACACATGGGGTGCCCTGAGTCTGAGCAGGACCCCAAACAGAAACGGGATTGACAACCCCGAGAGTTCTTTTAATATTTGCAGCGATGCTCCCTTTCGGAGTATTTTTGAATTTATGGTTTAATTATTGTTGGTGGGGAAGGTTCCTTAAATCAGTCGGGGCCGGCGGGTTAATGGCTCGGGATGGTTTCAATGAGCCAGGAAAGGCAACTGCCCCTCACTCAGCCCGGGGAAACCTCGGGGTACGAGTCAATGGGGTTAACTAGGCTCGACATGAAAACACGAGTATTTCAGCTGGCTTTTAATTGTTGGCTAAGAAATTCAGTTAATCAAATGTCAAACGTTTCCCTCTGCTCTGGTCTAACGTGAAGAAGGCTCTTTTCCTGAGGAGGAGGGAGAATCCAAAGGAAAAAACCAAACTGGTGTTAAAAAAGAGAAATAAACCCCTGCTCTGTGGGTCTCTTACTTGATTCTAGTTACTGTGTTGATGTGGTTCTCTGTCCTTTAAAAGTAACACTTAAATGCTTGATCATTCCCCTCTATATTTTATTACCAATCTTATTATTTAGACCAGGCTTTATTCCTTTATTTTTCTACACCCAAATATATGACTGGGAGTATTTTTGTGATTTATTTCAGGTCAAATTTAGGACCTTTAAATATATCTAACAAACAAGTAAGGATGTTTCAGACTGTACCGGACACTTCGTCTTACGTCAAGGTAAGACATGACAGCATCTTTAAACAGGTAATGTCAAAACTTACAATCCTCCCAAATTCAGTCATTTGTATTGGTTGAAAATCTCACTCCCTTTCTTACTGAATTTAGCAGGAAGAAAAATCCCTTGGTCTTCAGTGGGAGAAGGGTCAGAGACTGAAATATCAAATTTATCGTTTTGGAAACGTGCAGGGTTGAGTCAGAAGTTGTATCACTGGGGACAGACAATGAGTTCAAGTGGGTTTCTCTTTTTGCCCTTCATTGCTGCTGGGTTGTCCTGTGGTCAGGCTGTGTTTCACTCCAGTGTGGTCCTGGTTTACTGCTCTGGAAGCAGCACACCCACGGGGCTCTGCCCCCGGGCTGTACCCCAGAGCTGGCACCGTGGTTCCTTCCATTTCCTTCCAACCTTCTGCTTTCCCAGCCCCCCTTAGCCCTGAGCCAGAGCTGAATTTCCTTTCTCTGCTCTGCCGTGCCAGCTCCTGAGCCCTGTGTGCAAGATGATCTGTGGAGTTGTGTGGTTTCTGAAAGGTCCATTTCAGAATGGATTTAGAGGGGGGAAATACTGAATGAGTTAAAGGCAAACATCTCTCTCAGCAATGGATTGTCACACCCGGCAGTGCTGTGTGACACTGGGATTTCTTTCTGTGTTCCTGAAATTTCTTTCTGTGCTTGAATGTTTCCATGCAATTTGGTGGGAAAATTATCTTCAGTTGTTTTGATTTTTAACTGATGTTACCAGATCTTGCACTTCAAATACTTGTTTGCATTTATATATTTATTTATTTATTTATAAAAAAAAAAAAAAAGATCTTACAATGTATTTTGATGGGCCACTTCTGCCTCTTTTTTAAAGATTAAAATAAAAACCAAAGCAGGGTTGGCACAGCCTTGTCCCTTTATACCTCAGTTGAGCTCTATATTATATTTGACATCATATAGGGGTTTTTTTCACAACAGCTCCCAAGAATGTAAATAAACCAAGCCTGGGACATCTGGGTTACACGTTTGAGGCAAACCCTGCATGCAGCAGCACTTAGGGAAAATCTAAACCACAAGCCTCTCCTGTCCCTGAAGAAACACAGGAGGGTGTTAACTACAGCTGGGTGGATAATTTGTAATGAATAATTTATTACAGGAATTTGGTCTCTCTTTTTTTTCCCCTTTCCCTCTCTCAATGATCTGTGCTCCAGGATTACTGGGGATGACCCACTGAACAATTCCTGTGAATAATCCCGATGTCATGGCTCAGTTTGGGCACTTGTGGGACAATCAGCAGTGGAAAAGAAAGCTTGGGATGATCCCAGGTCGTGTGGCACTGGCTGAGCTTGTGCAGCTGCTCCACATCACTACAACAAACCCAACCAGGAATGGGCAGGATTCCCCACGGGCTGATATCCCCCAAAATCCCACTCCCATCTTGGTGTTTCAGGGAAAGTTGATGAGGTAATTTTGTTCAGTAAATTTGCAAAGCTCTGGATCAGGTTCTGGAACAACAGAAATTGTGGAAAACAGCTGAAATTCAAGTCTGGGGAAGGCAAATCCCCTCGGAATTGCAGCACAGGAAGGTGTTCCCCAGTGTGTGACTGGCTGTAGCCAGCGGAGTCGGGGCATGCAGGGAATGCCCGGGATGCTCTGACTGCAATGAGGAGAGGAAGGCCCTGAGGCACCCTCTGGAGTGGTGTCACTGCCTTGGGCTGGGAGGAATATCCAGGGCTGCTCCTGTTGGGAGCAAAATTCCTTTGGAACCATGGAAGTGAGCCCCAGGCCTGAAAAACTGATCATGGCAGCAGGACTGGGGAGCCTGTCCCCGGCTGTGTCAGGGCAGCCTCAGGCAGGGCAGCCCTGCAGGAAAAGGGCTGGGACAGGGTTCTCTTCCCAGGAGTTTGTGCTGTGTCCACCAGGAAGAGCTCCCCAGGTGGGACTCGCAGTGTGGAGAGAGGCATGAGCTGTGGGGTGCTGGACTCTGCCTCTGCCACAGCCCTTCCTCCTCAGCTGAGGGTATTTTGGGCAAGGATACTGTCTCTGCTGTGTTGTCTGCAGAGCTTCTCCCACTCCAATGGCACTGGGGAAATTATTTATTCCTGTGCTTAAAAACACCAACAGGATTTCCATGAAGTCTGAACCAAAATCCTCTGGAGACAAAGGAAATGTCTGCCACTGGCTCTGAGTGGTTTGAGTTGGGCAGCTCTGTCCCAGCGGGACCAAAAGGTGCCTGGGCAGCTCATTTAGAGCCGTTCATAAAGATGGGAACGTGGTGAAATTCAGGGAATTTGAACCTTAAGCACATGGGTGAGGTTAATCTCTGCCCCTCTGGGTTTGGTGGCAGCTTCCAGTGACCCAAATGCACCCAGAGGCAGCAGAGAGGCTCTGACAGTGCCTGTTTCGTTCACAGAAGGGCTGGGATTGATGAATGCTCCAGGCAGTGCAAGTGTGGCTGTGGATCCTCTCCCTGTGCAGTGAGCTCAGTGCCCCTGACCACCTCCACCCTCTGCTGCTGCTTCTCCCCATCTTCGAGTGTGGGTGCAGCTGAACCAGGTCCCACTGAGACCCCCCTGCCTTCCTGCCCTTCCTGCTGCCCCAGCCTCACCTGGGAGGGCTTCCCAAGCTCTGGGAAGCACTGAGTTTGAAAAGCAGAAGACTGAGAGATGATTGAGTCCCAATTCCTCTCTCTTTATGTCCGTCTCCTCCTTCTCCTCCTTCTCCTTCTCCTCCTTCTCTTTATTATATTTTTTTTTCATGTCATTCATTCTCCACCAAGCCTTATGTGCTGTCCTATGGAAGGTAGAAGTATTTTCTTTGTTACTTTTGTGGGATGTTTACACCACCCCCACCAGAACAAGAGAGATGGGGATTGATCTTTTCTACAAATCCTCCCCAACAGATGGACAGTGTGCATTCACTTCAGGTTTGCTTTGTGCCTGGGACAGAAAATGCGTTGTCTCTCAGCTGGAGCCCAGAGGGGGCAGGTACGGGGTGTGCCACACACCTACGGGGTGTTGCACAGGAATCCCAGGAGGAAAAAATTCACCAAATGTCCTGGGACACCTTCAGGCCACAGGGTTCTTGTCATGGCTTTCCAAAAGCAGGCTGAGGGGTGAGGTGAGGTGAGGTGAGGGAGCTGCAGGAGGCAGAGGAGGATTTCATCTAAAATGCTTTGTTTTAACAAGGATTTTTGTGTGGAGTCACACAGATTGGAGCTCAGGGCTGTAACCTCTATTTCCATCACAGCACAGAGGGGTCATCGAGAGCACTGAGAACAGATCCCACACAACAGAGAACCCAATCCCACAGAGTTCCTGACACATAAATCAAATCCTGTGGAACTCCTGAAAGGGGACCCCAATCCCACAGAGCTCCTGACAGAGTAACCCAGTCCCATGGAACTCCTGACACAGGAACCCAACCCCACTGAGCTCCCGACAGGGGAGCCCAAGCTTCTGTCTTACACACACCTCCTGTAGGGGCCTTAATTCAATGGAGGGCTGGGAATTAAGTAGAAATAGAAAAATAATTTTGATCCTTCATGGCTTATTCTGCATAACTGTTGAAGGATTTCTATTCCTCAGACCATTAGGGACTGGCTGATCTGCGAATATTTAATAATTCACAGTGTATCAGAGGGTGCTAATCTCATCTTAACACAAGGACTTGACTTTAGAGAATGAAACATGGAATGTAATTGGGAAATTAAATTTTAAAAGAAGACAGCACTGGAATCCTGACTGGAGGGATATGGAAAGAATTAGAGCCATAAGCAAAGCAACATGACCTCTGAATTCTGATTTTTTAATTATTACCATTGTGACAGCTCCTGCAGGTCACAGCAGCCCTCGCTCCCCTCCTGCCCCGCCAGTCTGTGCTTTCAGAAGGTGTAAAGCGGCACAAGGATCATTTGGGGATTCATTGTTCACCCTCGTTTTTCTCTGCCCTTGGGCAACATGCAAACGCTTCATTCCCCTTTATCGCCTCCTCCTCGCACACTCAGCGCTTCTGCTTTCGCTTCCCGTGCGCTGCCCTCCCCGAGCCAGCACGGGGTGAGCCTCTCGCCCTTCCTTCTCCTGGAGCTCCTTTCCTTCTCTTGGAGCTCCTTCCATGCCCCTGGAGCTCCTTTCCTGCTCTTGGAGCTCCTCTCCTGCTCCTGGAGTTCCTTCCCTTCTCCTGGAACTCCTTTTCTTCTCCTGCAGCCCTTTTGCTGCTCCTGGAGCTCCTGGCTGCTCCTGGAAGCCCTTCCCTGATCCTGGACTGCCTTTCCTGCTCCTGGAGCCCCTTACTCCTGGAGTCCTTTTCCTGCTCCTGGAGCTCCTTTGCTCCTTTTCCTCCTCCTGGAGCTCCTTTGCTCCTCCTGGAGCCCTTTTCCTGCTCCTGGAGCTCCTTTGCTCTTTTTCCTCCTCCTGGAGCTCCTTTCCTCCTCCTGGAGCCCTTTCCTGCACCTGGCGTCCTTTTCCTGCTCCTGGACTGCCTTTCATCTCCTGTAACTGTTTTCCTGCTCCTGGAGCCCCTTTCCTGTTCCTGGAGCTCCTTTCCTTCTACTGGAGACCCTTCCTGTTCCTGGTGTGCCATTCATTTTCCTGGAGCTTCTTTCCTTTTCCTGGATCCCTTTTCCTGCACCTGGATCCCTTTTCCTGCTCCTGGAGCCACTCTCCTCCTCCTGGAGCCCCTTTATTTCTCCTAGAGCTCCTTCCTGCTCCTGGAGCCTTTTTCCTTCTCCTGGAGCTCCTTTCCTTTTCCTGGAGCCCTTTTCCTGCTCCAGGGGCCAGACCCCGCAGGGAAGGTCCCTTGGAGAAGGAGGGAAGCCCCGGGCGGAGAGGAGCGGCTGTGCCGGTGTCACCCCCGCGTTTCCTCTCTCGCCCTGCCGTGCCTGCAGTGACCCCAGTCCGGCTGCTCCAGCCCTCGGGAAGGGCACGGACACGGATTCTGCTCGGGAAGGATCCGCAGTGCAAGCGCGGGGTTCCCGCTTTAAGCCCGGGTTTAAGGCAGCCCTAAGGTTTGTGGTGCAGCACAAAGAAGGATATTCATGCAGGGAAAAGGGGCTGCGTGGCTGGGAACAATATTGGGTTTGTTCTTGCTCTCCCTCCGCCTGGAAAGTTTACAGAAGCCCTAAAGAGAGAGGGGGTAAATTCTTATTTTAAGGACAAAACAGGGGAGGTTTCTTTGGAGCGGGCGCTGCCAAACTCTGGCACAGACACGTCCCCCTCTCGCCGAACAGCAGCACAGGACAGGTTGCCAGGAAAGAATATCCCGGGATTCCGTTTGTTTTGCAGCGGGATTGGTGCCCGGGGCACCGAGCGCTGCACAGGGACCCGTGCGGGGTCAGCCCGCAGGTGCTCGGGGATGCGCGGGTGGAGCGGGCAGAAACCTGCCCCAGGAGCAGCTGGAGAGCCTGAGCCCGGCAGGAAAGGCAAAACCAAAGAACCAAAGCCTCCCTGGAGTGGTTTTTCTCCGCTCCGGGTGCTGATGTGCATCCTCCAGCGCTTTATCCGCTTCTCTTTTTTTTTTTTTTTTTTTTTTTTTTTTTTTTTTTCCCATTCCTGGCATCCCGGAGAGGTCCAGTCATGCTCCCCCGGGCTCGGGAGGAGGAGACAGGCACCTCCAGGGTGGGGACTGCAGTAGCTTCGGGGGCAGGAGCTGCTGTGGGCGCTGTGAGCTCCTTCTCACTCACCTTCCGTGATCACTAATTACGTTTATACCCAGTCGTTTCTCTTTCTTTCCCTTTTTAACACCCATTTTTCGGGGTACAAACGCTGCTAAATTGTCGGACTTTTAGCAAGTCGTTGATTAACACCTTATGACAACTTACTTTTTAAGGATTCGGGTCTTGTTTGCACAGATCTCTCTAAAGAGAAAAATCCCTCTCCATATGCCCGTGTCCTGCCTCTTTCCCGTGCTCAGCCCCGCGCTGCGTAGGGAAGAGCTGGCATTGCTCCTTCCCTCTTTACCTTCAAGACGCGGCTTGAATTTAAGTGGAGGTGGGAGAAAAGTTGTTTTTCTCCTGGAATTGTGGCACGTTGGAGCTTTCTAAAATAAATCGGGCACAAGGGACGAGCTTTTCCAGTGACCTCCGTCTTCAGGCAGCAGCAACCAACCCCCCTCCCCAGCTCTGCGACCTTTTAATGGCTCCGTTCTTTCCCAATTTACAGGGAAAACGCCCCCCTCCCCATATGCTGGATCCAGGGAATTTTGTATTCCAGCCCTCCCTATGCTCTCCCAGCCCCGCGGTTAGAAGAGAGGAGGTGTGGAGGGAAAGGGGATCGAAAAGGGAAGAAAATAGAGAGTGAATGCTAAGGGAAAAATGCTTTAAATCTTTCCTGTAAATCTCCAAATATATGAAGTCTGAGGAACAAATTCAAAGCAGGCACGGCCGCCTGAAGAGAAGTTAGAGAGAAATATTCTGTTCCATTCAAGCGCATCAAGGGTCTCGCTGAAGTCTTGTTTGGCTAAGGTCAGACGAGACTGAGTTCTCCAATAAAAATAAATCTCAAATTAATTATGGCCTCAAGCGAGGGGCCAGACGTTCGGAGCTAGTGCACTGCAGTCTGTTTTTTTGGCCTTCAGTATTTTTGTTTTTTGTGCCTCAGCTTTTCAATAACTGCGGGATGGGGGAGGGAGGGCGGGGGCTGTTTTATTGGGACATGGAACTCAAATAAAAGCATCCAGGACACCCCTGGCTCGCCCCGCTCGCCTCTCATTGCCATGCAGCTTCAAAGCTCCTGCATCTTCTCCACCCCACTTTTAAGACATTATGTTTTACTTAGTACCGATTAGCGGGGAATAACTTCCCGGCTTCAGCTTCCAGATCTCCTGGGCTGTTCCTGTCGGGAGGAGGGGCCCGATCCTTCAGTTCTGATTTCCTCTCCCGATTCCCTTTTATTGCTGCAGCTGAAAAGCTGAGGTTTTCCCAATTAATTGGGTCTAAAATTTGGATTCGTTTCGGGGGATCAAATCCCAGGGCTGCAGTTTGGACTTTTTGCTAGTAAGAATGTGGGGTTAGAAAATAAACAAACACGTCGCGTTTTTCTTTCTGCGATGGGTCAGTGCCAGAGGAAAGTCAGAGCCGGGGATTTTAAACATTCCCTGGAGCTGAGGGAGAGTTTCCCTCCAGTGAAGGCTGGAGCGGGATAAATTCCGGCCCCCTGCAAGTCCAGAATGACGGGAATTGTGCCTACGTTCAGAGAGAACAGAACGCATGGCAGGCTGTGTGTAAAGCGGTATTATCAGATATATAACACACACAGTGCACCCCGCGCGGGCTCTGTAAATACGCGTGGATGGAAAGCTCGATTTACAAAGGGGACACTTGGTCACATTCAGTGGGAAATGAGGCTCTTTCTGGCCACAAAGCCAGGGCGTGGATGTTGGGGGGTTTTTGAGCTCCTGTCCCCTATCCCCGCGTTAGTTCACAGTGACAGCTCCAGGTTGGGCTCAACGAGAGCTCAGCTGATGCTGTTGGGGTCAGAGAGGGTGACATAAGCCAATCCCCTCTCCCCTTCTCGGAAAATCAGATTGCCAGCCTGCAATGGGGCTGGGAAGGCTTTCATTGTGTTTGTTCCTAGGGAATAACCGGACGGTTTCAATTATTCAGTGATGCCCGCTAATCCCGTGTGGGTAACAGACAGAAAATCCAAATCTTAGGGGTTCTGCGAGGGACTGGCACAGAGCTACACCGAGGGTTAACTCCTTTGGGTCTGGGCACGAAACAGCTCCAGGCCACATCCCCCCAGTGGCTCCTCATTCCTTTCGGATCGCGCCGATTTCACCTTCTCCGTGTGGGGCTGCAGCCGCTGGGACCAGCCCTAAGGATGGGGAGAGGAGCTGGGGACGTGCCAGGCGCCCGAGATCAATATTGAGCTAATTAACAAGGCTGCTCGACAATTCCGTTCCATTCGTTAACGAAGTGAAATAGAAAAATAATAATAATAATGATAACAATAGAAGAGTAACTGATTTCTACCAGCCTGTCCCGATGTAAGCATTTGAAATCTTCCGTGGTTGCCAAGATCAAATGACTTTCCAACTGTCTGGCGGTGACCACATGAAACAGATCCTAATTCCTTTGCTGTACGTACATGTGCATCCGAAGGGCGAGCATCAGAGCCAGAGTGGCAACAGATCCTGCTCAGCCCCGTGCCCGCCTTTGCCCCGCCTGTCTCGACTCCCTCCTTCTTGGTTAAATGCAGTAACAGTTAAAAACTCAGATAATAGTTAAATACTCAGTAAAATACCAGTTAAAACCTCAGTCAAACACTCAGTTAAATAACAGATAAATACCCAGAGTCACGGCACAACCACCTAGGATGATTCAGAGCTTGGCCTCCGGAGGTTATGAATATTTCAGCCTTTTCCAAAAAGTATGGCATAACTTCAAAGGTGGCTTTTGGGTTGGGTTTTGAGGTTTTTAGAGGTTGTTTGGTTTTTGGTGTTTTTGTTTTTTGGATTTTTTGGGGTTTGTGTTTTTTTTGGGTTTTTTTTTTTTTTTTTTTTTTTTTTTTTTTTTTTTTGGGGGGGGGGGGGAGGCTGCGGTAGAAGGTGGGGGGTTAAAACAAAAACAGAAAGAAAAAATAATGCAAAGCTTCTATTTGTCGTTATTTGGGCGGAAAAGAGCAGATTGATCGGCTTCTCTTTAGAGTGTGTAACACCTTCGCTCATTCCCTTATCTCTTGGATTCTCCCAAATGCTGCTTTAGACCAAACACAGGAGGAGAAGCGCGGAGCATCCTGACAGAGCCGGTATCTCAAATGATACCCAGACCTGAGCTCCGCTTTAGTCATCCCCAGACACGCAAAATAAACCCTGCGGGTCACGATGCCCGTCTGGCCACAAAATGCAGAGCTAGGTTCCAAAAATATCTCCCGGTGGGATGGCGGGGGGTCTGTTTGGCAACTTCCCGTCTTTGGGAGCGCCGGGATGCGCGGCGGGGGCCGGATTTGTTTGTACCTTCAGCCCGGAGCTGGGCAAAGGGGTTTGGGGCTGTCGGGCTCAGGGGGTTTGAGCGTGTCGGGCTCAGGGTGTTTGAGAGTGTTTGGTTTGGGGGTTTGAGAGTGTTTGGTTCAGGGGGTTTGAGGGTGTCGGGCTCAGGGCGATTTGGGGTTGTCGGGCTCAGGGGTTTGGGGCTGTCGGGCTCAGGGGGTTTGAGGGTGTCGGGCTCCTCTCCCGGGCCCGTTTTCAGGTGGTTCCCCCCCCTCTCCCGGATCCTCAGCTCCCCCACTTCGATCCCGTAGCCCCGACTCAAAGTGCCCTGTGAGCTGGGTGGGTGACAGAAGCTCTTTCCAGGGGATTTTTCCCCCTTCCTTTCGCCGCTGAGAACCTCAACCTGTCCTCTCCATCACCCCCACCCGCGTTGTTTGTCGGGGCCGGTGGGGAGCGTTGTCTAAAGAGGAAACCATTCGGGTTTTGGAAGGATGCGTTTCACTCTTCCCTTTAACCTCTCGCTTTTCTGGGCGCTGCAGTCTCCTGCCGTGTGGGAACGCCGAGGGGGGAGCCGGAACCAGAGCACTGCCGGGGAGGGGGGCAGGACAGAGGGCACAGAAAAGCGAGAGGAATGAGGAAAGCAAAGGGTTAAGGGTGATTTCTTTTAATTGAACTCCAGTTTTGTGGCCCTAGGCAAGGGGGGACCTGACCCCGCTAGCAGCATCCAGATGTGCTGCTCTCGGGGGACCCGGCGCAGCCCCCGGGAGCGCGGAGCAGACAGGAGAGGCCGGGGCCGCGGGGCGAGGGGAGGCGGCCGGGCTGGCCCTGCGCCCCCCCCTCACCTCCCGGCTGCAGGCGGCCTCAATCGCTGGCAAGCAGCGAGCCAAAAACCTCTAGGTCTGGTCACGTTCGGCCCCGTGTCTGCATCCGAACTGAAAAATTGTAGCTGAATTGATGAGGCTAATTTCAGAGGAGGGGGAGGGAGGGGAGGGAGGGGCAAGGGGGATCTGCGGCTCTCTCCTGCCAGCTTCGGGCTCGGAGAAATAAAGTATTAATAAAGCATCCCTGCCGCAGCCGGGGACAAACACTGGTGGCATTATTGCTTTTCCCCTTCGGAAGGAGCAAGGGCAGGATAACTTTGGATATAATTTTGCTTCCCCTCATCCCCTTCCCCGTGGCTGGACTAAAGACAGGGGGAAACAAAAAGCCTGGACACGACTGGCACTGGACAAGGTAACGCTCTCCGCCGACGGGCAGGGTGTCTTCCTGCCCTGGCACTTTTCCCTCTTGCCTTCGCCTCCTTTCCCTCGCTGCTCCGTGCCCGGTTTGTGGAAGTGGGGCCGGGGGGCCGCCCCGGCTGTTGCATGATGTGTTCCGCCGTGGTTATTTTGGCAAGGGCGGGGGAGCGGGGGAGCTGGACAGGCGGGTATTGTCTCACTTCCCCGGTCCTTTGGAAGGGTTCGGCTTTTCCCGGAAAAAGGAAAACGCGCGTTTCTCCCGTGCCGCTCGCTCCGGTTTGAATGAGGGAGGATTGCACGTCAGGGGCTCGCCAGGTCCAAGGGCTGCTGGCTGAGGGGGTTTGTTTGCTGTGCCCGTGAGGACACGGCACCGGAGCGGCACATTGGGCTGTTCTGATAGTTATTGTGAGGTTCTGACGTGTTTATCAAGTGGGGGTGTCCGTCCCGCTCTGAGGGGTTTCACATCTCCGCCAGGAGCTCGCACTGCCAGAGGAGGCTGGGAAAGGGCTCCCGGCACCTGAAAGAAAGGACGGAAAACCATCCATGCCGGTGCTCTCCCTTCCCAGCCCCACATCCCAGCCCGCGAGACGAGTGGGAGCGAGGGAAGGGGCGAGAGTGGCCGAGAGCCTGCGCTTGCCCGCAGCCCCATCCGCAGGCTGGCTTTAATCCGTCTGTCTGTCCTGCATTACTGCACTCAGCGCTCGCTCCTGGCAGCGGCTGCACCCCAGGCTCACGCTCCGTGCTGGGAGGCGTAAAGGAGAGGGCTCGAAATATGCTTTAAATACGTTTCAATCGGCAGCCTTTTTCTTTTCTCCCTCCGCCTGCCGTCACCGAATTGCATTTACGGTTTTCTCCCCTTAATTTTTCCCGTTGACTGGAAAACGCATTAATAAAAAAATCTGTGGGAAGAGACGGAAATTCAGTGAGTCAGGCTAAAGCTGCTCCAGCCAAAAAAAAAAAAAAAAAAAAAAGGCAAAACTCCACGTTAAACGAAGCCGTGAGATGACACAGGCTGGCTAACACGGGCTGGGGTGCGAGGCAAGCTCTGCGCTGGCCGGGCTGTCCCAGCGACAAACAGGAGCTGTGACAGAGGTGGCTATTGTTCTGCCCCTTCTTATCTAAATGGAGCAAATATCCTGTATGTAAAATATATATATTTTCATCAAGAAGGCAGGACCAGCGTAGAGACGAAGGTTTCCTCCTCGAGTGACTTCACTTCCCAAAATTAGCAGAAAAAAACGTTTCATCCGGTTAACTGTCTCTTTTTCGCTCTGCTGCAAGAAGGAAAGTTAAAAAAAGAGAGAGACCGAGAGAGAGGGAGGGAGGGAGAGAGAGGGGGAGAGGGGGTACGGAGAGAGCAACAAAACCGCTGGAAGGGCAGCGAGAAGAGCGAAAAGAGAGAGAAGGATAAAAAACTTCAGGAGGCGTCAGTCGCAGGCTAAACCGGGTCAATGTGTGGAATATTGCTGGTGCCGGCTGGAAGTTATTCCCGATGGACGGCACTATTAAGGTAAGGGAGCAGGAGGGGCTGGGGGTCTCCTCGGGCTGGGGGGGCTCTGGGAAGGGGCGCGGGGCTGAGGGCCGCCTCCGGCCGGGCTCTCTCCTCCTCCTCCTCCTCCTCCTCCTCTTTCGCCGCCGCCGCGTCTCGGGGCTCTCCCGTCGCCTCCCCGGTGCTCGGGGGTTCGCAGCCGGCTCGCAGCCCTGGGCCAGGGCCCGAGGAGGGCCGGGGAGGGCCCGGCTCAGGGGCAGTGCCAGCGGCAGCTGCTGGCCCCGGCGTGGCTCGGGGCTGCCCCGCTGTCCGTGTGTCCCTGGCCCTGGTCCCTCGGCCCTGGCCGAGGCGCTCTGGCTCTGGTGGTCGCCCGTGCTCCTCCAGCAGCTTTTTTGGGTTTTTTGGCGGGGAAAAAGCCCCGAGCTGGAGGAGAAACATCACCCTGGCTTGGGGGAAAGGGAAGCAGGGTGAGGCAAATAAACCACCAACATAACCAACCTCTGGTGGCCTTGAGCAACCAGGGACGCTGCTGGGCTGTGAGCAGTTCCCCCTCCTGCCCTCCGGCAGCTCCTTCAGCCCCTGCAAGGATAAACCGAGCCCTTCCGAGCTCCCGCAGGGCTTCTCCAAGCCGAGGCAGCACAGGGCTGGCTTTGGGGGACCCTTGTGTGACTGTGACGGGCTCTTGGGGAGCGCTGCGGAACAGAAGCCGCTCGAACAGAGGAGCCTTGAAGCGAGAGACGCTGTGGGTGTGTTTGGGTTGGAGGATTTCGAAAGATGCCTATCGCCTGCCTGGGTGGGGTGTCGAGCTCGGCTTAAAAGTGCCTTTTTTTTTTTTTTTCTTTTCTTTTTTTTTTTTTTTTTTATTAAAAAAAAAAAAAATTATTTTGCTGACCTGGGTAGAACGAACTGCAAACGGGCAGGAACTGAAACTGTCTCCCTTAGATTGCAGCTTGTGACAAGTGCACAGTTTGGAAAGGTCTCAAGAGAAGGGGGAGGGAAGGAGATGGGCAGGAAGAGAAAATGGAAAGAGGAAAGAAAGAGGGAATGAAAGGGTGAATGTCAGAAAGAAAGGGAGAAAGCAGGAGTGTTGAAAGCACAGTATTTGGGAGGTATGGCTGGAATAAGACAGGTTTCCCCCTCCACCTCCTCAGATCTGTAGCAAAAGTAACCTGGGCCTCATTCAGGATACATTTAATGCACCACAACTTTCTTTGATTTGTGGAGCCCTAAATATTGTGCAGTGAAAGTGCAGAAATTCCCCATCTGTGCCTTTGCTGTGGTGCACACGTGGACCTGCTTTTCTGCACAGACCATGAGTCCCCTGCTCCATCCCTGAGCAGAGCTGGGCTGTCCCCTCTCCCCTGGAGCCCCCGGGAGCTGCTCCCGTCCCCGCTGCCCTGAGCTCTCCCCCCAGCTGCGGTTTGGGGATGAGGAACTGCCGTGCTCCGAGCTGGGCTCAGTCACGCTGGAGGCTGCGGCCAAAGGAGGAACTCGGCCACAGCCCAGGTCACTGCCCGGGGCTGGGCCTGCCCTGGGGCTGCTCTGCAGCCTCTGCACTGCCCTGCTGCCCTGCCACCCTGCTAGGGCAGGAACCTGACACTCTTGGGGCTGGGAGACACAGGATCCAGAGGCAGGATCCAGAGATAGGATCCAGAGACAGGATCCAGAGATGGGATCCAGAAACAGGATCCAGAGGCAGGATCCAGAGATGGGATCCAGAGACAGGATCTAGAGACAGGATCCAGAGATGGGATCCAGAGACAGGATCCAGAGGCAGGATCCAGAGATGGGATCCAGAGGCAGGATCCAGAGGCAGGATCCAGAGGCAGGATTCAGACACAGGATCTCCTCCTGGTCTCCTTTACCAAGCCGTTCCAGGATCAGTAGGTCCCCATGTCCTGTTTGTCCCCTCTGCCAATGTACCCCCTTTCTGTGCTCCTGTCCTGCCCAAAGGATTAGTTGAGACTTCTTGCAAATTCTCATGCTGGGCAGAAAACTGGGTTGGAGGCAGTGCCAGCCTCCCACACAGA
Source organism: Pyrgilauda ruficollis (assembly GCF_017590135.1). Classification (NCBI taxonomy): domain Eukaryota; kingdom Metazoa; phylum Chordata; class Aves; order Passeriformes; family Passeridae; genus Pyrgilauda; species Pyrgilauda ruficollis. Next base: position 793,848 of record NW_024526822.1, on the reverse strand, counting down.
GAGACTGGCTGCAGGGAAGGTGAGACCCCCTCGCCTGGCTTCTCACAGGTGAAGGGCAGCACGAGAGGATGTGGCTTGAGATGCTGCAGTGCTTTTGGTGTGCTGAGCTCTGTCTTTAACCTGTGCTGCAGAGTGGGTGTGACTCTGAGGGCACATCCAGAGCAAAGCAATTTAACAGCAATTGTGCCCTCAGATCTGCTCTGCCATGCAGGCATTGATTTATCTCAGAGCTCTGCATTTGTCTTGGGAAAAATATGGCAGAAAGATGGACATCAGTGACTGGAGAGCAAGAAAAACAGAGAAAGGTTCTTTCATCATCTACAGCAAGAACACGGGGCGGTCCCAGATGAAATCTGAGTTCCGGCGTGGGGAAAGGCGCTTCCCACCCCAAACTCAGAAATAGTCCTGTCCTTGGAGAGGACAACTGCTAGATTTGGGATAGGGCTGTGCCCTCCAGATGATTTTCTTCTTGAACAATTTAAATTTGACAAGTGGCTGTTTTTTAAACCTATGCAATGCTATTGCACAGACTAATTGTTTTAATTGAGCTGGAACCTTTGACTGCAGGCTGGCAGATGCAAGGGTTTGGGTCCAGCCTACTTTGCAAATCTCTCCCTTTGCCTGCAGTCTCCAATATTTGGCTTTGTCTTAGGTTGCATTACCAAGAAAGGCTTGTATTTTCCTCTTCATCTTTTTATCAGAAAGGATCTTGATGACTCTCTGACTGCTGGTTTTACCTCTCTAGAGTAATTTACCTGCACACCTGCCCAGCTGCAGGTGAAGGGATGAATCCACTGGAGCCTTGAGCTGTCCCAAGGGCTCAGAACCAGGCTGGGGAACAGGGCATGGGCAGAGAATAAATGTGGTTGGGATGATCCTTGTAGACATGGATCCCATGTGGACATTGTGTGCAAGTGTGAATTGAGCTGTCCTCAGGCTTTCAACCCAAGCAGGGAATTCCATGGATAGAAACATAAACCACAGGATCAGCTTGGGATTTAAAGTCATCATTCCCCACCATGCACTGACTGACATCGCACGTGACAGTGCTGAGCCAATGCACCACAAAAATGAACACATTTGTATTTATTCACTAAGGATTATTTATCCTGAGGAGAATCAGATCATCTGCTGAGGAGGTTGGTGGCAGTTTTTGCTGCATTCTCTAAATAATCTGTGTAATACCTGCTGCGAGCAGAACTGGCTGGTTTGGGAAGTGCCCCCTGCAGCAATGCTCAAAGAGCTCTGTGGAGGAAGAAGTGCAGGAAATCTGAGTTATTTCCACCTTCTGTTCATATTCTGCCAATAGCACTGGCAGATGATGATTGGAGCCAGAGAAACTCCTAACTTTTGTGTTTGCACTAATTTTAAATAGTCACCAACATTTTTATTGCGCCTCTAGACATTCAAATCCCATCTTCTTTGGGTTAACACCCGCTTTGACTGGCTTGCATTGTGTTTGAGGGACTTGGGTTTCATTGCCACACAATAAATCAGAAAAGGGCACATCTCATCAACAGCACGATGCTCATGCATGGCCTTGCTCACAACAACAAATGCTGTGGTTTCGAGCTGCTTTAATTGTTTCAGTTCCACTTTATGTGTGGAGAATAATTAAAGCAAATATACTGGCCAGAGCCTGCCTGTTCATGAAAAAGCACATTTTGTGTGGCTCTTGCCTTCATTCCAGGAAAATAAAATTATCCTGATGTTGTGGCCATCAGAGAGCCCCTCTAAGGGATGTTCAGTGAGGTTTTTGCATTATTTAAGTGGAGGACAGCCGTGTCCTTGAATGGAGGACTGGTGTGTTGGCGTTGCCATAGCAAAGGGTGGGGCCGGGTTTTGGAGCAATCACTGTCGTTTGTGAGCTGGAGGCGTTTGCTCTCGCTCTCAAACTTGGCCGTGGGGATCTCAGACTAAGAAAATGTTTCCTTTTTGAGCAATTTTCGTGTCTGTTTGGCTCCTTTTAATCGCCCCGGCTTTGGCCCCAGAGGGATGGCCTTTCCTGGCTAAAGGGTGTTGACTCCTGGGGCAAGGCTCCTAATCTCCACATTGGAAAAATAATAAATAAATCACAAAGATTTGAGGGACAACAACTTTCCATGTTGCTGTCCCTCAAAAGCAATTTGGAACAAACCCATCTGGAATTTCCAGGGCATGAACAGCAATATTCCCTCCTACCCTAATCCTCATTCAAAGTTGTTTATGTTGCATAATAACTTTCCTACATCAAAAACCATTTAGAAAGATTTTATGATGGGGATATTTTGATGGTGATATTTTGGGGATATTTTTTGATGGGGATATTTGGAATTTTCCCTTTGAGATCTGTGTGCAAAGGACATCTCCTGCCGAAGCATGAACCTCCAGCCCCAGTGTCCTGCTGGGTGTTGCCAGCTCACAGTGCTCAGTGCTGACTTCCAGTTGCCAGCAAACACTGGGAAAGCCTTTTCCAAGGCTGTAGTGGTTTTTTTCCTGCTCAGAAAAGGATGATTTCTCTGAAGAAAACCTTTACCCAACAAAACAATGCAACTGCTTGGATATGAAGTCCTTGGGGTTTTGCTGTGAGGCTTTGAGGAGGTGCTGAGAGCCTGGTGTAGTTTCTCTTCACCTCCACAGGATGTGGTCACTCAAAGGAGTAGCAATGTGTGTCTTGAGGATTTCAAGCTTTTATTTGAGTTATTGATTTTAATTCTGGGCTATTCCTTCTGTGAGATGAGGGAAGGAACAGCCTCTGTCTCTGCTCACAGCATTTCTTGCCCTGCAGTTCTGTGGGGTGCAGGATGCTGTTCCTTGCAGGGTCACCATCAGAAGCAGCACAGGGGAGGCTGCACCTCAGCGTGAGCTCTCAGATGACACCCTGAGAGGTGAGATGTGCTGGGGGAAGGGCACTTGGAGCAAGGTTTGCAGGCAGCAGAGTTTATTTCCTCCAGGTCTGCCCTTCCTGGACTTACAGGAGCATTTTCCTCTTGAGTTCAGCTCCCATCTGCTCTGAAGGGTTAGGTCTGGAACACATGAATATACAGCCTCAGCACAGAGCACCTCCCTGCCTTTTTTCCCCCACAGCCCATAGGTGTTTGAGGTTCCTTTACAGCCCCTCATCAGCTGCCCTTGAAAAAAAAAAAAAAAAAGTGTCTCCTTGTGCCTGAGTTCACCTGAGCACTTACAGAGAGACCCTCAGTGTCCCACCGCAGAGCAAACATGCACCAGCAGGGAAATGAAAGGAGCCAGGGGAGCATTAACTTCAGGGTTTCAGGTATTTGTGGGTTTACTGAACCCCTAAAGCTGTAGAAGCCTGGTGTGCATGGATGTGCCCCTAGAAAAAGCAGGTCTAACACATCCAGTTAAGTTCTACAACTTGGTTTGAAGCCAATTTGCACCTGAAATGTGAAATTCTCTTCAGATCTCTCACCTGAATTGGACAGCAGGTCTGTTTCCCTGCCTATGCCTCTGCTGTGCTTTGGTGCACACCTGAACACAGGTGCTCCATGAAGCTCTGGCATCTAAAAGGATCTGCCTGAGGGCACATCAGTGCCAGGGGCCAGGCACACAGCCCTGGGCTAGGGCCAAGAACATTTTCTGAGCCAACAAAGATTTTCAGAGAAGACTGTGGCCGCACATTTATAGCTGGGTTTGAAATGCAACCTAAAATATCCCCCCCGAATGTGGGTTTCTGCCTCCCTTGGGAATCATTTGTCTGAGGTGGAGCCGAGGTGTGGGTGCTGTGTCACCACTCAGGGCTCTCTCCGCAGGGTGCCCTGGGCAGGCAGGGTGCCCTTACCACCCTTCAAGCTGGATGAACAGCAATGTGTATGCCAGTGCCTGCTCTGCTGAGTTCCAGGTACCAAAGCCTTCAAGATGTTGATGCATTTTCTGCTTGTTTTCTTCCTCCCTCTCATTACCAGGCCACATAATTACTGATGTGTATCTCCCCCGCCGGTAACACCCACCTGGAAACCTGGCTCTGGTACTGAGCTTACCACAAACGGCGCCTCCCTCCTGCCCTCCTCCCCCACCTGAAGCTTTCCTTCAGCCCAAGGCAGAGCCCCAAAGCAAAGGGATGTGCAGCAGGAGGTTCAGGCTCTCCTGACAAATGTCTTGTTCTCCAAACAGCACCAAGGGCAAAATTTGGGAATAACGCCCTGAGAAGGACGAGGGGAAATAGAGGAAGAAGGTTCAGTCACCCAGGGGTTGTGCAAAATTCCAGCCTTTGCTTCTCTTCAGGATGCTGTACAGAAAATAACCCATCATGTGTGTTCAGCATTCTTTCTTTCCCTGATTTTTCACTAAAATCTAGTAAGAAACAGCCCAGAAGAGGAAGTGTCATGGATAAGCTTGCTGCTTTATTTGTATTTATTTCCTTCTTGTTCTTCCAGTATAGACCAACCCAGGACTCTACCGGAGCTGTGAAGGAGTGAGAAACAATTAAAATAAATTAGAAAGCCTTAAGCCCAGCCTGCCAAAGCTGCACATCCAGGAACTGAACATTATAATCCTTGTCAGTCATCCAGAGGCAGTGAAAAATAACCCAGCAGGCAGCAGAGCCTCTCATTACTCATCTGCTGATTCCTCATTCAGCAAAAAAACTGCCCCTCTTAATACTGCTGGTTTTGATCTGAGGGGAAGAGATAAATCAGCAAGAATACAGTTTTTTAAGTTGGTTGATGAGTGAAAGAAAGAAACTGGAGTAAGGTATGGTGGGGTCAGGGGAAGGTGTGGTGAGTTCAGGAAACCGACTTCTGTAGGATGAGAAAATACTCATTTGAATGGCTTTTATAGCAGCTTTTCTTAAAAAAAAATAAGATAAGGAAAATATTAGAAGAGGTTAAAATACTCTTTTTACAGCTAAATGCAGAATTTGCCTCTCTGGTTTCTTCTGAATATCTCTTCTTGTTGTTCCAAGCTTGATTGACTTATAACTGCATCTGAACCAACCTCACATCAGTTCCTTTTTATCAGCCAGAGTGAGACTTCCTGTGCTCCGTGGTCTGGTTTCCTGATGTGTTTCCTTTTTCCTTTTAACAGAACAAAGGAAACTGTAACTCCTCTGCTGCTCCTGTTCCCAATCTCCTTGGGACTGCACACACTCTCACCATCCAACCTTTGCCTTGTCTTTTCTCTGCCTGGAGCTCCAGTGCCCTGTTCATCTCTGCCAGCTGCAGAGGGGCAAGAACTCGGTGCCATTGAAAGGGAACCACTGCCACTGGCAGCTTTTAGTAGCTAAAATGTAGTAAAACAGAAAGGGAAACTCTTCACCCAAAGGCTCAGTGTGTCACTGCAGACATGGGATTTTTCATGTCCTGCTGAAGTATCAGGTATTGAGGTCTCAGTGATTTGCTCAGGCTGATGTTGTGAACTTTGATATTTGAACCTGGGAATTTATGTCCTGAAATGTGTGAGCCAGTGGTGGAAATGCTCCCAAAAAGGAGCATGCACAGTCACTGCACTGGCACACTGGGAACTGGCAGCCCTGTATACTATATTTTAATTTGGATTATTTTCAAATCACTCCCCTGAAGGGCAATTACTCTCTTCTTGCACTGGTTTTCCCTCAGCTGTGAGGGGCTGCAGTCCTGCCATTCACACAGGGAACAGCCTATGGTGGCAAAATCCAAATCCTGCCCTGCAGTGAGGATCCTTTTCCTTGGGAAAGCCCTTTCTCCCCAGCTGTTCTGCTGAGATGCTCCATCCTTTATAACACCACATCTCAGAGCTGAGGCATTTTCTGCACAAAAATCCCAAGTTCTTGTTCACTTGACTGACAAGGATCCCTTGTTTTCCTTTGTTCAGACAGAGGAACACGAGCTCAGAGCAGGACTGAGTAGATACCAATAAAAATCCTTCAAACACAACCAGAATCCACTGGACAAGTGCAGAGCTGATGTTAGTGCAGAGTTCAGAGCAAAGCTGGGCCTGATTCCGAGGAATAGACATGGGATATCTGCAAATTCCCACTGAAATCAGTATAAAGAGTTCATGCTGATATTTTATCCCTTCATCCAGACCCAGGAGCTCAGCAGAATTAGAAAGGAGAAGGGAAATTGGGCTGTGCAGCCCCTTGGCCACCCAGGTGGGTGTGGAGCCAAGGGAATTTGCCAACTCAGCCTGCCCAGAGCAGGCAGCTGAAATCCAATGCTCATTTACTCAAACCATCAGCACTCAGGAATGGCAGAATATGGAATAGGATTGGAGATTCTGGACTTTGCTGTTTCCTGGACATGCCTGAATATGTGTCTGTGGTGCGGAAGGGTGGCCAGAGCAAGGCCCTGGTTTTACCAGGCTGAGGCAGCAGAGGATTCCTGCACCACACCCAGGGCCAGGCAGGCAGGGTTTCCAGGGAATCCTGCTCACCCAAGACTGAGGAAGCAGTAAGAGCTGCATTACTTTGATCCAGGAAAGTAATTAACATAATTTCCCTCATACAGAACTGCATTTCTGCACATTTCTGTGCACTGCTTTGAGGTGTTCTCATGCACCTTTACAGTCAGAAATGCCATTTTTAATCAAATCACTTTGGGATGCCCAGCAAAAGGCATCAGAAAATTATATCCCTACTCTAAAATCGAGGGGATAATCAAGGAAGTTTTGCCTTTTCTGCTGTGTTCTGTTTATGGAACAATTTCTCTACAGTATAATTCATTTTCCATAAAAACTCCATTGATTTAATCCCTATTAAATTCGGAGGATTTGTCCGTGAGGGTTGTGCTGCAGCTCAGCCTTTAGAACTGGCTCCTGATTAGAACCAGAAGTTGTGGCTCTATGATTAATTCCCTGTATTATGGGAGTTGTCCCCAGAGGTTCCCATCAAGGAGAACCCTGGCACGTAGGTGGAATAAGAGCCCAAAATCCAAGCAGGCAAAGGGAAAAAGGAAAAACAACCAGGAGATGAAATGCAGGAAGCATCTGGTCACTCAGCAAGGCACCAGCAGAGATGCAAAGATTCTGTTCACAAGTTCCTGGCGTCAGAATTGCCCAGGGACTGGTGAATTTTAAATACCTTCCATGGTTTTACCACTGAAAAATCACCAGAGGCAGAAATGATTGATACAGTCCAGGCTGAAAAGGGGACAGATCCCTTCAACATTGATCCCAAAAACCTGAGAGCTGTTTTAGGCAGCTGCTGGGGGTGTTTCCAAGGCCACTGAGGATCCACACCAGAGGACCTTCAGGGCCACTTTGCTGCATCAGGGACAATTTTTCTGCTGCTGACACTCCCAACCCGAAGCAGGATTCACATGACACGAGCCATAACAACCTTCCTTAATTAGATTTAATATGCCTATGTATATCTTTGCACAGCACAAATATTTATATTTAGCTGATATTTCTAAACTCATACATCTGACTTTGTTAGAACCAACCAAGCTTTAAAATAAGCACTCTCTGGAGTGATTTGTTAGGCAGAACTCTCAGTATCATCCTGCAAATATTACCAAAATTGTCTTTAACAGCTCCAGTGACAGGAGAAGGAACGAGCTCCGGTGAGGGACAAAGAGTACGGGTCCCTGCTCAGGGTTTGGGGTGCTTTGAGCTGCACACATTTCCCCTGAATCTGTTTTTCTGCCAGACAAGTGTGTGTGCAAGTTTCACGTGTGTCAAACTTTACCCCAGTGATGGTGAATTCCCCCAGGATGCTGGGACTGTGCTGGAGATCCGAGATGTCTCCAGGAGATGAAGGCTTCACCATGGCTCCAGCTCCTGCCCTGCCCTGCCCACCCTGGGCCCAGCCTCCCAGGACACGGTTCTGTCCTGCAGTCTGGGCTGCAGAAAGGGGAGCAGGAGTGTGGGCAGGTCCAGGATGTTCTTACCCACACTGGAACTGGACAGAGAAGATGCAGGACAGGACTTTGCCCTGGCACCTCTTGGGCCTTTCCTCTGTGCTGCTCTTGGCAGTGAGACTGCATCCTCTGGAGTGTGAGCAGAGTGTGCAAGGCTGGGTAAAAACTGTACTCACATGCAGCCCCATAGGATCCTTTTTGTGGCAGGGAAAGTGTGAATCCAATCTTAACTCCAAACCCAAATTCATTCCTGCCAGGGACAACATTTTCTGTCTGTCAGCGTTGAAGTTGTGTCTCTCCCTTTCCTGGTTTCCACAGGGCACTCCAAACCCAGCTCCACAGCTCCAGGAATTCTTTCCCAGAGCAGCAGGCAAAGGTTTCAACAAAGGGACAGAGTTCATCCCCTTCAGAAAGGGAAAGCAATGCCCTTAAGTTCAAGCTGGCTTGTGATAAGTCCTCTGGATTTGCACCACGGCATGTGAGAGCAGACGTGCTCTCATCCTCACAGGACACAGCCTGCTCAGGAATGGATGGAATAAACTTGCAGTTTGCTCCCTGCTTCTCAGTTTTGGTATTCTCCTATGTCATGTCTGCTGCAGGAAGGATGTAATTATGGTTGGTCATTAGTGTGAGGAATTATTTGTGCTGCAGCAGTGCCTGGAGACCAGTGTGGTCTCTGCTGTGTGTAACAGGAGAGTCCTCCTCAAAATTCCTGAGCAGTGAAGAAAAGTTAAGGCACTTAATTTGAACTCCAGAGTGGGAGCAGTTCTAGAGCTCTGCTCTGCTGTCAGACAGGACCAGCTTCTGTCATTCCTTTCTCAAAATCTCCAAGGTTTCTGTAAAGGATTTTCTTTCCACCCCCACTGCTCCCCATTGAACAGGACTTCCGTAACTTCTTCCTTCTGAGGTTTGGACACTTTCTTCTGACTTGGGGCTGGCATTTGCTCATGACTGATTCATGCCTTTGTCATGCCAGCACCACTGCAGCACTTTCCCTTCCCAGGACTTCTGTCCCCAGTGCATTTGCAGACCACTGCTGTACCTCCCTCTTGCATTTGCTGGGACAAACAAAACCCTTATGATCCCTTCACCTTCCTTCTCCTGGTTATTCCTTAGTCCTCAGCTGCACCTGACCCCATCTGGATTTGCCTTTTCTCAGCATCACTGGTGTGGCACATGCTGTTCTCAGGGCCCAGCTGGAAATGCCCTCCTGATGCAATCCTGGGATTGAGATGCTTTGGCTTTTTTAGGTTCTGGTGAATCAGAAAACTCTGTGCTGTTAATTGACTCCAGCCTTTGTGTCAGCAGTGCCCAGCCTGGCTCAGTCAGTTGTGGTGCCACTGTAGGATTTCAGGCACTTCACCTCTGTCCCTCAGCCTCTCCTCCGTGGGACTCAGCAAATCCTCTGTTCCCTCCCTGCCTCCTCTGCTCCTGTTGCAGTAATGCTGTCCCAAGTTGGGAATGACTTTGGCTCTGTTCAGAAGCAGCAGAGATCTCAGTGCAGGCCTGTCCTGCAGTGCCATGGCACAGACAGAGAGAACAGTGGTTGTTCCCATCCTTGTCCTTCATTAACATCCCACAAACTTTGCCTGTCCTGAGAGGTGGGTGTAGCTCCCAGCCTTTGGGGTCCTGCACATATTTGCAGTGTGGCTTTGGAGAATGGCAGGAATGCTTTCCCACAGACCAAAGGCTGTTCCAGAGGAGGAGACGGTGTGAAGGCCTCCAGGTTTTCCAGGGGTTTGCAGCAAGTGCCCTGGAGGAGAGGAGGAGGCAGCTGAGTCCATGTGTGTGACTGTGGAGCTGCTCCATGGTTCCACACACACAGCACTGCCAGTGTTCCAGCAGGGCCTAAATGCCAGATTGCTTCTTGCATGAGCCAAAGGTGATGTGTCTAAAAGCCAGCAGCCAGCCCAGGCTCAGGACTCTGCTCTGCTTCTCTCTTTCATCCATCTGTTTCTTACCCTATTGCAGGGTGAGGTTCTGTTGTTTCAAAACTAACAGCTGCAGGCTTCCAAAAATAAAAAAGAATTCATGAATTAACATAACCCTAAGCCACAGAAACTCCACCTTGTGAGCAGCCCTGTGCTCACCACGTGCAGCTCTGTGCCAGGCTGGGGGAGCTCAGGTGGCCAGGCAAACCTTTGCAAATGTGGGATGTGGAAGGTGTGGGCACTCAGCAGAGAGGGGAAATGTGGATGGAACAGGACAGCAGGGCAGCAGAGAGGGAGCTGGCTGTGCAGAGAAATCCCTCCATGTCCTGATAGACCATTGTCCCAAGTGCCACCGAGGTCTCTCCTCACCCAGATCATGACCTCTGCTGTTTTCAGGTGCTGAGGGCTCCATCCTGGTTGAGCTGAGCCTCCACAAGTGTGTGCTGCTTTCACAGCCTCTCCTAGCACACAAGAACCACTCTGTGGTCCCCTCAGGTTTCCAGCAGTGCCTCATGTCCTCCCCAGGCTCCTCTCCCCCTGCCTGGGTGTTTGGGGTGCCCACAAATGCAGCAGTGGGAGGTACGGGTGGGCACGTGCAGGGTTTGTGCACACAGGGCTCAAAGGATGGGCAATGCCCTGAGTAAACAAAGGGCTCTGGAGTGTCATCAGCTCAGGGATTAAAGGGATGTGCTCTCACCCTGTACAAACAGCAGGGTAAAGTGGTGGAGCTGAGCAAACAGCTGTAAAATGGCTCAGTCTCAGCTGATGCTAATTTCATATATCACAGAATCACTGCATGGGGTGGGGTGGGAGGGACCTTAAAAATCACCTTGTTCCACCCCATGCTGTGGGCAGGGACACCTTCCCCTAGACCAAGTTGTCCTGGCCTTGGACCCTTCCAGGGATGGGGCAGCCACAGCTTCTCTGGGTAATCTGTGCCAAGGTCTCAAAATACAAATTTATGATCTAGGGCACCTGACATTCATCCCTGGCTCTGCCAGCGACTTTTTGTGCAGCCTGGAGAAGCCACTGAACTCTCTCAGGCAGGCCTGGTCATTCTCTGTTTATCCTCTGCCTGCCCATCCTTGAGCTGTTTGGAATAGGATCCATCCCCAGGGTGTATTTGCCCAGCACAAGCACAGGGGCAACTTGAGGGTGGCTCATCCTGGGCTGGGAGGTGAGAATTTCCCCAGGAATTGTGTCCAAAACCTGTCCTTGGATATTCACCTTCTGTTATGACTCAGTTAAAGGCTTATGGAGATAAGGGTACTTCTAGAAGAGAAACATGTTCAGAAACCTGCCATTATCTATGAAAAAGTTTTCTCAGCATATGAGATCCTAATCAGACATCTATTATTTAGTGAGAAGATAAGGAGGAGAGATCTCTGAGCTGGTATCTGCTCTGCTCAGCAGATAACAATCAGCTCACATGGCCCTCTTTAGAAACTCTCAGCTTTGGGCAGAATCAAACCCTGCAAGTGGAGTCTCCTTGGCTTTATCCCTCCTCCTTACCCACAAACCCAGAGCAAATCATCAGAGGTTTCTGTGCCTTGATTTTCCTAATTGTAAAATAATAATGGGAAATGCTCTTCTGAGGTAAAGCTGAGAAGTGGCAAGTCTCCACAAAAAGTTTTGTAAGCCCTGGATAAAGAACGTGCAGGTGCCTGAAATGTCAGCAGAAAATCTCTCTGAAATCCAGTTCAAAGCAGCTGGATGCAAGAGTTGCAGCTTTTGAAACTAGGAAAGAACTATTTATAGGACATGAAGTGTTCTGGTGCTTGTGAAACACAGAGAGAAACAGTCTGTGCTCTGCAGCCTAAAGCGATGCATTAACAGGGGCTCGTGGGACACCTTGTACTGGGCTTGTGCAGCCCGAGCCCTTCAGCCCCAGCAGGGATGGGGGATACATCCCACAGCACCCAGAGCCCCTGGGATGGAGCTGGCATGGCTCAGTCCTCCCAGGACACTTCTCCTCCTTCCAGCCCTGACAATCAGAGATACAAAGGCCCCATTAGCCAGGGGCTGCTCTTCCAGGACAGAGAGGTGTTTGGGGTGTCTGGGATCACAGAAAAGCCATGCTCTGGTGATGTGGTGCCCAGAACCCGAGAGCAGCAGAGCAGCACAGCTCTCCTGGCCATGCCTTGGCTCTCTCAGCCCTGTCATTGTTTGATTTTGGACTGCTGGGACAGGTGCAAATCTGCTTCCAGATCACACCCGGGTACATGGCAGGCAAATTTTCCCAAGAGGCTGCAACAACAAGGAACAGCTCTTGTCTCTCAATGCTCCATAGAACAGGGGCTCTTCTGCAGCACCTGATGGGGCCTTTCCTCCTCTGCTGCACCTTTGTGTCTGCCTGGACAGTCATTTAGCGAGTGCCATTTGTGGCGAGCTGATTCTTAAAAGACAAAGGGGTGAAAAAAACGCACTTGAAATGAGTTTTGGTTTTTGAGCAAGCTCAGAGCCCTGGCTGGGTACGGGGGCAGTGCAAGAGTGAGTGCAGGTGTGGGAGGCTGTTGCTTCATCACTCAGAGAGAAAGGATGCACAGACTAAATAAAAAGATGCAGAAGGCAAATGAAAAGGTGCTGAAGTTATATAAAAAGATGCACAAGTTATACAAAAAGATGCACAAGCTAAACAGAAAGATGCAGATCCTAAATAAAAAGATGCACAAGGTAAATTGAAAGGTGCCCAAGTTGCATAAAAAGATGCCCAGTTTAAATAAAAAGGTGAGCCAGGCAGGCAACCTGAAGCCTGGGGGATGTGGTCCCCTGATAAGGTCATTCACCTGCTCTTCTGGGCATGAAGAAGAAAAGTGCTTATTATCTCACTAGGTCAAGGACATTTGTTAGTGCAGGAGTTGAGAAAGGTGCCCTGAAGCCCAGGTTTCCTCCCTCTGGTCATAGCTCAGTGGAGTGAGGCAGGATGGGATGAATTTCTGGAATATTAGGACACTCAGGAATATTCTTTGTACATAAACAGCAGGCGCTCCAATTGTTACCTTAGTGAAGGAAATGAGGACAGCTTGGAATTCGTGGGTTTTTGCGGACAGCAATATTGCAGATTCAGTGACGCTTCTGCACCCCCCAAAGGCACAGAGGGCCCTGGGATGAGGTTGGAGTGCATTCCCTGCTTGCCAGAAGAGCCCGAGGAGTGTGAGGAGCTGGTGGGCGCCATCAGGCAGGTGACAGCAGCCACCGAGGCCCCTGCAGCCACTGCTCCCCTGGCACCGAGCTGGCCCCACCTCAAAGCCCAGGTGTGATGGGAGTGCCCAGGCCAGAGGCGATGGGATCTGGACACCACATGGCCAGGGAGGCTCTGGGAAATCAGGGAACACAGAAAAGCCACAGAAGAGACAGTGTGGGGCCAACTGGCTGCTGAAGAAGGATGGAAAGAGGGATGCTGTGTGACATGGCAGTGCTGCTGCCAGCTCTTGTGGGATTTGGTTTTCATCTGGAAAGCCTGAATTATGCTCCAACTGCATAAGAATATCACCTTTTCTTTAATAGAACTGAATTTCTTAAGATTGCAGGGAAGAGCTTGAAATAATATCCTAAAAAGTTTGAGAAGTCAATTATAAATACAGTTCCATGTTCAATTAATGTTATGTTCAATTAAAGCATGGGACTGGAAAGCAAAGACCCTTGCATCCTACTAAGGCTCATCAGCACCTGACATGAATAAAAGTGTAAAAACCACCAGCAGGATGGCTTTAGGAGTATAATTTTAGTCTGTGAGTGATGAACTGGCAAGTGAGGGTCACATAGAACCTGGGGGTCAGGGATGGACAAGGATGACTTTATAAAGAAGATCTGAGAGGACCCAAAGCAGACAGCTGGGCAGCCTAGAGCCCCCCTGATTTGTAGGACGGAGGAAGAAGCCCTGGGGCAGAGTACGGGGCCGGTGTCAGTCCTGCCTCAGCCGTCACTCCGGCAGGGATGGAGCTCTGACAGGTACGAGCTCATCACTTCAAAATTCAACCTGGCAAAGCCCCAGCAAAAGCCTTTTTGGGAGATGAGGTCAGGTTGTTCTGCCCCCCCCGCCAGCCCGTTCGGGCTCCATTCTTGCCTCCTTCCACAGACGATGAAAGGAGCAGGAGTCGGAGCGTGTTTATTAATTCGGGATGACAATGGGACACCTGGACCAGCACCTGTCAGAACAGGATGCAAATGAGCCCGGGGAGCTGCCCGCGCTCCTGCAGCGCTAATGAAGCACTAATAGCACTGATAATGCCTCGCACGGCACTGACGGGGCATTGGCTCAATTGCAGTAATTAATGCGCCCATCCCGAGCCGCAGCTCCCATTCAGGGGCACTTCCTGATGCTTTGCTCTCGCTGTTTGGTTTTAAACACACAAACCCGAGACTTATTATATTTGCAAACAATGGCCTCGTGGAGATGCTCTGATTTACTGCAGAGATAGAGGGGGATGATCTTTGAAAGCCTAAATTAAAGCAGGATTTCCTTCTGTTTTCTCAAAGGAAAGGTTAACATTTGCTAATAACTGTCACAGGCTGCAAACGGTCTCAGTGTCATATGATGGATTTTTCTGATTGCTTTTAATCAAGGTTTTCAGATATCAGGGGGTGTAAACAGAGAAATGAGCTGAGCGCTCGTGAGCTGAACAAACCTCAGGAGATGTGACTCAGATAAGGAAGAACTGTTCTGACAATGAAGTAATAGCAGGTTCTTTGCTGCCCGAGTTCCACTTTTTATCATTATTATTTTAGCGTTCCCCATTCTATATCTGTGGCCGAGATAAACTGCTCGGCAGGGATGGACATGTGCTTGCAAAGGCTGTGTGGGAGGGTGGAGGGCTCTTTACCCCACAGAGATATTAAGCTGCTGCCCTATCTATTTCACCTCCCATATTTGGGGGAATTTTTTTGCCTCTTCAGGGAAATTTAGGTAATGGGAATGAATTAGAAAAAGTTTCTTTACATGTTCAAGTCAGAGAGAGATGGCAGAGGTGAAGCTGGGGATATGAAGATGATCTCTCCATGAAAATTATTACTTCTTGTTGGATGCCTCCCCTCAAAAAAGGGATAAATGGGGAGGTGTTTCAATACCCCTCTGAAAGTAAAGGACGCATAAATGATACCCCAAGAGAATTGCAGGAAAGGAGGAGTCTGTGCTGCAGAGCTGAGCTCTGATAAAAGGCATTTTGTGCCATCAGTTTCTTTGTTAATGGGACCCAAAATGTGAGAAGAACTTTCGTGTGGCTGCAGCAGGGCCTGCATTTCTCAGTGGCTCAGGATGTGTCAGAGATTGTTCTCCTCTCCTACCATCTCAGCGGGGATTTGCACACCTGCAGAAACCAAGTTTTGGGCAACCCCGGTGGTACCAGGGCTCACTGGGAGAGGGGGTGGGGGGGACTCCTGGAGCTCAGCAAAACTGGAAAAAGCAAAGGAAAGCCAAGGGGGATGAGGGAGTCTGGCAGGAGCACATGGGGTGAAGTGCATGCAAACCTCCAGCTGACACAAGCTGTGTCCTCTCCCATGAAAAGCTTCATCATAATCTGTGCAAACATCACTTCAGGATAAACACAATCCTGCTATAAATACCCCCGGCCATTTCCTGTTGTTCTTTCTGCAGCTTGCACAGGGTTTGTGTCTGGCTGAGGGTGTGACTGAATCCACACAGTCACACACACGTCCCCTGCTCTGTGCTCCAGTGAAAATGGCTTTTTCTGCTTAAAATCAGCCACTCTGGGGTTTGTGCCACTGAGTTGAACATTCATCCTCAGTGAACCAGGAATATTCTTTATGGAAGGAATTCAGGGCAGCAAAATGGTAAAATCTCCTGCTATTGAGATGAATTGACTTGAATGTCTATATGCACTTAATTACAATTAAATTAATGACACTTCATTACTTAACTGCACTTTAATGTACACTTCCCATCTCTGGAAGTGCCCCAAGCCAGGCTGGATGGGTTTTGGAATAACCTGGGATAGCAGAAGGTATCCCTGCACATGGGGTTATTTTTAAGGTCTCCCAGCTCAAACCATTCAGGGATCCTATGCCACAGTTTGTCACATTCATCCACATTTCCGTCCAAGGTTATTTCAAATTATACCCATTCTTAATTTTGACTGTCAAAGGAAATCAAGCACATTAAAACCTAAACTGAGAGAAGCAGAAATGCAAACTCCTCCTGCCTTGTTTTATGCCTGATATTTACTGAATTTTGTGTTTTAAGTGGATTTGTTATTTCAGTGAAAATGGAAGCAAAAGTCACACTCCTTGTTAATCTGCTTGTTAATCACAGAAATACCTCAAGGAGAAAAGAAACAAATTGAGGGGAGGGCCCTGGATTCTCATGTATGAGTTAAGTCTTTAGAGAATCAGACTGAAAGTTCCTGCAACAACAGAATTTTTAACTCAGCGCTTTCATTCAAACCATTAATTTTTTAAAATAATTTTTTTAAAATAGCATTGGCAGTGTTCTCTTTGCTAACCAGAATGAGCTGAAAGCCTAGGTTATAAATACTTGGCTTAGGTTTTCTACCCAAATAGAGCTAAAAACTTTGGGTCATACATTAAAAATAACTTGGGCACATCCAAGGAAGATGCTGTTTGAGTCTTTAAAAGTTCCTTCCCAAAGTGATAAACAAACCCAGATTTACATTGCCCAGACTTATTAAGCTTGGATCTGTCATTGTAGTTGGTTGTAATTAGAGAGTCAATCCCATCTTTATGAAACTCCAGAAATTATAAATTGTTCCTTCTGTTTATATGAGAAAATGGGAAGGGAATTTTTCAGATCATGGACAGACTGGAACTGGCCCCACTGGGGAAGGAACCAGGGCCCAACCGATCCCTTTGCTCCTGCCCAAAAAACCAGGCAGGAATGCTCAGAACCAGAATATTCTTTTAAAAGATCTTTGTGAACCAGTTTCCCTGTGCCTGCAAGCCACTGAGGCAGAGTGGGTGTGTGCAATGGAGCTGTTTGCTGTGAGAGGCAAGCAAGGAAATGGGAATTGCAGGCAAGGCTGGGGAGAAAAGGCCTAATGAATGAAACAGAGACAGAATGTTCTGTCCCTGCTCTGGCTGGTCGAGGCTTTACCTCCGTGCTGTTTTATATGAACTGAGTGAAGGCACAGAGTAGGATCTGAGAAGGTTTAAATGAAGGATAAAATGTTTTTGCTTGCCTGATTCAGATTTTCCCCCTTGAAGATGCCCCTGAAGAAAACCCCCTTGTTTGCACATCCCACTGTGGCTCAGCACCTGAGGCAGTGCCCTGGGCCCCCAAATCCTTGTGCTCTCAGCCCAATTTTGCTGCAGTTGTGCTGTGGGAGCCCCAGTGAGTGACATCCTTGGGCCTCCTGTGACTGTGTTACAGAAAAGTTGTTCAGAGGTGAGAAAAGCAGTGTGAAACCTGCCCCTAAAGGTGACCTTGAGCATGTGAGAGACAGGCAGGCAATATTTTGACATGTTTAACAATCCCCACCAACATTTTTCCTTGATGACACTGAAAAAGTTGTCTCCCTGGTTAACCCTGAGGTCCCCTGGCATTCCCAAACATGTTCTCTCTGGGGTGACATGGAGAAGGAGGAAGGGACAGTAAAACATCAGTGATTACATCAGTGTAAGATATGTAAAATTATCTGCCCATGATCTCCTTTGCTCCCCCAAACCATTTATCTGTGTAATTAAAATGTGACCGGAGGCTTTGGCCCCACCAGCTTTTCCTGGGAGCTGACTCCTATTTCCAACCTATTCCTCCCCACATCCCTGGCAGTGCCCAAGGCCAGCTTGGACAGGGCTTGGGGCACCCTGGGATAGTGGAAGGTGTCCCTGCCTGTGGCAGGGGTGGGACTGGATGGGCTTTAAGGACATTCCAACCCAAACCCCGCTGTGACTCTGCAATTCTAATTTTGAAGTGCTTTACCCATTTTCCCTCTTCCCCCTATTTTGCAGTAACTCCATCAGGTGTTTTGTCAGCAAGTCCCCAACCAGGCCCCAGGTCCGTTCAAAGCTTTGTTCTTTGTGAGACTGATTTTTTTACTGACAACCCGATAAACATCATCTGAAGCAATGTTTGGGATTTCTTTGTTGCCCCCATGGAAGAGAAATTCCATCACCACCCTCACCTGAGACCCCCAGGAAGAGGCAGGGCAGCCCCCAGGGAGGCACTGCTGAATTGCTGAAATCTCACTCCCAGAGGATGCTGATGAGGAAGGTGACTGTAAGATCTGCCACGAGGCACTCCTGCTTCCTCCCTTGGATGTTACTGTGGGACCTTCCCAGCCAGGGAGAACCTGTGCCTTCAAAGGGCCCCACTGAGCTCCCTGAGTGCGGAGGACAATCAGACCCCAGAAAACTCAACTCAGGTTGCAAGAGATGCTCAGAGCAGTCTGTGCCAGGTATCCCAGGAGGATCCACTTTTCCTTTGGTCTCTCTGAGATCTCCATAGTCCTGGCAGGATAAGAATCTGATGTAGTTTGAGTCACCATGATATCAAAATGCCAAATGTTAGTGATGTTGAGGTACCTGTGCAGTCAAATAGCATCAGCCAGAGCCAAAAACAAAACAGATTTTCCTAAATTATTTCTAAGGATCCAATTGCTTCTTTAGTGTTTGTATAAAATATTAAAAATATAATTAAAAGTACAGACTCCAACTGCTTGGCTATTGGAAGTTTTCCAGGACAGATCCTGTGTTCGTTAGAATCATTCTTGCATTCACACAAAGCACACAAATACACAAAGAGTTGCAGGGAAGGTTGGGTCACGCATCACCCCAAATGCAAAGGCAGAGCTCCCAGTGGCTGTGCTGGCATGGGGAGCCTTAATTTGGTCCTGTCCCCAAAGGCTGTGACAGAATTCACTGCATTCGTACCAGGGACGGATACAGGAGATTCCTGTGAGATACAGTCTGACCTTTTCCTACGTGGTGTCTTTTCCTTGGAAAGATGCAAATGGATCCAAGCCCTCCTGTTCCCTGGAAAGGCTGATTACTGACATGCTGCCCTACCTGGTGCCTTCTCAATTTTTTCAAGCCTTCCTTTGAAACTGCACTTTAGTTGGAAACCAAGTGCAATATTTTAAGGAAACTGAAAAGGTTAAAACTGCAATAGAACACTCAGAATATCCAAAACAAACTTTGGTTAATTTAAGGTAGAATTCTCTTGATAATTGTTTTGACCTTCTGTCCAACATTAGGACTGAAAATTTTCCCGCAACCTCCAGAATTTTCTCAGGATACGACAAGGATCTCCTACCGTATTCTGGACTTTTCCATCCCACAGCCCATGGCCTTGACACCCTTTTTCCCCCTCATTTTACACAGAAAACTTTGGCTAGAGCTGAACAAACAACTTTGCTTCCGAGATGGTAAATGAGCCCCCATTTCCCAAATGTCACTGTAGTACTGAAACCACAGGACCATCTTGCGGCCACTTCCTGGCCATTTCCTGCTTTCTTGAAAGCTGAGGAAATGAGGTATGCTGAGGTGTGAACTCAGTTTGTTTGTATGGGGAGAGCACTAGGAGACAGAGATACAGCCCATGACCAAGGTGCTGGGCTCAGAAAAGAAAAAAAAACAAATCTAAGAGCCCATTCCTAAGGCATTTACAAATGAATGTTAAACACTGCACCTGGATTAACCTGCAGGGACTGCCTGACACTCCCAGCCAGGGCAGAACCTGGCCGTGGCTTAGGACTCTGCCAAGGCGTGCCTCAATTGCTTTTCTTTGGGTTTAAGCCCTCAGTTTCACTAAAATCAGGAATGGGTCTTTGAGGGTGGTTGGTTGTTGGTTTGGTCTGGCTTGGTCTGGTTGGGTTTGGTCTGGTTTGGTTTGGTTTGGTTTGGTCTGCTCTGGCTTGGTCTGGTTGGGTTTGGTCTGGTTGGGTTTGGTCTGGTTGGGTTTGGTCTGGTTGGGTTTGGTTTGGTTTGGTCTGCTCTGGTTTGGTCTGGTTGGGTTTGGTTTGGTTGGGTTCTGTTCAGTTTGGTTTGGTCTGGTTGGGTTTGGTTTGGTTCAGTTTGGTTCAGTTTGGTTTGAGTTTGGGTTGGGGTTGGGTTGGGTTGGGTTGGGTTCAGTTTGGTTTGGTTTGGTTTGGTCTGGTTTGGATTAGTTTGGTTTTGTTCAGTTCAGTTTGGATTAGTTTGGTTTGGTTTGGTTCGGTTCAGTTTGGTTTGGTACAGTTTGCTGTGCAGTGCTCCCGTTCTCCTGCCAAGACAAGAGCAGGGCCACCCCTGTCTGTGACCCAGCCACAGGGACAGTGTGAAATGCCAGCCCAGGACTGGCACAGCTCAGGCCATGGAGGTGTCCCCAAATTCCTTGGGCTGGCATGGCCCCGTCTCCTCACGCCTTGAGGAACCCAGGTTGATACCAACTGTTCCAGTCCTCTTTAATCACAGCTTCAGCAGCCAGCAGCCTCTCCCCCGAGCCTTGCCAGCAGAGCTGGGTCTCTGCAGGGTGGCTGCTGCTCGCTGCGGGCAGGACTGGGAGCAGGCTGGGTTATTAGCAGGGAAAGCTGATTGATTTATGAGAGCAGAAGGCTCCTGTGCTCCAGCACAGGTTATTCTCCAAACGCAAACTCTCCTTCACACACACAAAGTGGCCGAGTGCTGTGTTATGAATGGGCCCCTTTGTTACCCCGGGTCCGACACCACAGACTGTTTAGTTCATGTCTGTGCTTTAGCAAAGGAGGACAGGGTCTGCAAGACAGATGTGCCCTTTAATTGCAGGGAAATATTAGAAGATCGTTAAGCCATTTCTGACAGGGCTTTCCTCTGGCTCAGGGAGTGGGGAGTTGTTTCGGGAAGGCCAAGGAGCAGCCCTGCCTTGTCAGCCCCACAAACAGGACCTTGTCCTGCTCCCTCACCCCAGCACTAAACAAAACCAGAGGAGGTTCACTCAGAAGCCCCACTTTGCTGCCAAAGCTGCAGAACTACATCTCAGAGAGAATTCTCCTTACACTGCATCTGATAAAAGGCTTTTCAACACAGCTCAGGGGACTTGCCCTGCTGGAGATAAGAGCAGTGCTATCAGCTCTGCTGAGAACATGGAGATGTGCCGAGGGTTCTGCTTCTTATTTGTGTTACTGAGCCCAGGCTGAGTGTAAGAAACTCTCCAGCAAAAGGAAGACATGGTGCAGTCAGCTCAGAAAACACCCCAAAGTGCAGGGGGAAAGGCAGATCCTCTGCTCTATAGGAGAGCTTCATGGGCAAGCTGGGGTTTAGTCTTGGTTTAGTTACACTGACACAATGACTTGGAGCAGTGTTTGGGTGCTTTGTGTTAGTTCCCATGCTGCAAAATTACTGGAACAGCCTCATTTGTGTCTGCAGGGCCCCCCTGAGATGGTGGCTTTGTTTTTTTGGATCATTGCTGTGACAGAACTTGACAGCCCCTACTTCAGTTATCAACTCAGAGCTACTGATTTTCATTTAAAATACAGCAAAATAAACCAGGACAAACCCATCACATTGAAGGTACAGGTGGGGATCTGCTGAGGGATAACATGAATCCCATAGAGGTCTGAGCAGAGGTCCTGGGGATGGCAGAAACCTGCAGAATCAGCCCCAAACTGGCCCTTGGGGACAGTGTGAAAGAGAAGGAGAAGGATGCAGAGCTGAGTGACCTGGCCAAAGCCACAGCACTGGGGTGGGATTTGCCTCCTGGCAGCCCTGGCTCCCAGCCCCTCCCAAACTCACCAGGAGCCTCTGCTGCAGCTCTGGTCTGCCCTCCCTGCAGCAGAACATCATCCAAAATCCCTGCCAGGGGCTCACCCATGGACCCTGCTGACCAGACATTGGATCTCCCAGGCATGGAAAACTATCCCTGGGCACAGACTTGGACCATTCTATGATTCTGGGACTTCTTGAGGTGCCAAGGGACCTCATTTATCTGAGCCAGGCTCAAAGCCCTTCTCAGCACCACACTGATAAAGCCAACAGCCTTTCTGTTAATGGTCACTGATAAGAGATTTTGGAGAGGGTTTTTTGCTCAGTCTCAGAGGAAAGTCAGTTTTGCTTTGTCTATCAATCCTATCCCTGGGATAATACTTGGCTGTTCCGTGGCCTCCTTCTCCAAGGACAAGGGATTTACAAAATCTGAGCTCTTTGCAGGGCAGCATCACACAGACAGGGAAACTGAGGCATGGGGACATTAACACAGCTGTGAAAGAGCCCTTTTTTCAATTTTACTCTCACATCTGCTGTTGTGTGAGCCAGGAGCCCATATTCACTGCTTGGTTTTTGTAGATTCTTGCTGATTCAAGCCTGGTTCTTGTAGGTGTAACATCAGAGAATGCCTTGGATGTGTTTATTTAGTGGGAATGTTTGTCCTCAGCAAGAGCTTCACTACATTTATGCAGCAGAGGCTCTTTCCCTGCTGGAGCTCCCTGGAACTGTTGGTGGGGTGGTCTTTGCTCTGCCATGTTTGATATCAGGAGGAGGAACAGCACCTTGTCAACTCCTTTTTGTACGGCAGTGTTAACTTTGGGCTCCAGCCCAGATGCCAGGATGGGTTTCAGCCTTTTTGTCCAAGAGGTAGTTTTGATGGCAATGCCTGAATTCTTCCAGGACCTTCCTTTTGCACCAAAGTTAAAACATCACTGTTCCTTTGTGAAGAAATCAAAAGCCCCTGGGAATTTCCACTGGTGTAAACTGGGTTTTCCTGTTCAAATATCTTGATGAAGATTGACAAAGAAAATATCTCAGTGTAATCCTGCCGAGCTGTTTTCCTTGGAATGCCGCAGGCAGGCTTGTTCACAAAATCTCTGCTTTTGCTATAGGCGTAGGCAGAAACAATCCCCTCACTGGAGCCACAGGGGCTGGGCTCAGTGCACAAGGAAAACATAGATCCGTGCCATCCCAGCAGGGTGGCAGCCCTCAGCTCCACTGCCAGGCTCAGCAGAGCAGATGGGGTGTGGGTCAGGAGGCAGGGGATTCTGCAGTGCTGCACAGGGGCACCCAAGTGTGCCCAGGGGTAGGGAAATGCAAACCTGGGCCAATCACGAGATTTAAACCTGATATTTGAGAGGCATTTATGGTACTGTGGTTCCCAGCACCTGTAAATGGGAGTGTGATTTGTGTGACTTCAGGCTCTTTGGGAATCTCTCTGTCAGCACCTGTCCATCCCAGTCAGAGCCCTTTGTCTGGCAAAGAGGCAGAGATCAGACTCCTGGTGCTGGATCAGGAGCATGCATGTGCTCCTTGGGGAACAAACAGGTTCCTATGAGTCCTGGACCTCCTAC
This sequence comes from Pyrgilauda ruficollis, assembly GCF_017590135.1. NCBI lineage: Eukaryota > Metazoa > Chordata > Aves > Passeriformes > Passeridae > Pyrgilauda > Pyrgilauda ruficollis. Next base: position 770,937 of record NW_024526822.1, on the reverse strand, counting down.
CCCTTCTCCTCTTATCTCTGGGCTCTGTGGGATGCAGGCCCTGACCCAAGGAGTCTGTTCTGGGCTCAAACCCTGAGTTTGCACTCTGGATGTCTTGGGCACCCAGACCCTGAGCTCAGATTTAACCCAAACCCAACTTTAGGCTCAAACCCCGAGTTTGCACTCTGGATGTCTTGGGCACCCAGGCCCTGAGTTCAGATTTAACCCAAACCTGGCTCACGGCTCAGGACACAAATAGACTCAAGCCCTCACACTGGAAAACCCAAGCCACATCTCATTTTGGATTCAGCTGCAGGATTGTGTTGGACTTGCATTTGCACCCATAGAGTGTCCAGACCTTGGCTATGCACTGTAGGTGTCAGTGATGGATTATTCCATATACTTCCTTTTAGCTGAGCATTCCCTCGAGAGCTGCTGAGGTGCTCCAGGCTCCTGGCCCAGGGAGCAGCGCAGGCTGTGCTCGCTCCTGGAGATGCTGCTGGGATCCTTTCTTGCTGTTGTTTTTCCTCAGTCTGGGATAAGTCATCTCGGGCTGCAGGAGCTTGTTTTGTTCTCTGTGGATGGAAACAAACCAGCCCCCGATGGCTGCTTCCTGATGGGCTTCCTGCGATTGTGCAGGGAACGGTGTCAGGGAACAAAACAGGATACGGCACGGGCTTGTGAATGTAACGGGGACAATGGTATCAAAGTGGAATAAAAATAATGAATGGGCACTGCTGGAGCCTTGAGTCACAGCCTGAAATATTTGTCTCCTGAAGCTGCCCCCTCCCACCTCTTGAATTCCTGGGAGAACGCTCTTTTTACAGTTTCCAGTGCTTTGGCAGTAGGAACCCAAAGAGAAGAGATGAGGTTTCATGGTTTGCACCTATTCCTTTGTGCTTTTAAGACTCTGCTTTCTGTCCTTTTCCAAGACAGCCTGAGAGGAAGCCCAGAGATGGGACAAACCTTCTCTCATAACAAACCCCCAGTATTTTTGGGTTTCTCCATTTGTTGTTTTCCTTTCTAGGGCAAATAATTTCTATTGAAAAGCTTCAATTTATCTCTGCATGTTGGAAACAAAACCAACAGGATTGTCACAGTCTCAGTTTCTGACACAAGTAAAAATACTCCCCAGAAGCTCAGCTTTGAGGGACAGGGAGACACCACTGCAGTGGCAGATGCAGCTGGGGGTGAGCTCAGCTCAGTCTGCAAAGTCCTGATGGAATGCTGGCCACTGGGAAGAGCCTCTGGCAGCACATCAAGGCAAGGGGCTGGGCACTGGGTGCTCCAGGACAGAGCTGAGGTCAGCACAGCATTTCTGCATTTGTGCTCCGGGATTCTTGGGGTTTGTCAGCAAGCCAGACTCTGAAACCATCTTGCAGTTTCCCTCCCTGTTTCTTCAGCAGAGAAGACCATAAAAATGCTACAATAATATTTACTGAAGGGTGCATGTTCCCAGTTAGGTCCATGTGTCTCTGTTTACAAACACATCTGCTCAGAGCAAGGCAATTATTTTAAAAGCGTGAGGGGACAAAGAAATGAAATGAAAAGGAAGGTGAGCTAGAGCTGGGTGGATTTGAGTGCTCAGCCCTGGGAAGCAACCACCCCATAGTGTCAGTCTCAGTGAGAAGGGGATACAGCTTCAGAGGAGAAAAGCTGTGGGCACAGGAAAGTGACTGAAGGGAGTGTTAATACCTGGCAAAGGCTGATTGATTTTCTGGGAATATGACACGGCTTGGAAAGGATCTTGTGAGATCATACAGTCCTCGGCCTGAGCAGGGTCAGGCTGGTTAATCCATAGAGGTGAATCCTTTTGAGTTCTGTGTCACTTCAGGCTCCTGGGAAAATCTCCAGCTCAGGACTGTCCATCCCAGTTAGAGCCATTTTCTGGCTTTTATCGGATGCCAGATTTCCAGTGATGCAGTGAAATTACCTGCCAAGATAAGAAAGCTGGCCCAAGCCATGCCAAAGGTAAAGCTTCCAGCATTCAGGACAGGTTTCGCTCTGGCCTCATCCCGAATCATCTCGTGTGTCCTGGCTGGCAGAACCAGGCAGGGAGCAGAAGCCAGGGAGTTCTCTGGGAAGGGCAGCCAGAAGCTGTGCTCTGTCCCAGTGGACATACACCTCATCCCAGTGTCAGTCCCAGCAGGGTGGGGAGCCCTGGGGAGGGCAGGAGTGCTTGGGGAGTTCCCTGTCCACAGCCCAGGGATGGGATGAGCCAGCTGGGGACTGACAGGGCTGTTCCTGCTCCAGGCACAGCTGCTGCTGCTCATGTTCCATGGGAAGAGCTGCAGCACATGCCAGGATTTCAGGGTGATGGGGATGGGATGGTCCTTCCAGCCTCAGCTTTCACCACATTTACTTTCCAGAGGTCAAGGGGCCACAGAGATAATTTGGGCAGGTTCTTTTAAAATTCTACCTCTATTCCTGGGTCTGTGCTGAGACCTCACAGAGGCTTTTCCTGGGGATTTCCCACAGTTCCAGGCCTGGTTTAAGCCTCCTTATCATTATGCTTAATGCAGCAACTTGCTGGGAAAGAGAAACTGTCACCTGGTTATTCCCAGTTGGCTGGAAACAAACCAAAATAGGCCATGAAACCATTAATGTGAAGTCTAGACAGAGGGAAAAAAAAGTCTTTGGTCCAGATCCTATAAAAGTGTGCCTGAAGTAAAGTGCTTTTCTGAGAAGTGAAGTACAGAATAATGATTTATACTTTTATCCTTTTTGAGTCTGCTTTTGGGGATCTTGAGATGAAAATAGAGCATTGATTTTAGCAGCCTTCTTTTACCCACTTGATACAAAATTTCTTGGGAATAGTGAGCATAAAAATAACCCCCAAAATAGAGACTTTTTTTTTCCTTCTGAGGAATTTTGCCAAATCATTTTGCCCCAATTTTGAGCTGTCTAATTTCAGCATGATTTTGGTGGTTTTCAGTGGTTTTGCTGTTTCTGCTGCTCTTACTCCTGCTTTGTTTCCCCCTAACATGAGTTATCACCTTGTGATTTCCCATTCATTTGAATTGGGAAGGAATTATGTTGTATTCCAAGGCAGCCAATCTACCCTTGAATGGAGTAGCCTGGGTGGAAAGAGAAGGAAAAGGAAGAAAGGGCAGCCTGGGCCGCGTGGGCGGCTCTTTGTCATGTCACTGTCCTGCTCTGTGGCTCTGAGCAAGTCTCTAGTGCAGACTGGGGCAAAAACCTGCAGTGTGGGATGTCCTAAAATTAATGAATGAAACCCCTCCTTTATACCCACAGAAATCCTCAGATGTGCAGACATTTGGACACAGTGTTAAAGGTTTACTGCCATCTTAACCCTGAGTGCTGCTGCAGCAGGGAAGGGGGCTTGGAGCAGCCTGGGATAGGGGAAGGTGTCCTTGCCCTTGGCAGGAGGTGGAGCAGGAGGAGCTTTAAGGTCCCTTCCAAGCCAAGCCATGCCATTCCATGACTCTGTGACAACAGCCTGCATCTCATCCCATCCCTCCTGGGGCAGAGACAGCTCTGGGCAGGGATTCCAGCAGCTGGGATGTCCCAGCTCCACCAGCAGCAGTGGGGAAATGCTGTGAGCAGCACAGTGGGGGACACTGGGAAGTGCTGCAGGAGGGTATGAGGGGGAAGAACAGGGCACCTTGAAGTGACAAGTGACATCCTGCTTCACTCAGCAGGGGGATGATGAATCTCCAACTGCAGCCAGGAAACACTCCTAAGCAGGACTTCAGTGGATTGTGAAGGACACAGGATTGGATTGAGGTTGTTAGCAATCAAATGTTCATTATTACAGTTTTCTAGGGGGAGTTCTGGGGAGTCCTTGCCCCAGCCACATCTTGTAAGGAAGGTGGAATAGCAGGAGCAAACCTCAGGAAATGTGGTCTGGAAAAGCTGCAGTGGGAACTCTTGGTTTGATTGGGAGCAAAGGAAGAGTGGAAATCTGAGAGTGTGCCCAAAGGATTCCTGTGTGTGTCCCAGAGGCAGCACTGCCCAGGGCTCAGTATCCCACAGTGTGCACTGTACAGGGCAACAGAGGAGGGAAAGGCAGGGAGAGGGGAATGCTCCCAAAGATCGAGGGCAGGGATGAGAACACTGTCTTCCAATCCAGTGCCCGATCCATCCTCATGCGCTGCCCCACAATCAGCACAGACCCTGCTACTTTTTCAGTTTCTTGACTCATTTTCTTGTAAGTCTGATGTTATCTCTGTGCTCGTATGAGATGTTGGCAGCAGAAATACTGACTTCTAACACTGCAGTGCCAAAGTCATCTCTACTCCAGGGTTGCTCCTTGGTGCAAACCCTGGGCCGCATGGGCGGTTGCTGGACCTCGGATTTTGGTGTTTTACATCGTTAGGTCTGAGCTCTTCAGGTCTGTGTTGGCAACATTCTCTTCACAAAAATATTTCAGGAGTGATTTTCTCACAGGACCTGGAGTGGTGAAATTTTGGGGAGGGGGAAATAGGAAAGAAAACAACCACCTCTCTAGTGGTGGAGTCATCTCTCCATGGCACAATGGTTCAGGTACTCAGCACTGTCTTCTCTTCTAAGGCAGCCTTTGTGGAGGAGGATGAAGCTTTGATCTTTAGCAACGCAATGCCTTTTAACTGTGGTTATGGCCAGAAAAGTGAATGTAGAGAGCTAAAAGTTGATGTTCAGTGAAATCTCATTGCACACACATGGAATAACCTGTTATTGGGGACACCTGGGGTGACAGCACTGACTACTCACCTCACCAGCCCTTGTTCCCCTGGCCTTTCTCCTGTCTCAAATGTCCTGTTCAATTCATTAACTAACTGAAACCTTTGCTAAAATGTGCGCGCCATCTCCCTTTGCAAGGAGATCAGGAAAACTTGGTAGAAGCACTGGTGGCTTGTCAGCCCTCCCAGAATGTCAGAGTGGCTGCTCCTGCCCTCAGGGCCAAAGCCAAACTGTGCCTCCCGCTAGGTACCCCTCATACCTGGGACCTGGGTCAGGATGGCTCATCCAAATAAAGGCAAACCTGGTAATTCACTCTCTTACAGCTGGAAACTGCTGTACAAATAAGAGGCACACCACAGATTCCTGCCTGAGGGATGCAGGAATGTGTGCCAGCTCCTCCTTTGGGGCAGCCACTGGTGGGCTGCCCTGGAGGGGCTGGGGCTGGGCTGCCCAGGGAGCTGGACGAGCTGCCACGGCAACATTTATGCCAGGAATGTGATTAAAACCTGGAAAAACTGAGGCCAGCCTATTCCCAGAGGCACTATAAGGTAACATATACGCCAGAGTAGCACACACAGCCCCTGTCTCGGCCTCAGGCTGTCCGGCCCAAGGCCACAGGCTGAGGCAGCGCCATGTGGGGACCGGGCGGGCTGTGCCCGTCTGGGCAGGCTGTGTTGGTACCTGGACACCTCGGAGTGGTTTCCCAGTCTCCAAACACAGAGCAGCTCTCGATTCCAGGGGAGAGAAGCTCGGTGTTTCACGGACTGCCGCTCTGTGCCTCAGGCAATCCGCCCTGAGCAGTCCGGGGAGCGGAGCCCGCAGCGAGCACAGGGAGGGCTGTGGACGTCCCCACAGCTGGGGCCGAGCCCTGGCCCCTTCCAGGAGCGGAGCCCGAGCCCCAGGCAGCCCTGGCCTTACGCAGGGGTCCCCTCCAGCCAAGGCTGCCTGCTGCTTGCCCCCATGTTTTTTCTGAGCTGGATGTCGGCACAGGGCTGAGCTGCTGGCAGCGGGGCTGGCTCAGTGCCACCCGACCTGCCTTGCATGTCACCAGCACTGCTCTGCTGTGCCCCTGGAGCTGAGCAGGTGTCACCAGCCCTATCTCTCCTCATCTGCCTGGTGGCTCAGCTCCCCCGGGGCTGAGCCTTTGTGCTCCACCAGCTCGGGTTTAGCTCAAAGCACTCCTGCCCCAGGAGCTGCCAAGAGCAGCCGGAGCATTTGGGTTTCTCCTCCTGTTTTCAGGAGGAAACTGTTCATGCAGCACAAGGCAGAGCTCCTTCCCCGTGCCCCAGTGAGGTTATTGCTGTCCCAGTTAACAGCAGTTGCATGCAGGCAGGTCTGAGCAGCCACTTTGTCTTTCAAGGAAGATCCTTATCTGAGGAGGTTCTCTGCCACATACTCTGTGTCACAGAGCAGTGTGTACTTGCTTGTATATGTAAAGTTGTACTTTGTGCAGCCCCACGGTCTTGGTCCAGGGTTATTCTGTGGAGTGTTGATAGGTTTGGGGTTTTTTGGGACAGCTGGAGAGATCCCTGCTTTCCGATTTCTTTACCATCAGAAAACTTCTTCAGAAGAAAAATGTCTTTAGGTAGAACAAGCAGCCTGGAATTAAGAGTGCCTGACTAAGCTTGAATTCAGAACCCTCCAACCCCTGCATAAGTCCTGCTGAATTGCAGTAAAAATCTTGTGAGCAACCTCTCACACTGATTTTGTGGGATAACTCTCATTATCATTATTTTCCCAGATATTGTTTCCCTAAAACAAAAACCAATTATTGTATATCTTTAGAGTATGTTTTTAGACTGGAAATCTTAAAACCCAAACACACAGAATCTTTATTGGATGAATTTTCCGTGTTATTCACATTTCCCTTGTCTCTGCCCAGATGAGAGTGGGTCTACAGGGCCCTAAGCCAGTCGTGCAGCCCAGTGTGGGGTTCACCCACCGCCTCAAGAAGGAAACCTGACGCTTCTTGTACTGTGAGGAAGTAGAAGCCTGCAGAAAATGTGACATTGGGAACCCCAGCCTGGGGTGAATCCTGACCTCAGTGAATCAGAGGAGCAGCAAATCCTGAGCTTTGATGGGAAGGCTTTGCTCCCCTTTAAGACTGAACTGTCTCTTGTTCTTGTACCTTCCTGCACAGGCAAAGTTTGCAGCCTGGAGATAAAGCCAGCCCTCTGAGGGGTTTCTGACACAATTCATACCAATCCTTCTCAGGGACACCTTCTACTCCCTCCCTTACTCTAAAGCTGAAAAAGGGAGATGTATTTTTGAAAGGTTGTGAATCCACCAAGCTGCAGGAAAGGTTGAACACAGCGTGAGCTGCTTTCACCAATCCACACTGGGCAGTATGGGGTAAAACTCTTTTTTGCTGTTTAGTGGCTCTAACCAGTGTGAGAGGTTGACCACAAAGTGCAGCAAATGCTGGAACTTCAGCAGGATTTATGCAAATGTTTGAGGGTTCCTCTGAATTCAAGCTTAGCCAGGCCCACTCCAGTTCTAGGCCACTTCGGCTTGTTTGGGTTTGTTACATGATCTGAGATCAGAGATAGAAAAGCGCTGGTTTTTGTAGGCCTGACTCTCTTTAAGTGGGTTAACTTGAGGGGGATTTTCGTGTTTACCCAGCAACTCTGAATTACTGATGCTTTTTGTGACAATATCGTGAGCCTGGTGGTATCTGATTTGTGCTTAGGTTCTCGTGTCATTCCAGGAGCTGTGCTTCTCTAAGCTTTCAGAATTTCTATTTCCCTCCCTGGTTATGGAAGAATTTACAAAACAAACCTCCGAAACAACTACTTGGAGGAAGGGAGGGGGAGGGCAGGGAGAGTGCAAGAAATTCTTATTTTTAGAATCTCCCTGTTGAGGCTGTGCCCTATGAATGTTGAGCACAGGGGTTAGCACACCCCAGGTTTCAGCTGTGTTCAGTGAGCCTCTGCAGCCCACACACCACTGCTGGGTGGCTTTTGAGCACTAAGAGCCCGGAGTAGGTGAGTCTGTAGCTTTGTTTTGGAGTCTGCTCCATCAGCTCACATGAAAGTGGGGGCTGCTTTCAGTGCAGGAGGTTCCTCCTTCGGTTTCTGCCCTGCCACTCATAAAGGCAGCTGTGTTGTGTGTGGTTAGCTGAGCTCCCTCCAGAGCAGGCAGCCCTTGCCAGATGCACTTTGAGTCAGGCAGGGCTGTGCCAAAGCCATCAGGAACCCAGCACTCCTTGCTTGGAAAACCCAAGCACATCCACACAAGGAAATTGATAGCCAGAATTTTTGTCAATATTTGGAGTTTCAGCAAGGAGGGAAAAATAAAAATAAAAAAAAAAAGGGATAACAGTTTCCTGTTTTTAAGCATTTCTAGAAATGCTTAAATTCTACAGTTGGGTAACACACAGCCCTTCATTTCCCACAAAATAAACAAAAAGTGTAAAGTAATGCATTTTTTCCCCTACCACAAACACCCTTAACTGTGACCTGCTTGGCTGCTTCTCCTTCAGCAGCAACCTCAAAACACAAACAGCACACAAACCCTCCGAAAGGAGTCGTAGAGATCTTCACATGCCACTCCAGAGGTGTTCCCTGGTGGCTTTGGAGCAGCAGTGCAGCAGGTGGGCAGGTCGGTCACTGGGACTGGGACTGAACTGCTCACAGCGAGCATTGGGGTGACACAGCCCTTGAGGTGACACAGCCCCCGTGAGGTGACAGCCCCCGTGAGGTGACAGCCCCAGCAGCTCCTCTGCTGTTTGCAGAGCTCCAGTGAACCTGAACGCTGCTCCCACCCAAAGCCAGCAGCCAGCAGAGCAGAGCAGAGCAAGCCGTGGTTTGCATAGGGGCTCCTGGACCCCAAAGGCTCTGATTGCCCCTGGCAGGTGGAAATGGCAGCCGGCAAAGCAGAGCAGAGTAACCCCTGGTTTGCATAGGGGCTCCTGGAGCCTGGGCTCTTGCTCCTCGGGCAGCTGACGCTGGCAGCCAGTGCAGGGCAGCTGTGGGCCCTGCAGGTGCTCCCAGCTCAGAGGGAGAACCAGAGGGCAGTTCCTGCTTTAGTCACAGCTCTGAGGGCTGGTTCTGTCTCTCCCCAGGAGGCTCTGTCGGTGGTGAGCGACGACCAGTCCCTGTTTGACCCCACGTACGGCGCAGCCGCGCAGCTCCCCAAGGACATGACGGCCTCCGGCAGCCCCGACTTCGGGCAGCCCCACAAGATCAACCCCCTGCCCCCCCAGCAGGAGTGGATCAACCAGCCCATGAGGGTCAGTGTCAAACGGGAGTACGACCACATGAACGGATCCAGGTAAGGAAAGACCCTTTCCACGCTTACAGTCTTAAACATGGAATCACAGAATGTCCCAGCTGGGAGGGACCGCAGGGATCATTGAACCCAGCTCCTGAATCCAAACCCTGAGCCCAAATGAAGGCAAAACACCCACTGTCCGTTTGTGCTCTTTTCCTGCACATCAACACCTCTGTGCAGGACCATGTCCCAATCTCCTGCAATTCCTTCTTTTGTGACTCATTTTTATCAGCCTGATCACCCTGCTGGAGCAGTCCTGCAGGACATGTCCCTCCCAGTATCCATGGAACTCCATGGACTGGACATGAGACTGCCAGGGCAGAGCTCGTGCTGCAAATGCTGCTGTAAAATCCCACATTTCACCTCTGACTTCAGCACCCCGTGGATGTGCTGTGTTTCCAGGGGCTCACAGAGGGAACATGCAGCAATAATCAGAGTTTTTGCCAGTGAAGCACTGAAAGCTGCACTGCTGGGCTGCCAGGGCTTCCCTGAAGGACACCTTTTATTTGTGCTCTACCAGACCATAAGCAAACTTCTGGGAATTGAAAGCTTTCTGATGTCTCAAGCTGCATCAAGTGAAATATAGGTTGGATATTAGGAAAAAAGTTTTTTACAGAAAGAGTGATAAAGTTCTGGAATGGCTGCCCGGGGAGGTGGTGCAGTCACCATCCCTGGGTGTGTTTAACAAAGCCTGGATGTGGCACTGGGTGCCAGAGTTTAGTTGAGACGTTGGGACTGGTTGAGAGAGACTTGAAAGTCTCTCTCAGCCTGGTCATTCTGTGATTTTGTGGTTCTGTGGAGAAGGAAGGAGACTGAGGTCCTTTATGGGAGTCTGCGAGGTGGAACAAAACCAGAGGCCTGTGCCTGTTGGAGTTCTGGATGCTGAGAATTTTAGACTTTCTGTGCTAACAGACTCTGACTCCCAGAAGAACAGTGCATTTAACCTGAAGCCGTAAAAAAATCTTCCAAAATTAATTGATAACACTGAAATTGCAAGTGTATAATTAATTAAAAGTATATAATATCACAAAGTAAAAAATTTAGAGTTTTAAAATATAGTAATGGATCTAAAACAAGATAAAAGTTTTAAAACAAAATCAAGTTATTCTTCTTCACCTTCTTCTTCCTTCTTCTTCATAAGTTTAAATAGTATTTTGTAATGAAACAGAAAAGTCCACATTACAGACTTCGAATAATTATTTAATATAATAAAAATAAAAATCATTGTGCCTACCCTTTCTGAGTGGATAGAGGAGACACAGGGAATTCAGGAGCCATTGGAGAAGGTTAATTTTGTGAAGCCCCACAGGGTGCCTGGGGATGGTGTAACCTGCCCAGCTCACAGCCCAGCCCCTGTCATTTGTACTTAGAGGTGAATCCTTTCCCTGGTCAATGAGAAATTGAATGGCTTGAAAACATTTTGTTAATGGATTATTTGCTTTTTTTCTGCTAAGGCTGGGATTAAATCCGAGATAGTATTTTTTGTTTGGACTCAGATGTTTATTAGTTTTTAGCTACGTTACAGTCTCACAAACTGTGAGTTCTATAGCACATTGCTCTAACAAGGAAAAAATGGCCCCGTATCCCTTTCCACAAGGTTGTTTAAGGCTAAAGTGTCCAACTAAGAAATGACACCTAAATGATTTTTACTTTAACCCAATAACCAATCACCTGTGCCTGCAATGTGGACTTTTTTATCCAATTACACAAAACCACCCAAACCCATGGAGAAGAAGGTGAAGAAGAAGAAGAAGAAGGACAAGGACCAACCTCTACCCTAAAACCTCCATCTTGCTTTATCTATATCACTATGTTCTAAAATCCCAAACTCTAAGTTTTCCACCCTGTGATATCACACACTTCTATCCAAACTCCACACCCACAATCCCAGTTCTGTCATTCCATTTTGGAAGCCTTCTCCACAGCCTCAGGTCAATGCAGTGTTCTCCTGGGGGTCAGAGTCTGTCAGCACAGAAAGTCTGAAATTCTCGGCAGCCAGGGTTCCAACATTTTGTTATAGCAGCCCAGGTGGCTTCTTTTAGAAACATTACTACAAGTCCACAGCCTGGAAACAAATGTCACCTTCTTGAACATAATTTTTAAGTGTAAAAATGTCAATAATTTTTTCAATTTTAAATATATATTTAATATAGATACACTTTGGTTTTTAGCAAAAGCTTTTAGAGTTCATGTTAATTTAAAATATGATTTGAATGTCTAAGTCACAAACGTCTCTGCATTTGTAGTGTTTCATGGTGAAACTCTCAAAGGTTTTTCTACTTTAGAGTGAGTTTAGCAGCACATTTTCCTGGTTTCTGAGAACACAGCAAAGCACAGAGTTGGAAACACAAAGCAGCCTTGCACTTTCAGCCCTCTGCAGAGAGATGAGGCTGTTAAAGACATCAAACAGCAGCATGGTGTTTTTTCCTCGTGAGTGTACAGTAGATGCTGATTTTGCCCTCAGATAAAGGCTTTTGTGGCAGTTGCTCTCTCGTGGGGATCATTTGCAGGCTGAACTCCATGTCACCCTGACTGTACCTCAGTGGCATTTCTTGACTCCATGAAAACCCCATGGGTATTTGCACTGTGTTCCCAATCTCAGAACTTGGGTGAAACATGGGAAAAGGAGTTTTCCTGAAAAAGCATAACACGAGAGAGAAGGATGGATCTTGAAAGTGCCTGGGGTTTTGATAGTCATGGGGGTTACCTTTGGCTACCAAGGATGGTTTTCTCAGGAGAAGGAGGAAGGAGCCTTTGCCGAATTGCCAGGCTGCCCAGATCAAGGCTGGGGCTTGGACCAGCCTGGAGTAGTGGAGGTGTCCCTGTCCATGGCAGGGGGTGGGATGGGATAGGTTGGGATGGGATGAGCTTTAAGGTCCCTCCCAACCCAAACCACCCTGGGATTCTGTGGTTGCTGCAGTTGCTCACGCCCCCAGTGCCAGACCCATGCACACAGAGGGGCTCCTCTCTTTCCACTCCTCTGTCCCAAGGAAATCTGGCAGGGAAAAGGAGCCCTCCACATCCCCTGAGCTGCCATAAACCACATGTGTCTGTGCTCTGCAGGTCCTATATGCATAAGCTCTGTATCATCCTGAGTGTATCTGTACTTGTACACCCAAATTGTCTGAGTGCTCTGTGTGCTCTGGAATGAAACGTCCTGGGCTGTCCTTCCATGGTGATTCCTCTGTAGCCATTTCCTCCTGTATCCAGAAAAAAGGGAAATAGCTCTGCCTGGACAAACTGATTCATGAATAACTGTAGGAGCCCTGGGAGCCATGGAAAAGGCCCTTGGATTGTGTTGGTTCTGGGCAAACAGGAAATCCTTCATCACAGACTTGCTGAAGACTCCAGGGTTCTTGGACATGAAATATGTGTTCAGTGTCCCTAAAGAGAGGTAACCCCCTGTCAGGAGAGAAGAAAAGGCTGCTGTGAACGTCAGGGCCATGCACTGCCAGAGCTCCCAGCCTGCCTCTGGATAACTCCTTAGCATGGGAGCTCCAGGGCACCCAGGACAGGAGAACATTCTCTCTATCCTCCATCCCCTCATCCCTGCCCTGCATGTCCATCCCAGTCTGTGGGGATGGACTGGGCCACTCCAATCACTCACTCCCCTGTCCATCAACTGCCTGGCCAACCCCACACACGTGTGAGCAGCCAATCCCAACCCCAATCCCAATCTGAATCCCAACCCCATGCCAATGCCAATCCCAACCCCAATCCTAACCCCAATGCCAAGCCCAAACTAATCCCTATCCCAACTCCAATGCCAATCCCAACCCCAATGCCAACCCCAAACTAATCCCAATGCCAACCCCAATCCCACCTAACTCCAGCTGCAGGCTGTACAACACCCAGTGCCCCCTGCCCCTGGCTCTGCCCCTGGCTCTGCCTCTCTCGCTCTCAAGTGTCCTGTCCCCGAGTTGCAGGTGTCCCCCAGCAGAGCCAGCCTGGCCTGTGCTGTCACCAGGGAGTGCTGCAGGGCTGGGGTTGTGTGCTCTGCCAGGGACAGCTCCAGGGACTGCCAGTGCCAGGGGACAGCAGGGACAGTGCCTGGCTTTGCTCTTTCCCTCAGACCAGGAGCCAGGCTGAGGGTGTGGTGGGGGTTTGGTCCTCAGCAGGGTGGGAGAAGGGTCTTTGGAGGACTCTCCAAGTGCTAGCCAACATAGAAAGCCCACCCAGCTCTCCACCCCATGCCAGGATCCCCTGGTTTACCCTCAGACTGGAAAGAATGTTCCAGATAAATGCATCCTAACTGTCTGTAGTGGCTGCTCAGGCAGGCATCAATGTTTATAGGGAGAAGATGGGAATTCTGTATTATTGCAACATTCAGATGTAGAAATTTTATTAACTCCTTTACTTTTATCAGACCCTGAGGCAGGTTATGGCCTCAAAATCTGCCCTTGCATCTTGCTCAGAGCAAAACCCATTTAAAATTATATTTTAAAACCAAAGCAAATTTTTTTTTAAATTCACATTTGAAATTTTACTGAATAAAGGAGGAGGATTATTTAGATGAATGCTGGGTAAAGTTTAACCCAATTTACAACCAATGGTAATAATAGAGTTTTTCTTATATTTTACATAAATTCAAAATGAATGCCAGATCTTGTCCGTATTTACTGAGCTTCCCCTAATCTGCATTTGCAGCTAAATTCAGTGAGCCATTTAAAAAAATATTACAAAATGCATCTGATCTTCAAATGTGAAAGAAAGTTCTCCTATGCTGATGGATGTGGGCAAACTTCCCCGGGCAATCCCAGCTGTGGCACAGATTTTGTCCAGCTGAAATAATGAAATTTGGGAATGCTCCGGAGCCGTTCTGCAGAGACATCCCAGAGCAGCTGTGGCTGCCCCTGGATCCCTGGCAGTGCCCAAGGCCAGGCTGGACGGGGCTTGGAGCACCCTGGGATAACCCTGGGAGGTGTCCCTGCCATGGCAGGGCCAGCACTGGATGGGCTTGAAGGCTCCTTCCAGTCCAAACCCCTCTGGGGTTCTATGATGTGATGTGATGTTTCTCTTGCTCCAGAACATGAAAATCCCGCCAAGGTTGGGGGTCCCCAAGGTGTTTGTGCCCGGGGTTGTGTCAGCCCAAGGCAAGGGGAGCTGCTCTGGTGCCTGCAGGGAGGAGCTCCCCGCGGAGCCCTCTAGTGGGATCTGCCGGCTCCTTCTGCCCCAGCATCTCCCTCCTGTCTGCCTTCACCTGGCTGGGACAGACCACCCGAACCTTGCCATCCTTTTGGCCGTTCTGCAGCCTCTTTCAGGAGTTTCCCTCCTCCCGAGGCATCCCTGAGAGCAGGGTTGAAGCGCAGGCAGATGCAAGTTTGGAGGAGCTGGCTGTTCCCTCTGTAAGAGGGGACCACAGGCAGAACCCTGGTGCGTGTTCTTCCTTCCTTCACTCAACAGCAACAACAACAAATTAAAACGGGGCTCTGCACCAAAAGGCATCAAATTTCAAAAGAAAAGAGGGCAGGAAGAAAGGAGGAATGAAAGGATAGGAAAAGATGGATAGAAAGGAGGAAATATTCCCCTGAGTCAGGTTCAGAAATTCCTGAAATCTCTTGCTCCTTCAAGCAGAAGTCAAAGGTGGTTCCTAGACAGAGACCTGGGACAGTGATGGTTTTATTTCCACACCTCTGGAGTGGGGCTGGAGCTGTACAGAGGATTTACTGGTCAGTGCCAGGCAAGCTGCTTGTCCATTTTGGCCAGTCTAGGAAAAACTTTCCCAACCAAAAGATACAAATTCTTGGCATCCCCAGAGAGAGCTGCTGGAACAAGGAGCCTCTGGACATTGGGAATGAGCTGTGCTTCCTGTTCCCTGGACTTTGCCTCTGCCACAAGGGCTGTGCTCTGGGGAACTTGTGAATCCAGCCTGTGCCATTTACCTGTGGGCATCCACAACACTTCCTGCCAGAGCCTGAGCAAATGCAGCATGGAGAGCACTGCAACGTCTGGAGTCTCTGGGAAAAGCCAGGGATTGATGTGGCAGCAGAAATGCCCTGGCACAAACCCTTTCAAATGATGAGGGAGTATTTCTATGAATCCCAGCCTGCCTGTGGGTGATGGAGGAGCTGAGGAAGGAGTGATATTCCATTAACTCATCCATGGCTCACAGCTCCCTGCTCTCCTCTGACACTACAATTGTTCCCCAGGCTGAATCCTCCCCTGTGTGGCCACAGCTACATCCCCCTCCTGCTGGGGTAAATCCCTCACCTGGGGCAGGGCAGGGCAGGGGCTGCAGGGGTGACTCAGGCTGGCAGAACTTCTCAATTCCCAAGAAAAGGCTGTGTTTGGTAGGAAATGCTGGGTTCCAGAGGACACAAAGTTAAGGATCTTCTCCCTTGCTGTCACTGAAGATTCCATGGTGCTTTCTCAGGGACAGCTCAGTCTCCTGCCCAGCTGGGTGATGCTATTCCCAGCTATGTGTCTCCTACAGGGTCAGCTCTGGATGCAGCCATCCCCAAAACTTCCCCAGAGGGAAGGAAGACAGCTCTGCAGGCACAGGGACATGACCCTGCCAGGCACCTGGAGCACATTCAGTGTCCTGCAGGATTCATGGAGTTGCTCCTCTGCCCACAGTGCCCAGCAGGGGCACCTCAGTCCCTTAAAGTCCCAAGTCCCTTCAGACCTTTCTGCCAGAGGTTTCTGGTACTTGGCTGTCTGGGTTGGGCTGCTGAGACAGAGCTAGGGATGGGCAGGGTCTGAACTGCCAGAGCAGAGTCTGTGGTGTGAAAAAATCATCCCAAAAACACCAAGGGCATCTCACAGCCTCGGGGTTATTTTGGTTACTTCACTGTGAAGGTCACCGTGCATGGTGTGAGCAGGGAGCACAGCCAGCCAAGGACTCTGCTCTGTGCTCATTCCGTGTGCTCTGTGCTCATTCCATGCCAGCAGAAACATGCTCTTTACAAGGTGTTGTCATCCAAGAGTCTGGATATCACAGAGTCACAGAATCCCTGAGAAGTTTGGGCTGGAAGGGACTTTAGACACCATTCAAATCCAAACCCCTGCCATGGGCAGGGACACATTCCACTGTCCCAGGCTGCTCCAAACCCCATCCAGCCTGGTCTTGGACACTGCTAGGGATCCAGGGGCAGCCACAGCTGCTCTGGGCTCCCAGTGCCAGGGCCTGCCCACCCTCACAGGGAGAAATTCCCTCCCAATATCCCATCTAACCCTGTCCTCTGGCAGTGGAAGCCATTCCCTGTGTCCTGGAGCTGTATGAGTGAAATATATAGAATTATTTGTTCATAAATAGTGCCTGTCCCATCTGCAGGGGCATTTTCCAGGGACATTTTACTCCAGAACAGGATGGGAGAGAGAACTCTGGACCCCAGGCAGGGCAGGAGAGGACATTGGTCACTCACCAGGGGTAGTGACCTATGAACACAACAGAGCCCCTGGAGAACAATGTGAGACCCTGGGGCACAGTGTCACACCATGGAGCAGAGTGACACCTGGAGCAGAGTGTGACAGCCTGGAGCACAATGTGAGACCCTGGAGCACAGTGTCACACCCTGGAGCATGCTGTGACAGCCTGGAGTACAGTGTGACAGCCTGGAGCAGGATCTGACACCCTAGAGCACAATGTCACACCCTGGGACACTGTGTGACACCATGGTGCATCATGTGACACCCTTGAGCACAGTCTGACACCCTGGAGCAGGGTATGGCTCCTTGGAGCACAGTGTCACACCCCTGAGCACAGTGTCACACCCTGGAGGACAATGTGACATGCTGGAGGACAGTATGTGCCCCTGGAGCAGAGGGTCATGCCTGGATCATGGTGTCACACCTGGATCATCACACCCGCATCATCCTGTCACACCTGGAGCACAGTGTCACATCTAGAGCAGTATCATACCTGGATCACTCTGTCATAGTTGGAGCAGTGTCATACCTGGATCACTCTGTCACACATGGATCACGCTGTCACACCTGGATCACGCTGTCACACCCGGATCACTCTGTCACACGTGGATCACTCTGTCACATCTGGAGCAGTGTCACACCCTGGATCACTCTGTCCCACCCAGACTGTGCTGTCACACCTGGATCTCAGACGCCACCCTGGCCCTCCCCAGCCCAGGCCATGCCCAGCAGCACTCAGCTCTCAGCTCTGTGCCCAGCAGATCTCAGCTCCATGTCCAGCAGGTCTCAGCTCTGTGCCCAGCAGCACTCAGCTCTGTGCCCAAACACTCAGTTCTGTGCCCAGCAGCACTCAGCTCTGTGCCCAAGCACTCAGCTCGGTGCCCAAACACTCAGCTCTGTGCCCAGCAACACTCAGCTCTGTGCCCAGCAACACTCAGCTCTGTGCCCAAACACTCAGCTCTGTGCCCAAGCACTCAGCTCTGTGCCCAGCAGCACTCAGCTCCCTGCTGCTGCCCCAGGGCTGTTCCTGCCAGCCCAGGGCTTTCCCCCCTGGCAGGAGCAGTGCCCTGGGGAGCCAGCACTGCTGATTCTCTCTGTGAAAGCCCCGTGTCCTTGCAGCTCCTCAGCCTCTCCCGGCTGAGGGGACATCGAGCCTTCAGCAGTTGCCTCTGAAGGCGGATTTTGGTTCCCTGCCTGGAAAAACAGTAGGCGAACTAGTAAACCCTTAAATTCGAACATGTGTAAGTTATACATCTTATTTCCATTTTCCAGCAACATTCCCTTCGTCAGACATGAGGAAAAAATTACGGTCTGCCTTGGAATATCTCTGTGGAGCATTTATCTCCCAGCCATGATAACTGAATTTCAGGCACTTCTCCCTCCCCTCCAGCTCAGGTTAAGAGACAAATTTGTTTAGTGTCCTGTTTGGAACTCTTGCCAGCTGAGCTTGGAGGGTGGGATTTGTGCACTGTCACCATTCTTACCCTGCAGGGAATGGTTCCCTCTCAAAGCTCTTGGCTTCTGCCAGAGGAGGAGGACAGCCCTGGGGTTAAAGCATGGCCTAAACTGCCCTGGAAATGGCTCTGGGATTAAAGCCTATGCTTGCTCTGTGCAGAGATTGTGCACTAATTCCCGCCTTGGGAAGGTGAGGGCAATGATGTGCCCTTCTCTGGAAGCCCCTCGAGGTGGGATGTGCTGTGTGTGCCTGGCAGGCTTGGGGCTGGACTTTGAAGGGACAAAAGGCAGGAGCTGCTCCTGCAGCTGGAGAAAAGCACAATCCCTGTTCCCTGTCTGGGCTTTGGAGACTCCCAGTTCTCCCAGAGTCTTCCCAAGGGTCTGCAGTAGGCCAGGCCTTAGCACGGTGCCACCTGAGCTGCTGGATGTCCCCTCTGTCACTCCAGCACCTCAGGACTTAAACTGGGGCCAGAACCCTTCTCACACCCCTGAAGTTCCTGACTCATGCCTGGGCCATCCAAGATTCCCAGATTTCCTCACCAGGTAGTGAACTGTGGCACTATTAATCAGAGAATAATAGAATAACAGAAAAATGGAATAATTGAGTAATTGAACAATAGAATCATTGAACAGGCTGTGTTGGAAGGATCACCACAGGATAACTGAGTCCATCTCCTGTTCCTGCACAGGACACCCCAGCAATCCCACCCTGTCCCTGAGTGTTATCCAAATTCTCCTGCAGCTCTGGAGGCTCCAAGCACAGACAAGCTCTGTCCCTTTCAGCCCTGGACAGATCAGACTCTGTGCTGCCACTGGGTGTTCTCGGGGACAGCCCTGTCCCTTTGGGTGGGTGTTCTGGGTTCTTTGTGGATGTCATGAAAGGGCTGTTCCTGTGTCCCTGTGAGCTCTGCAGGTGAGCAGAGCACCTGTGTGCCACTGCCAGGCCCCAGTGCAACACGAGGGCTGTTTTAGCACACAAAGGGTGGAACAGCCTGACAGGGCTCCCAGGAGCAGCCAGCCTGCCTGCAGGACTGCTGGAGTGCCCTGAGCAGCCAGGGGTGAGGGAGTGGGGTGTAACCACAGACTGGTGTCCTGGGCACTGGCTGCCTGCCTGGTTTGGGCATGTTGGTATTTCAGAGCCACTGCAGACCTTGTCTTGTCTGGAGTCATTCCCCTGGAGACTCCAGCTGCATTATCAGGAATCCCCTGTGTGCCGCACAGACCCCTAAGGGCACCCAGCAACAGGTCAGGAATGGCCTGTCCATAAGGGAGAGGGACACCTGAGTGTCCCCCCGTGGGCCCGTGTCCGTGGTGTGAGCCAGCCCCTCCTGTGTGGAGGGCTCTGATGGTGACCCAGCTTTGCTTTGCCTTGCAGGGAGTCCCCTGTGGACTGCAGCGTGAACAAGTGTGGCAAGCTGGTGGGAGCAGGGCCCGAGTCCAGCCCCATGAGCTACAGCACCTACATGGATGAGAAGAACGGGCCTCCCCCCAACATGACCACCAACGAGAGGAGGGTCATCGTCCCCGCAGGTACTGCCACGGGCTGGGCCAGCTGGGCCTGCTCTGCCTGGAAGAGATTTTTGTTTGGTTTGTTTATCCGCTCCCAGAGGAATTTTCTCTCTTACAAACCACACAAAAAATAAGGAAAATATCAGAGTTTCTGGCTAGTGGGAATTCCCATGTCCCAGAGCATGATCTGAATCAGGATAGGCAGCAGATTACTGGTGTTTTCTCTTTCCTTTTTTTTAAATTTTGTTTTAAATTTTTTTTTCCCGGAATGCAGTGTTGTTTTGGTGTGCTGAACCAAATCCATCTCCTGTCATGTGCTAGAGGAGAATCTGCTTCCTGGGACACACAGGGGATGATCAAAGAGGAATGAAGTGGGCCCAAGTTATAACTCCCCTGGTGCTCTCAGGATCCAGCTGCGCTTTCAAGTCACACTGATTGATTCAAAATGAGCTATTTTGTTTCCTTTTTTTTTTTTTTTTTTTTTTTTTTTTTTTTTTTTTTTGTTAGAAGCAGAAACCCAGAAAAATTCTATTTTGCAGGAACTGCGTTATCCTTCCAAAAATTGTCACACAGAAATATTCCTGTCCAGCTTTGTTTGTGTTTGGTATCCACATCTGCTCCCTGGAGCTGGCAGGATGCTCTGGATGCATTTGGATACACAGGGGTGAGAGCTGCTCTGGGGGAAGCCTCAACCTGGAGTGAGGAGCTGTTTCCCTGTGAAGTTTATAAACAGCCAGGGCCAGGAAGTTTCCAGCAAAGGAGCCAAGTGCTGGCCCAGTGACATCCCAGAACTCGCCCTGCTCTGAGGCTTTCAGCAGGGCAGGAGGGCAGGCAGACAGTGCTGGCAGGAGGGAATGCACTCGTGGAATTCAGCTCCTTTCTCTTGACCACGAGCAGATGACAATTCCCAAGCATTTGTTTGCCATTTAGGATGTAAAGGAAAGGCTTGAACTGAATGCAGTGAGGAGAAGCCAATAAAGGATTGATAGCACACCTCTAAATCCCATTGAGGCTGATGTTTGAGGGATGGGCTGAGCTGCCTGGGGACAGCAGCACAGTTGCATCCAGTGTCCACCTTTCCAGCTGCCTGGAAAGGTGCAGCTGCCACCAACCAGTCCCTGTGTTATTAAAGATGTTCCAGGGGCAGTATTTATCCTGTATGTTTGAAAAAAACCAAAAAAACGCGGGTGAGCTACAGTTTAGCATTGTTGAAAGAGGGGAAATTACTTTCAGTGCCCCCAGTGGAAGAGAAAATTTGAAATCTCCTCTTTGAAGGAAAGTGAAGAAAAAGATTTTTCCCCTTCTTATGACCATTCACAAATCAAACCCTTGTGATCCTTGTGAAAGAGCAGAGATTTACCAGACTTTGGAAGACAATAATGAACATCATCCCAGATCTCTGGCTGCAGGAGAGGAGGCCCAAGTCATCCAAGAAAGGCATTTGGATATTTTAATTTAATCCAGAATGGAGATTTATAGCACATTAGGGTGAAGATAAGCAAGAATAATGTCATATTAGGCTTACAATAGTAGTAATAACGAGCTCTAAGCCATGTTTCAAGAAGGCAGATTTTCAGACACATTCAATGTCTTTTACAGTGTTTAAAGGGAGGCCACAAATTCACTCTGCCCTCTAGATGTTGGGTTGTTTTCAAAACTCAAGACAAATAAGTCTTTCAATTAAAAAATAATTAAAAAAAGAATCCTCCCTTGAATGCTTGCATTGTAAAATTCACAGCCTTTTGCCAGTGCTTAGAAAGCAGAATTTCAATTAACTATAGCCAAAACCTGAAGGAAATCCATCTCAGAGCAGACTTGCAAAGGTGTGGGGTTGTAAATTCCATGTTCTGAATTCAGCTTTCAGCAGCCCAGGTTTTCAGGGGATTCAGTGGGGAAAGGTCTCAGTTACAATTTCAGTTCTCTTGGTCTCAGTTCCCTGTTTGGTGCTGTTATTGCAGGGCTCAGGTGCCCAGGAATGCCAGGAATGGACTCTTCCTGACCTTTTGTGCCCAGGGCTGCCCTCAGCCTGGGCACCCAGTGTCCAGCCCTGGGATGAGGCACTGCTTCACATCCCCTAAATGCACGCAGAGGCATTTCTTGTTCTGCCCAGAGCACCCCCAGAGCCCTGGGCATGTTCTCAGCTCCCTGGGATCTGAGTGTCTGAGGTTTGTCTCCGAGCTGGAGCAGCTGTTAATGACACATCAGACATCTCCAAAGTTTGAACTCCTTTGCAATCCTGTGCAGCTGCAGCAGAACATGAATGTGCAGCTCCAGTTTGGAAATGGGATCCGTGGGGAGCTGCAGCACAGGAAACATCTGAGAGTGCTGATATGCTCTGAAAACGACTGTCAAGCACTGTGGCACCAGCTCTTGCTGGGGCCCTCTGATCTAATGCCCTTTGCAGAATTCAAAGGCTGATTGCTTTTTTTACCCACTGCTGCAGCCACTCATCTCCACGGGGCCTGAGCTCCAGCCGGGCTCGGAGCAGCTCTTGCGTCAGCAGCAGCAATAAAGATCCCCCAGCTGGAGTCTGCTGACACTCAGGGACGCCCAGACAGCACAAAATCCACCCTGCCCTCGCACAGCTGGCTGCCTTTACAGGGACAGAGGAGGCAGAATTGTGCTCCTGCACTGGGGTGAATAACTGTGACTCACACCCAGGGCAAGCTGCTCTGTTCTAGAAGCACCATTTTATTTTATTTTATTTTATTTTATTTTATTTTATTTTATTTTATTTTAATTTATTTTAATTTATTTTAATTTTATTATTTTCTCTTATTTTAATTTTTATTTTATTATATTTTAATTTAAATTTTTATTTTATTTTATTTTATTTTGGTTTTAAATTTTTAATTGTAATTTTTATTTTATTTTTATTTTTTAATTTTCTGAGTCCCTTTGCTGACCATGAATACCCCATGCTCAGGGTCTCTTGTGCCAGCTGTGGGCTCCCTAATGCCCATGGTGGTACCCACACAGCCCTGATGTCACTGCACAGCCTTGCAGAGCCACACCGGGACAGGAACTCCCTCTCAAAGGGTTCAGCTTCCTCCGGGAAGCTTTTTTCCAGACAGAGAAGAGTCAAATGCCACCAGGGCTGTTCCCAAGCAGAGGAGGGAGCTTTGGGCAGGTGGGGAAGGCAGAAGTGACCATGCCAGGTTGTACATCCTGAGCCCTGCTCCAGCACGGTGCCTGTTCATCCTGGCAAAGGGGGTCAGTAAATTCAATAATTGCTTGTGGAAACAATGGCTCGTGCTGTGGCAGGGCTGCAGGGACTCTGGAGGTGTGTGTGTGCCCATCCTCTGCTCTCTCCTGCCAGATCCCACCCTCTGGACCCAGGAGCACGTGCGCCAGTGGCTGGAGTGGGCAATCAAGGAGTACGGCTTGATGGAGATCGACACCACCATCTTCCAGAACATGGACGGCAAGGAGCTCTGCAAAATGAACAAGGAAGACTTCCTGCGCACCACCTCCCCCTACAACACAGAAATTCTGCTGTCTCACCTCAGTTACCTCAGGGAAAGTGAGTACTGCCCTGGCCATCCCAGCCCTGCCCCAGGGTGAACTCCCAGGGCTCCTCCTGCAGCAAGGGACAGGGAAATGAGCAGAGAAAGACGAGCAGAGAGAGCAAACAGGGAAACAGGGAGTGAAATGGGCTTGGAAAGTTCACATGAACACAGATGGAGCTACTGGTGCTATCAGGGAGGTGAAGAACTGAGCAGGGCTCTGGAGGAGATTAGATAAGTCTTACAGATAACAACATCTGTGGCTATGTGATAAAAATACACAAATTTGCCATGGAGATTAAACCTGACATTAACTGATTTGTCTCAGGCAAACGATTCCATAGCTCTGCAGTTAGAGGGCTGTGCCCTCCCCATAAGCAGGACCCACAAGTGGCCAGGGCTGGAGCTTTTCTGTGCTCCTGCAGGCCCAGGTTTGTGGGAGAGAGTTGAAAACCCAAGAGTGATTCCCCATATGTAAATGTGCTGGAGCAGATGTTGTGCAAATGACCCAGGACTCTGAGAAAAGGTTGTGGAAACTCTTTATTGCTCCTTTCTGCCCCACACTTGAGTATGGGATGGATCCAATTCCCCTTTTTGCTCTATTAAGCCCCAAACCCAGGAGCTGTGAGCAGTCTGGAAAAGTGTTATCCCAGCACCCAAACAGGAATGATCATCTTAGGTGCACATGCACCTGATGCTGGGAGTCTTAGATTTCAGCTTTTCCAAGACTTCTGTGCAATCATGATCACATCCACAGCTTCCAAATGTCTCCTCTTCACCTGTAAATGGAGCTAAGAGCATTTCCTTTCCCCACAAAGGTGTGCTGAGGGTAATGGTGCTCTGATGAGCCGGAGAACTGGAGCTGGGAACATGCTCTGCTGTTTTTCCCAGTGAAACAGCTTTTATAGGACTATCATTATTTAACCACTCAAAAATCAGGAGAAGGTGACATAAATCAAGGTGGAAGGGCAAGGAGAGAAAGGCAAAAGTGTATTTTCTCCACTAGAAACTCCAAATGTGATGAAAAGGCAGCTGAATATGTCTCCTCTGGCCAGTGAAGCAGAGATACAGAATTTAGGGTGTTTCTTCAAAGTTGATCTCTCCCTGCCCAAAATCAGTGGGAGTTTCACAGATTCCAGTGGCACAGAAGTTAGATCACAGATGGGTGCCTCTGGAAGCCCCACCTTTATTTTTCTTGAGAAGTCGAGCCAAGGAAATGATTCACAACAAAAAACCCAAACTGTTGGATTTGAACAGTTGTCCCTTGTGACTGGACAATAAAATAATTTCCCATCCAAAATCGTAGACAAATTTAATTCTGTTCCATCAGAAAAGAGCTGCTAGTCCACAGCAAGCTTTCGAAGGATTGCCTGTGGAATTAGACAGTTTCCTGGGAAATGGGAAGGCAGTTTTGTGCAGCCAGCAGTGCTTTGGCCAAACCTGCTGACTGGGGCTGGGGAAATCAGGCACTTTGTAAGCGGAAACGCTTCTAAATTCCCACAAGATAAACACCAAGTGAGACACTTGAGTTGTGATATTGATAAGGTTTGAGAATTGTCAGAGAGATGGACTTGGATGGAGTCAAAGCACACGAGCGGGCTGGATTTGGAAAGCTTGGCAGAGGAGTGGCATCTCCAGGATCGTCCCCAGTGTTTGTGTCCCATTGTTTGGGCTGACCAAAGGCAGGATCAGGGGAATTGCATTGTTGATCTCATGGCATGAGCCCCAAAACCTGGGCTCAGTGGCCACTTTTACCATCTGCTGCTGCTCATTTCCTCAGGAGCAACTTCCTGCTTGATCCCTTGGGCACTGAGGTCTGGTCACACTGTGTCCAGGCAGCACCAGGGCACGCTGACACTCAGGACAGCAGTCCCTGGCTCACACCTTGCCTTTAAATACCTGAAATGAGGAGATTTTGCTGTCTGTAAGGTGGCACCAGCCATCCTGCCTTCTCGCTGGGCCCTTCCATTGGCATTGTGAGGAATGATACTCACTTCTGAAAGTTTAGAAGGTTTATTAAAACCTTATTGAAAAAAATACAACAGAAGACTGAATAGAGAAAATATTACGGCGCCGGGAGCAGAGGATTTTTCCCACCATGTCCTCATCCACACAATGGATGGTCCACCTTTTAACCCTTTAGCCCCTCCCAAAATCTTGTCCATCGACTCTTTTTTTACTGTCCAGTGGTGGAGATCACTTCCTGGCATCTCGAGGAGATCACTTTCTTACACATTGGAGGTCAGGTGTTGCCAGAGTAACAAGTCAACCCTCCCAAATGTCCCAAACCCAGGCCACCCCCTGATAACAATTCAAGGGGGGTAAAACATAACTGTAAACCTATAAAACTTCTCTTAGCATATACATAATATTTGCCTTTTAATTGTGAGAGTCAGCTGGCATTCCTCATCTGTCACAGGATGGTGGGTCTGTGGAGCAGGGTCTGTGCCTCACACCTCCCCAGCCCAGCACTGCAGCCCTGGTGCAGATGCAATATTTAAGTGC
Organism: Pyrgilauda ruficollis; assembly: GCF_017590135.1. NCBI lineage: Eukaryota > Metazoa > Chordata > Aves > Passeriformes > Passeridae > Pyrgilauda > Pyrgilauda ruficollis. The sequence goes on along the minus strand of NW_024526822.1, from coordinate 745,660 downwards.
TGCTGCAATAATGATCATCAACACATCCTGTCCTGCCAGGGCAGTGCCTGCAGTGATTTCTGTGCTATTAAGACACTGCAAAACCCGAGGAACTTTGCTGGGTTCAGGCAGACTGCTCACTCCTGTTTCACAGGGAATTCAGTGCCAGTCCATGCCAGCTTTAGGATGACGGATCTGTGTGTGCTGATCCCAGACCTGCTGCGAGTGCCCTGCTCATCAGAGCAGCTCCTGGCTGCTGGAGCTGGGTAGAGCATTCCTACTTCCCTGCAGCTGTTCCCAGCCCAGGGACAGGCTGCTCTGGGCAGTGCTGGGCGGCTTCCTCACACAGCAACACCTTCCAGAGGAGCTGATGGCTTTTCCAGACCAGCTTCCAGTGGATGCTCAGTGCCGAGCTGGAGCTCAGTGCCATGGGGATTTGGGCTTTCATTTTCACGAGTTTTCCCTTTTTGGAAGGGTCCCCTTTTGTTTGTCCCACAGACACTCGGCTCTGCTCCTGCTTAGGGTAGGGAACAGGTGATGGCCACCAGCACAGCAGGATTTGGGGGCAGTGCAGACCTACAGGCTGGGTTGCCTCTGCCCAGGCTCTCTAAAGGTGTTTGTGGTCTCAGGATGTTAAGCTGGATATGTGATGATTTATGAATGCTCAGCTTTGGGGTTTGTTTTCCAAGAAACAAAGCTGATCTGAACTTTCTGGGCTGTTTGCTCACCCGACAAGGAGATCCCCTGAAAATGAGCTTTCCCAGAAGGTTCTCAGCATTTTACACTCCTAATCAGGGTGAAAACTTCCTTAAGGCAGCCTATGAAATACATTCTTTTGGCACATCTGAGTCCAGACTGAAAAAACAAACCAGCAACATCTGCATGACCTCAACAAAAGCTCAGTCTCAGTTTTAGCAGTGGAAAGCTCAAGATGAGCTGTGTAATGAAGTCGAGAGTAACCCAAACTCATCCCACACCACCTTTAGTCTCCGGCTTAGGCCTGGCTCAGAATGGTGCAGTTGTTTCCTGTTGCCACAAGCCACTGAAGCTGGCAGGAATTCCTCTGATCCTCAGGACATTTCAGAGTGCAGAGCCCAGTTCTGCAGCACTCTCCATCATTTGGAGCCTCCCAAAGCACCCCAGTGGTTCTTTCAGGGAGCTCCCTGCCCACCCCCTCAAACAATCATCTTTCTTTACATGTTCCTTTTAGTTCCCTCTCCAAAATCATGAAGCCATGCCTTGATTCACCTTCTTTTTGTTCATCCCCACACACTTTGGGGCTCCAGACTGATCTTTCTCCAGCACATTCTGCCTGGTGAATCCTCTCCAGGCAGCTGTTGGGCAGGGGAAGGGAGTTTTGGATGCTTCCATGCTGTGTTTGGGATGAAATCAAAAGAAGCTGAGCTGCCACCTCCATCCTTTCCCTCCCTGGTGGTGGGGGCCAGGCTGTGGGATGTGCACAAAGGGGAAGAGCCTGAAGGGGAAAGAATGAGGCTGTGGTGAGAGGTAGAAAACTGTTCAGTGATTTTGAGCCATGTGTTAATGCCCAACAAAACCATCCTGCCAAGTGCAGCAGGACCTGGATTCCAGCAGGAGCCATGCAGGGCCTGGGGAAGGTGAGGGTAAAAAAGACTTTAAAGTTAAATAAACCCCAAGGCTGTGTTCCTGTCCCTCTGAAGGATGAGCTGCCTTGTGAGAGGGAAAGGGTTTACGGGGAAAAACTCTCTTGCTTTTCAGTCCTTCTCCGTCTTTTTGTAATGAATGCAAGGGAAATAAAAGAAAAGGAAGGATCTGGGGTGCCATAAAAGAACGTGTTTAAACATTAGTTATGGGAGAACAGCCCTCACTGCATTAACCATACCAGAGAGAGCTGATCCATCCATGGTGTTGCTGACCCAGGGAGAGGGAACAGCAACGAAAATGAAAATTCATCACCCAAAGCTCTGCCCCCGAAGGAGAGAGGGAGGAGCAGCCTGGCTTGTGTCTGTCTGTCTGTCTGCTTCCCTCTGTCCTGATCTGGGTCTCTGCCTTTCTCCCTTTCCCTCCTCCATTGAAACCCTTAATAGGAAACACATTTCCCTCTCTGTGGTGTTCCCACCAGAAACCTCAGACTGCCGGGCAAAGGTGAGAACTTTGAGCAATTAAACCGGGGGAGGCGCCGGTCCTTTCCAGTGGCTTGGGCTGCATTTTTTACCCTAAAGTAGCTATAGGTTGATCCTGCTCGCTCAGTGCTATTCATCACCCCACCCCCACCGCCCCAGCCACTCATTTGCAGCCCATTTAGTCATAGAAAACCACGTTTCTGAATTCCCCAGCACTTCCCTGTCTGGCAGGGGGAAGCTGGGCTGGGCGTTGCACTCAGGATTGCTTTAAATAACCTGAAAAGGAGAGAGTGGTGGACAGGAGTTTCCCCACAGATATTCAAGAAAGAAATGCCAAAGCCAGAAACCATCAGATGAAAACATGAGTTACGTGGACAGAGTTGTTTCAATTCCTCCAGCAGCCAATCTCTCTAAATATTCCAGCCAATCCCTTTGGCTGTTGGCAGCTTTCAGAGCCAGGGTGCCCTTGGGATCCCTCTGAACTCTTTACCTCCTCCTTCACCATTCATCCTGGCTTTGGAAGCATCCCCTGACTTGCAGCATCTGGTACCATCCATCCTCCCCTCCCTGCGAGCAGCTCTGTTTCCCAGCACCTCCTGCCTCGTGTCCTGCTGGCTTGTGCAGTGTCTGGCTTTGTTTGCCTTGGGGAGGACAGAAATCGACTGCAGCAGAGGGCAGAGGGCCAGCAACATCCAGCACCTGCAATGGCTCTCAGATCTGGCAGGGACCTGCCCAAACCTCAGCTCTCACAGGAGAGACACTGTGAGAGCACAGAGGGGCAGCTGAGGTCATTTGGGACTATGTGCCCCAGAGAAACGGGCAGGGCTCAGCCCCAAGTCCTGCTCAGCTGGGACCTGCAGAGAGGGGCTCCTGCCCTGCTGAGGGGCTGGGGATGCCCAGGGGCAGGATCCCCTTTATGGAGGGGATCTGCAGAGCTGTAAAAGCACTCAGGGCAGGATTGGTGCTCCAGCCACAGCCTCAGGACAAACAGGACCCTGTGCCTTGTCAGGGCTGTCACTGACCCAGCAGCAGCTGCTCCAAGAGCTGCAGGAAGGTGAGCCCAGGGGGTGATGTGAGCACACTTAACCAGACAGCCATGAAATGGGCATTTCATGCTGGCTTCCATGCACTCCCAGGATGTCCTCCTCCATTTCCAGGAGAGTTTACAGGAGAACCAGAGGGAAATGCTTAGAAAGGAACATTTCCTCACAGACTGTGCAGAACAGAGACACTTCCAACAGATTCTTTTTGTGCTGCACTTGTGTGTCACGTGGGGCTGGATGGAAAGGCTTCTCTGAAGCAAGGGAGCTGCTCCCAAATTCCCCAGAGCAGGGAGATGCTGGAATCCCAGTGAGAGCTGTGCAGCTGCTGGCCCCAAACCAAGCATGTGACACTCTAAAAATGGCCAAAAAGGTCCTGACAGTGCAATTTGTGTCTTTTCTCCTGCCTGTTCCTCAAACAGGAAATTTCTCTATCACAGCCAGTGAGAGGAAAGCTTCTTCCTTATCCTGTCACACAAACTGTGCCACAGGCATCTCTGGAGGCTGGGCTGGGATAGATCCTGTACCTGTACAACCTCACCCCTTAAGATCAGTTTTCAATGGGGGACATCAAGGCACTCAATGAAGGAGACAGATATCTTTATTATGCAAGTGAGGAAACAGCAGCACGTGTGCCCTGCAGCTACCAAGCTTTTAGATGAATTTCACAGAAAATGTCTGCCTAATTAACAGCAAAATTTTTTTTTCATGTCATTAACAACATTTCCTACCTACCTTGATGACTCCCCGTGGCAGTGTGCCCAGACTGCTCTAACTCCTTTTCTTTGCCTTGCAGGTAGCTCACTGCTGGTCTACAACACTCCATCCCACACAGATTCCTCACGTCTTGCCACCAAAGAAGGTCAGTGAAACTCTTACATATAAATGTCCTGGGTTTGACTGGGTTAAAACTAGACCTTGTTAATAATATCCTTGGCAGAAAATGTTCTGCTCCACTCTGCATTCACAGCACAGTTAAAAAGGAATAATTCTCACTGTGCAGTCCCACCCAGGCTGGAAATGCCATCTCTGCTTGTCCAGCCAGCACCGTGGCATCAAACATGTCACTGTCACACTGGTGTTTTGCTGAGCTGGTGAACTGCTGGCACATTTTCTGTTCCTGGTGTGAACAGTTTGGAATCTCACACAGACACAAGGTCTGAGACTCTGTTCCTCTCTGAGTTCACAGTTGAAAGGATCAAATCTTCTCACAATAAATTTCACTATTGTAAAGGCCACTCAGGTATTCCAAACCCATCCATGGATGTGTAGCTTGTTTCAACCAGCAAGGAAGATGAATTGTATCTTTTTGACACTTTCATTTTGGAATAATTTGATTTTCTTTTTTGTTTCAAATAACCCATTTGTTTTTTATCTAGTAGAAATTCTGACCATGTAGCTATAGCTTAGAAACCTTGGAGTTTAAAAGTTAATAACCCTCTTGAGACTCCTTCAGGCTTTGGAGTTGTTTGTGGGTGCTTTAGTCAGGTGTTTCAGGATTTTCTGAAACCTCTGCACCTCCAGCCCTGCTTCTTGTTCTTATTTTTATTGACAAACTGGACTCTCAGTCAGGATAAAGTTGTGAGCATTGGTGTGACCACAGAATCCCAGAATGGCTGGTATTCGAAGGGACCTTAAGGATCACCTGGTTCCAGTCCATGGCCTTGGGCAGGGACAGGATGAAGCACATCCCTTACCTACATAGAGAAGTTGAATTGATATAGTGACTATTTGGGTGAATTTATCACCCCTAAGTAGGGTGATAAAGAGCAAAAATCCATTCTGTGCTCTGTAACTCCTGTGTAGGGACAGGAGCCTGTAATGGGGTTTTCCTTTCCCTTTGTGCTGCTGCAGGAACATTGGGTTTGTTCCCTGGGCTCTGTTCAGCTCCTCGTTGAGAAATTTCTGTGGAGGGTGAAACTCCTGCCCACCCCCTGAGGCCAGCCTGTCCCTGTGCCTGCTCCCTGACTGTCACAAACGCTTCTCTGCTCTTCAGAGAACGTGGCTGCATGGACAAGCCTCAAGTTTGGATTAAAAGAACACTGGGGAAAGGCAGAAGGTTTTTTATTGAAGCAGCTGGAGAGACAAAACCTCCCATTGCACTGAGGGGCTGCAGCAAACAGAGCCCACATTTAACAGCTCCTGCAGGGAGGGTCTGGCTGCCTCCTTCCTGTGCTGCCCCCGGAGCCCTCCTTTCTCCTTGCATTTCATCCCCAACATCTGCTTTAGAGCTGGACACGAGGCCAGGGCTGCTCCTCCAGCAGCTCCTTTTGTCCGGCAGGTAAATGCCCGCTGGAGCTCCCTGGCACTGTTCTCTCCTCTGAGGCAGCACAGGTGATAAAACTGGAGCCACAGAGGGACAGAGCCACTCGGGCTGTGCTCTGACTGCTGCTTTGACATTAACAATGACTATTTAAAGTTCATCCCAGCTGGGCTTTCACTGCGTAGCAGGGATATAGTGGGAATAAAGGGAATAGAGTAGGGACGTGTACTCCTTCAGAGTTTCCCCTCACACCCAAACCTCTGCTCATTCTGTCTCAGGCCAGGCAGTTGCTAAAACTAAAGCCAAGAAAAGTCTGATTTTTAATTTTTTTTTTTTTTTCTTCAAGACAAAAATCTGTGTAGAACTGCACTCCTCTGAATTTTTAAACACTTTTTGACTTGGGCCTTGAGTTACTCAGGCTGAAAGAAATTTGAGGGGAAAGTGTCCCTCCCCCTGCATTTTTAGTGGCCTCGAGGGTGTCTCTGTAGTGCAGCTGACAGAGCTCTGGGTTCACTGCTGTCAGCGTGGAGCCCTCAGCTTCACATGGAACTTTCATCATGTGGCAATAAAGGACCAAGCACGCCCAGGAGAGAGGCAAATAAAAATTAAGAACTACGTAGAAATGTTGAAATCCCATCTATTCCTCCCCCATTTCTCCCTATAGGGCATAAATTCCATCATTCCTTCCACACTGGGTGTTGGTGTAGCATAAACTGCCCCACTCCAACCCACTGCAGCTGCCTGAGGTTACTGAGATAAGGGAAAGGGATGGGAGAGCACGACAGGCTGGCACACAAGGGACTGGGGGAGCAGAGTGAAGTGGCTCATCCAATAGCACAGCAGAAACTCATGATGCTCATAAAACTGGACTTGGAATTCCTTAGTCTGGTTTTTTTTAGGAAACAGGATTTTCCTTGTTTCCTTTTTAATGCGCTCACTTGAAGATGATATTCTTGCTCCAAAAGATTATGTTCTTTTGGAAAAGGAATTTCGGGTTAAAAATTATGATTTTTTAAAAGATTTTTTAACTTCTCAAAAGATTAAACAGTTTTCTTCATGCCAATGCATCTGGAATCTACCAGTCCTGTAAATATTTCTCCTATGTCTGTGAATAAAAACAAGCGAGTTTTTCTAACCACCTTCCCTTGAGGATTCAAAAGCAGGTAATGAAATAGTACCAACCATGCCAAAGATAGGAAAAAAATACCATTTTCTTCACTCCTCCTGTAGTTTTTCTATGTAACTAGTGCAAATAACCTGCTTGTGCAGATTGCAGGGAGAGACAGGAGCCCTTTGCATACATTTACACTGTGCTTTACACAACACATTCCCTCCATGGCTGGAAAAAAGAACCCACACGTCAAAAAAAAAAAAAAAAAATAGTGCAGCTGCAGCCTGGATTCAGTGAATCTGTCTGTAGATCAGGACATTCTCTCTTAGTTAAAAAAAAAAAAAAAAAAACAAAATAGTGCAGCTGCAGAACAGACAGCAGCAGATGTTCCAGATGCAGCACAGGCTCTGCTCCCTCCCCCAGGACGATGTCCCCAGGAGCACAGGGAGCCTGGCCCTGTCCCAGTGCTGTCCCTGGGCTGGCTTTGGTGCCCTGGCTGCAGCTGCAGACCTGACTCTCTTTTTCCCTTCTGTTTTCTGCCCTCTCACTCCCTGCAGTGCCAGCTCTGCAAACAGGAGCTGCAGCTCAAGTGCAGATCTCTGCAGCAGGAATTTTGGGAATCTTTACAGCAGATCCTGAAGTCCCACAGTGGGGCCCAGGGCAGCTGAGTGTTCTCACAGCAGACAGGTAGAACCTTGTCCTGTTCCAAGGCCTCCTGCTGCCTCAGCTTCTCCCCTTCCCAGCCTCATAAACACTCCAAAGGATGGGACTGAGCGTCACTGGGACAAATTGTCTTCAGCTGCCTCAGAGGAGTAAATGGCTCTAATGAAAATCACCAGTGGTTTTTGGCTGGAGAGCAATTTTCTGGGAAATGAAATGAGGCTGCTCTCATGGCTGAATGGAAAGAGTTGTCCCCCTCCCACTGCAGAGATGGTCTGGGTCATTTTCTGGGACTGTTTGGAGAAATGAGTGATCTTCTGTGGGTACTAGAGACAGGCACAGGAATCTGAGCCCACGATCTGCCCCAGTCCAGGGAGACCCTAAAGTGCTCTCCTGCAGAATGGTGTCATTTGAGCAGGTTTCCATAGGGAAATGGAAAGAATATTCACATACAACAACATTGGGAGGCCAAAGGGCCATGTCCCCAAAGGGCTCTGAGCTCTCTGGCCTCACTCCAGCACAGTTTTAAAGCTTTTAGTGTGTTGGGGTCTGTGTAATTCCTGTGTTTAATACTGGAGCAGAATGCTGTGCAGGAGCTGAGGCCAGGGCAGAGCTGGGGGCTCCCAGCGAGGCAGAGCCCTGGTGTGTGGATGTGTGAAGTTCCCTGTGGGAATCCCTGGCCTGGGATGTGTGGTACTTTCCAATTCACAGAATGACCAGGTTGGAAGAGACCTTCAAGATCATCGAGTCCAACCCAGCCCCAACACCTCAGCTAAACCCTGGCACCCAGTGCCACATCCAGGCTTTGTTAAACACACCCAGGGATGGGGACTGCACCACCTCCCTGGGCAGCCATTCCAGAACTTTATCACCCTTTCTGTAAAAAACTTTTTTCCTGATATCCAACCTGTATTTCCCTTGGTGCAGCTGGAGGCTGTGTGCTCTGGTTGTATCAGTGCTGCCTGGAGAAAGAGCCCAGCCCCAGCTGAGCACAGGCACCTTTCAGAGCTGTAGAGAGTGATGAGGTCACCCCTGAGTCTCCTTTTCTCCAGGCTGAGCACCCCCAGCTCCAACACTGCTGATCCCAGGGAAGTGGGTTTTGTGCAGGGAGGTGGCAGAGGGTGTGAGGGGAGGCTCAGCATCACAGGTGACAATTAACCAGAGGGGTTCCTGGGGCTGTTTGTCTCCAGGTCGTTCAGGATCTTGGTTCAAAAGCTGCATTCAGCACAGGTCTGTCCTCTGCACACACTGTGCTCAGCCCAAGGTAGCAGAATCCCAGAGTCCCCAAATCATTTAAATTGGAAAAGCCCTCCCAGACCATCAAATCCTACCTGTAAACAATCCCCACCTTGCCACCCAGTCCAGAGCACTGAGTGCCACTTCCAGGTGTTCCTTGGACACCTCCAGGCATGGGGACTCCAAACCTCCCCGGGCAGCCCCTTCCTGTGTTTAACAAACCTTTCCATTAAGAAATTCCAACTGAGCCTCCCCTGGCACAGCCTGAGGGTGTTTCCTCTTGTCCTGTAGTTTTTCCTGGGAGAAACCCCAAACCCCACCTGGCTCCTGGCAGGGAGTTGCAGAGAGGGATTTGATCCTTCTTGAGCCTTCCAGATTTGGCTGAGAACAGTGACAAACCAGCCCGAAGTCTCAGAAATCCAACAAAAACTCAAGCAGAGCGCAAGAAAAAGGGATGTGGTACCTTTCAAAGAGGGAAGAAATCTCTATGTGAATGCATGAACAGGGATGGAGGGGGGAATTTTAAGGGTTTATTCTGTGGCTATCCCATATTTATGATCACGTTATAGAAGTTGTTGTGTGAACAACGAAGATGTTTGGGTACAGGGTGTGTGTGTGTTTGGTGGGGCTATTGGCAAGTTTTAGAGGATAAATAAATCAGTGAACTCTGAAATCCAGTGTGATTTCTGGGGCTTTGTACCAATGTTCGTTGTGAGGCCCTAAGAAAGAGTTTCCTGGTGTTGGAGCATCAGTTAAAACCTCTCTCACTCCAATTCTCTGGTACCTCACAAAACATGAGTCTGTGCAGCTGCTTTTCTCCCCATCAGGGCTGCAGCCTCTGTTCCCTTTAAACTCCTCAAAACTCTTCTCTCCCACTTGTAAATTGAGTGACAATTTGGGGTAACAGGTTCAGATTTTGGGGGACTGGGGAGACAGGGGCAGAGACTGCAGGGAATGCGGTTGCATAAGCACAGTTCCCACAGGAAATACTCTCAAATTCCTGCATAAACCCTTCTTCTGAAAAGGCCATTTTTCAGGTTAAAAGGTTGTAGTGAAAAATATTGACCATGTTCAATAAACTCTCCTCTGAGTGTGTCAGTGCAGCCCCTTTTCACAGCAAAGATTTTAAACTCCCCAGCTTCAGTTGTGGCAGAGGAAAAGCAGCTGCAGCTTTGTGCCCTCCTAATTGTCTGTACTTGCTAAAACATTTCTCTATGATATTTGTGTGCCTGCTGATGAAATATCCCATTTTTAGCTCAGCAGCAGAAAAAGGGGAGGCTTTTTTAGGTCTCCTTTCATTTTGGCTGCGTGGCCAAGCAGGGATTTATGAGTTCAGGGGAGACAGTAGCCAGCGCGCTTGGATTTTGCTTTTTATACTTTCTTTTTTTTTAATTGTTTTCCTTTGAAATTCCAGAGTTAGTGTTTTGTCTGCTTTCTCCCTGACCCTCTTCGGAGGCAGGCGTGTGTTTTTTCACCAGAAAAACTGGAAACAAAGAATCGTTGTCTTTAAGCTGTAGCAGGCAGGAAACCCAACTCACAAGGGATCACCCCGAGCCAGCGCTGTCCCAGAGTAGACTCCAGTTCTCTGAATTCAACCTGACAGCTTGTCTGGAGCACTTTCTAAGTAACCATTATCCTTCCTTTCCCCCAGCAAAAGAGCCATTATTATTTTGCCTGGAGTGCAGTGCAAGGAGTGTTTTTGTGCTGGGGGGGTCACACGTTTGCTGGGGTGCCAGGCTCTCCCTCCCAAAGCCTTGGAAGTGCTTGGGCTGTTTCCTAAAACAAGAGTTAATTTGTTTCCTGATGATGACTTAAAAGCTGTAAAACTGCCATGGCTGTGCATGTGTGTCTTCTCTTTTCTCTCATGTGTGCGTGGCCTTTTTCTCCATGGATATGAGGTTTGGGGTTTTTTACTTCTGCATTTGTGTGTTTTTCAACAAGAGCAACCTCCAGCCTGTCAATGATTGGTTTTACACCCTGTGCTGGGGGTAAAACCCACACAGTGCTGTGAGCACATTCCTGCCCGCTGCTGGCTGTGTTTGGGTGGTTCTGTAGGTGTGCAGAGGTTGTACAGCTGTGCCGTGGCTGTGCCTGCAGCCCTGCGTGGCTCAGGAGCATCTCTGCTGGCTGGAGAGCATCTGCTTTTCCAGGCTGGCTCTGGGAAGGGTTCTCAGGACACATTCTTCAGCCTCTGTGCACTGTGCATTGGGATTTCTGCTGCTGATATTAAAAAAGCAACAACAAGGAAAAAAGTCTTCTCATTACTTCCTCCTTTTCTCCATAATGTGTCTTTGTGAGGCCGGCAGGGCTGAGGCAGACGTGGCTCAGGAAGTGCCAGCGCTGCTGGCTCAGGGATGTTTCCCAGCCCCAGACACCACTGGGGGCTGTTGCCTCTGGCTGGGGCAGCAGGGAGAGACTCTGGGCTGAGTGGGGAGCAGAGCTGGGCTCTCTGCCCTGTGGGAGCCCCTTCCCTGCACCCCTGCTCAGGGACAGGGCACAGGGCTCAAACAGAGCCACCTGTCCTGAGCACGCCCTGCCTCAGGAAATCCCCTCTGGAAATCACGGTCCCAGCATGGGTTGGCTTGGAAGGACCTTAAACACATCCAGTGCCACCCCTTCCACTGTCCCACACCTTCCACTGTCCCAGATTGCTCCAAGGCCTGTCCAGCCTGGCCTGGGACAGTCCCAGGGACAGCAATACTGAGTCCCAGTTCTATTCCTGCACCATCCAGATGCTGTCTGACTCTGGAAACGAGCGGCCTTCAGCCACAGGTCTTTAGTCCATCACTGATTTAGAGCAGTTCAATCAGAAAGGTTTAATCCCTCTGATCTGTATTTCTGTAAGGGCAGCAATTCATAACCAGGCTCTCAGCTACTTTCAGACTCTCGTCAGGCTAAATCTGCCCTTCACATCCATCTCTGCAGCAGATTTCTCACCTACATCCAGCAATCAGTCCCTTCTCACTTGGTTTGAGTTGACTTCAGGTCAAAACCCAGCGTTGTTCCTGGATTTGGGATCTGTGAAACAGGTTAACAGCAATGTAGAGAGCAGAGAATCACAAAATCATTCAGGCTGGAAAGACCTCTGAGACCAACAGTGCACCCAGTTGGATGCAAAAGATGGCTTGATAATATTTTTCAATTGTGAAATAATCAAATTGCCTGATAATGTAAAATAGAAGTAATTTTGAAATCATTCTGCACTCAGTGAATTTCTTCCTCTTAGTGAAGAGACTTAGAATTACTGATTTCCTCCTCTGACCCTGGGAGTGGTGGTTCCTCAGCTCATTGAACAGCACATTGTGTCTTGAAGGGGAAAAGAAAGAGTTTGGTGCTGAAGGGCTGGGAAGTCTCATGTAACCATGGGAACAGTCACAGTAACACTGGCCAGGAATGACAAAGACATGTGGCACATGTGTTAATTAACTGTTTTAATTAGCAGAGATAGTAAGTTGAAAAGCAGTTCCTTGCAGGACAAGTGATGCTGTGAGGTTTTGAGGCTCAGTGCCTCAAAACACATGTCCCTGCACCTGGGTAAATGTGATGGGACAGCCTTTGGAAAAGGCCACAGGAGTCCTCAGACCCTGCCCTGCTCCAGTCCCTGTGCCATCATCCCTGCGCACACCCAGAGACAGGTGAGAGCCCAGAGCCTTCACAGCTTTGTGCTGAGGGGAGCTGGAGCTTCTCTGCTGACCTGGGAGGTTTGCACTGGGTGAGGGGCAGTCAGAAATGTCCTGGGGGTCTGTAGGGTAGTCAGAAACATCCTCTCTGTGTGTGGGCAGTCAGAAATGTCCTGGGGGTCTGTGGGGCACTCAGAAATGTCCTGTGTGTGTGGGGCAGTCAGAAATGTCCTGGGGGTCTGTGGAGCACTCAGAACATGTCCCTGGAGCCAGGGAAGGACCTTTTGGGCTCCACAGTTAAATGCTTGCTGCCACCATGTAAAGCAGTGCCCTGGGTGTTTCCAGGAGCAGCTGGGGTGGTTTTGGCCCCCTGGTCCCTGCAGAAACTGCAGCCTGGGAATCTGCTCTCCACTGGCTTTGAGCCCCAGCTCCTCGCTGGGATGCCCAGGAGGGGAAGGGGCAGCCTGAGGGCTGGGCACACACACCTGGGCAGGCCTGGCTGACAGGCTGGGCTGGCAGCAGGAGAGGGGGCTGGGTTTGTTCCCATGTTGGGACCTTTCCAAGGCACCAGCGGGGTGCCATCAACCCCAGCCTCACCTGGGCAGGAGAGGCCCAGGGGCTCTGTGCCCTCCTCTCCCTCTCTCCCCATAAAGTGGCTGCCACAAAATAGACCCCAAGGGACCACTTGGATTAATGACAGGTCTGCACCTCCAGGACACCTGGGGTTGCTTTCCCCATTTAGGGAAGCTAATTTAAATTCCAGCCACCAGGCCAAGGACCTTTCTTCCTCCTGAAGCAGGAGGACTCCTTGCAAAGCCCAGCCCGTGTTGTGCACGGAGAGTCCATGGCCCAAGCCTGCCGTGCAGGAGGAGCTGTTCTGGGGTGACCTGTCTCGCCTGGACTGGGAGCACGGGTACTTCCAGGCAGGACTTGGCCTTAGGGATTTCAGTGAAGCAGGTCGGGAGAAGGCTGCAAATCTGAAGTGGGCTATGAGATCCACAAGATTCTCCAGGTACCTGACCCTCCTTTCCCTCTCTCCCTATAAAGTGGTTGCCACAAAATAGACCCCAAGTGATCACTTGTCCACATCACTCGCCTGGATCCCCCAGGACCCCTGGGTCTGCCTTCTCCCTGTCTCCCTTCCTGGCTCTGTCTCCATGGCTCAGGACAAGCCCCTTCCCACCCTGCAGCTGCTGAATTTCCTTGGAGGTGCCAGCTCCAGAGATTCCTGGGCTCTCCATCCCTTCCCAGTCTTGCCTGTAGTGCCAGCATGGGTGGCATTCCAAATAAGATTCCCCTATAGTGCCCATAAAGCATTTAGTCCATAAATGACCCAGCCCCACTGTATCCATCCTAGAAAAATAAAGGCCTAAGAAATGTGGCTATTCCAGGCCCCAAGCTCGTTGTTCTCCTGGAAAGCCTCATCAGGCTGGTAGCACAAAGTGGTGCCTGACTGGGAAAGCTCCTCAGAGGGAGCAGGATGAAGGGGCTGTCAGCACTTCCCAGCAGCTCAGGAAGCACAGGCACTGTGAGCCCATTGTTCACTGAACCCCCCCTCGCCTCCCCTCTGTCCCAAACTCTCAGATTTATAAAACACCAGGGTTGGGTCTTTTGTTTTTTTTGTTTTTTTTTTTTTTTTTTTTTTTTTGTTTTTTGTTTTGGTGGGGGTTTTTTTTGTTTTGTTTTTTGTTTGTTTGTTTTGTTTTTTTGAAGTTTATCAGAGAGGGTTTGCTCCCTAATACATCACATCTCAAACACAGACTCCCTTGCTCACTGGGCTGCACTCAGGCTGACAGGACTGACAAGGATTTGGGATGGTGGTGTGGGAATCCACCTGGGGGTTTTCAGGCTGGTTTCCTGGGAAGGGAGTCTGTGTGTCTGTCCATCTGCCCCCAGCTATATCTATCAGTCTGTTCAGACTAAATATGCCCCAGAGGTGCTGGGAGGGAACACAGCTCCAGGGGAGACAGGGGCTGTCTGGAGAGCTGAGCACAGAGTACCAGGGGAGAAGCTGAGGCAGATTTGGGATGAGAGAGTGGAGACCAGGGCTAAAAGGGCACAGAGAGCAGGGCTGCAACCTGCCCCCCATAGCCCAATTCCTGAGAAGGCAGTGCATCTGGAAAAGGCAGCTAAAGCCTGCAGAAAGTGCATTTATGCCTGTGAATAAATAAAATTATATTTAACCTTCTTCCCAGGCGCGCTGTGAGTGCGAATGTTTGCAAAGCTGTGAGATCCTCGCTTGAAAGCTGCTGTGAAAGTGCAAAGCATTATTAATATCCTTTACCTTCCTCCTAATAGACTGAGCATTCATGCTGGGGAATTTCTGGACATAAACCAGACAGCTGCAGAATGACAGTTCTTGAAAGCATCTATGATTTATTTTCTGCTCTTTAATTCCATTTTGTATTGAACACACATTTGTCATAGGGCTCTTGTTCCACGGGGCCTTTTAAGTCTAAACCAGACTCAGGGACCTGATCCTTTCTGGGATAAATTTGCCCCACTTCACTGTAGCCATTTGCTGATTTACACCAGGAGAGACCCCCAGTCCAAGTCTTTTAATTGAATTTCCATCCCATGGCAAGTTTTGGTGTAAAATCAGAGTGGTTTAAATGACAGATAGGACTATTCGTGTCACTGTCTGGCTGCTGTTCTGTAGGATCTCTTCGAGCCACTGGGCGTCAGGTCCTGGGAATGATGCTGTTTTTGCAGGAACCTGCAAAAGTCTGGAGGGGTTCCCTGGCTCTGCCTTTTCCATTTTGCTTTAAACACATTCGGCTTTTGGACCTGGGCCTGGAAGCCAGGAAGGCTGGTGTGGTTCTTTCACGTTGCAGAGATTTTTGTGAAATAAAAATAGTTTCCTGCATTTGGATTTTTTTTTTTGTTTTTTTTTTTTGAAGGAGAGAGAGAATTGGAAACTTGAAGTAGCTGAGTGCACACGGTGTTTCAATAGCAGGGCTGATTATCATATTTAGCCCTTCTTATTATGGCCAAGTCACACTCAGGGCCAAATCTTACCCAATCTCTCACACAAGGCTGCCCCTATACATTCCCACACTTTGCTCCATAATCCATATTTATAGAGGAAAAACTGAGGCAAAGGGACTCAGTCAGCCTGGATTAAACCTGAGGAGGAGGAGGAGGAAGATCATCTCTCCAAATCATGGCCTATTTATTTACCCAAAATGTGCTGATGACTCTGGATCAAACAACCCCTTTGTAGCAGTTGATTCCCTTGACTTAATGATCTGGACCCCCAAAAAATCAGAGAAAACTGAAAATTTTCAATGAGCTCCACTACTTTTTGGGAAGGAAATTTTTCCCTATTTTGAAAAGGATTTTTCTCTTGGAAAAAGAATTGCTGCCTTCCTTTAACAGGATCAATCATATGGCATTTCCATTAATGTTACATTACAGAACTGTTTATGGATTGAACAAACCAAAATGTACATTAACATCTCCATTGGACATTGCTGAGGGTTTTGCTTTCCTCAGTGCAGAACCTGGATTTTTCAAAGCGTTTCCCCAAACATGGCTCTGAGAGCTGTGGTTGTAATACCTCAGAGAGATATCCCAGGGAGCAGTGGAGTCAGAGCCTGGCTGCAGCGAGGACATGGACAGAGGCAGGGCCTGCCTCAGACCCTCCTGCTCTGCTGCTTTTGGTCCCTGGGAGAGCTCCGTGCCCTGGGATCCATCGGGACTGCAGCAGGAAACGCCTCCTGCAAACAGCCCCTGCTTTAGAGCAGGGACAGCCCTTGGCTGGGCTGGGGAAAGGTGCCAGCAGCACAAGGCAGGGGACAGCCCTGCTGCTGCTTGTGGGGCCACGGGGACAGGGACAGGGATCCTGAATGGGACAGGGATCCTGAATTGGGCAGGGATCCTGAATGGGGCAGGGATCCTGAATGGGGACAGGGATCCTGAATTGGGCAGGGGTCTGGAATGGGGCAGGGATCTGGAATGGGGACAGGGATAAAGAATGGGGACAGGGATCTAGAATGGGGACAGGGATCTGGAATGGGGAAAAGGATCTGGAATGGGACAGGAATCCAAAATGGGGGCAGGGATCTGGAATGGGGACAAGAATCTGGAATGGGGACAGGGATCTGGAATGGGGACAGGAATCCCAGTGGTGCAGGGGTCCAGAATGGGAATGGGATTCAGAATGGGACAGGAATTCCAGATGCAGACAGGGATCCCTAGTGGGATCAGGAATCCCTAATGGAGACAGATCCCTTGCAGGGATCCTGAATGGGAACAGGAATCCCTAATGGAGGCAGAAATCCCTAATGGGGACAGGGATCCAGAATGGGACAGGGGTCCTGAATGGGACAGGGACCCCTAACAGGGACAGGGATCCTTTTTGGGACAGGTCTCCCTGCTGGAACAGTGTAGATGAAGCTGTCACCTCCCTTTTCCTGAGCTGTCCCATCCCAGTCTTTGTCCCAGCTGAAACCACAGTGGTTTGTTTTCCAGTCTGATCTATTTGCAGTGGGGTTTGTGGTTTCTGCAAAAAGGGAAAAAAACAAGCAAGCAAAATAAAAATAAAAACAGGCAGATTACACGAGCTCTGTTTTCCCCATTCCTCTCTCTTCCCTCCTCCTCTGGCTCCCCCACCCTCCCCTCTCCCATCCCTCTGTGTTTTCCTTTCCATGCCAATAACTGCAAGGCTGTAATTTCAAAGCCTCAGCGGCTTTCCCAGTGCTGGAGGAATGTGCCAGTGCCTGGGATGGATCCTCAGGGAGCTGCACAGCCCCACAGGCAGGAGGTGCTGGGCAGTGGGGCACTTGGGATGTCCCTGAGGATGCTTTTCCCCCTTTTGCATCCCTTGAAATAACCTCCTTATTGTCACCTCAAATCCTCAGCCTCCCCGGTTTTAAAATCTGAATTTCATTTCTGTGAAATAGTAACAGGGTTCATCTCCTCCTCCTCTGCCTGTGGTCTTGGGATGATAGAAAGGGGTCTCCTTTTGGCTGGGATGGGTCTCACTGAATTCCACTGAGTGCAAGGACAGCACTTCACGGTCAGAATGTGTCAGGCTTGAGAACTGCCCAAAGAGCCCCACTGCTGCATTTACAGCCCTAGGTACCCTTCTGTGAGGGGCTGGGGGAGCACTGGACATGTGGGAGGGGAAAAGAACGCAGCCCTACAGAAGCTAAGCTAGCTGGGACCACAAGCAAAACTTGTAAGCCAAAGTCTTACAAGTTTTTTTCTAGGAAAAGTTCTTTCCAACCCCTGTGTGCCTGTTGTCCTTTGTCGTTAGATCTCTCCTATGGTGCAGTCAGGAGAGCAGGATGGGACAGTAGTGGGAATTCTGGCCTCTCCAAAAGTAAGTTGTCCCAGTGGGAATCACAAACGGTGCAATGGAAAGTTAAAATGAGACTTGGGCACAGCTGGCCTGTGTCAGAGGAGCACAAGATTTGGGGACAGATAAGAGGTAGAACTGGGGACAGATAAGAAGTAGAATGATGTTATGGACAGAGTAAAATTGTAGGGTTTGGTTAAGGAGTCAGTAGCAAATCCTCTGCACCCTGTTAATCACAGACCTGTCCCCTGCTGTGATGGTTTTAGGGGTAGATCTGGACATTCTGAGAGCTTCTGCCAGCTTTGCAGAAAGGCAAAGTCCAGCAGCAGATGGGGCCCCTCTGCTCCAGCCCTGCTCACACCCAGCTCTTGTTCTTGCTGGGTTTAGAGTGCCTTGGATTCCAACAGGAAGGTGTAGTGATTTTGGTTTGATTTGATTTTTTGATTTTTGATTTTTTGATTTCTGGACATCCCAGACCAATTCTCTGTCCCTAAAATCCCTGTTGCAGCTGGCCCAGCCTGCTGGCTCTGAGCCACTGTTCCCTGTCCCACTGCTGGGCTTCTCCCTGGGCAGGGTGGGCACGTCTGAGCCTCAGCAGGGTTCTTCTGCTGTAAATGCATGTGGCAGCACCTGGCAGAGTCCCCTCCCTTTGCTCTGCAGCTTCTTGAGCTGTGCTCACCCCAAATGTGAGAATTATTCTTTGAGTCACAGGTTTCTGTTGTGAGAAATGATACAACGAGGAGATCTTCCTGTTGAAGGGATTTATACAAATCACCGTGATATTATCAACTAAATGTTTGATAAACCCTAATTTTTTTTTTTTGTCTAAAAAAGAATTTGCATTTGTAAAAAATGTGGGAAAAGCTCCAATGTGGAAGGAGGTAGGCATTTGTACATTTAATAATCCAAGTTTTTGTTCACAACATGGATGCAAACTAGAATGGAAGTTCAGTTGCAAGAAAAGACAGAATATTAATGAGGTAGCTGCATAATATTTCCCTTGTCTCACTGACTATTTGGCAAATTGTAAATATCTATATAATGCTTTCCTTATTGGTACATTTTCATTTTACACTGAAATTTTAAATTTCTAGGGACATCTCTTTATTTTATAGTGCAACCCCCAAAATCTAGTCTGAGCAAACCTTTCCCTTGCAGTTGCTGTGATTCCTGTGGGGTGTGTTTTGTACTTTGTACCTGTTCTCTGTTGCTATAAACCCCTTCTCTCTTTCCAGGCCCTCCTGTGGCAGGGACACAAAATGTGAATAAGACAACGGAGCAGCAGCGGCCCCAGCCAGGTGAGAGTGGGGTCTGTGACCCTGGGCTGGGGAGGGCTCAGGGCAGGGGCTGGGCTGTGCCAGCAGCTCTCCCCGGGGCTCTGTGCCTGCTCTGCCCCTGCTCTGTCCCTGCCCATCCCTGGGCCAGGATCTGCAGGGTCCCCTTGGAGCATCCCAGCTTGTCCCTTCCCAGCAGGGCTTGCCCGGCCCAGAGGGAGGCAGGGGAGGAAAGCAGCCCCTCCGGGCAGAGCAGGGAGTGTCCCCTGCTGCCTCCTCACCTTCTCTGCCCAGCACAGCTGCTCCCCATCCCCTTCCCCTGCTCCGGGCTTGGCTGTCTTGGAACCGGTTCAATCCACCAGCAAGGGCTGCAGATCCAAATCACCACAAGCAGAGGCAAAGCACAAGTGCAGAGATTAGGGCTGAGGAGGCCCCACAGAAAGGGAAGGAATTCATTCCTAATAAATGCTTTGTGGGGTTTCAAGAACCGCTCAGCCTTGGTGGAGCCAGCGACAAACTCCTGTTACTCTCATCTCTCTAATGCTGTGTTTCCCTCACAAAGAGAGACTTGGGTGAACATTTCCTGCCCTCCCAGAGCAGCGAGCTCAGCTGCTAACCAGTGAATCTGAAAATCTCATCTGCTCTCCTTTTTATTGAGCTCTTTTCTGTTAGGAAAAATACATTTGCTTCTGCTTTGTGGCTGTTCTCCTATCCCACCGGTTTTTTTCCACGTTTGATATGTTCTGGTTGCCACACAGTGCAGGCTATGTCCAAGGAGATCTCAAGCTGCAAAAGCAGGCAGGTCTGAGAGCAGTGCCAGAGACTGTGGCTGTGCCATTTTAGATGCCAGAAATACCTGGTGGTTGTTTGCTAAGAAAGAAAGAAGGAGCACTTCCAGGCCCTGGGAGAAGGAACAGAAGGAGTAAAGAAAGAAAAATGAAAATTTGGTTTCTAGAACAAACCTAATGACCTGGAGTTTCTTTTTGATGAAACATCTTTTAAATCTTGTTGGATGATTTTTTAAAATTTTATTTTATTTTTTAGATCCTTACCAAATCCTGGGGCCTACCAGCAGCCGTCTTGCCAATCCAGGTGAGTTCATTTTACATTTCAGACCCCCCTTACCAAAGAGGAATTTTCCTTTGGAGCTGCTTCTCCAGCCTGCACTGGGGGAGCAGCTGCTGCCCCTGCACCCTTGGGGGGGACCTGTGAGAGCCACTGAACTCGGCAGCTGTGACCTCACAAGGGCTTTTGCCAAAACCCTTGCAGAAAAGTGAGCAAAGTGGTGCAACAACATCTCTGTTGGGACAAAATCCTCATCCTGGATGTTCTGACCCAAACCCAGCATTTTCTGAGAAGGGTTTTATAGTGGGCCTAAGTGCTGGTCTCTCAGATTTGCAGTACAGATTAATTTTTCACTGCCTGCTGTGGGTTACAAGAAGAAAGGCAGAAAAAAGTGACATTTGAAAGTGACTGTGTAACTGTCCCTAGCACATCATCTGCAGTAAATAATCCCTGATTTTAGGGAGTAAGTAATTTGCCTGGAGCAAATCCTGCTCGAACTAACCAAACTTGTACACATGGGATGCCTGTAAGGAAACATCCTCCTAAGGCTCTTAACTTACCCTTAACTACTTGTACAACTACACTGAGTAAAACCAGGAGTCATCTGGGGAACAAATCATCCCTTATAACTCAGATGACCCACTGGAAAGAGAGCTGGAGGTATCCAAAACAATCTCCATGGCAAACAGAGAGCAGTGGAGGGGTGAAGGACACTGTGCTAGCCAGTCAGTGAAAACTCTGCAGAGCAGTGTCCTCATAGAAAGCCCTGTTTATGAATAGCCCGAGGATTTTAAGGCCAAAGGCAACCATTATGAAATGTAGTGTGACCTCAGGCCCAGGCCCAGAACAAAGGGCTGAGTAACTTGTTTGCTGGGAACAGTTTATCCACTGCTAGGGCCGCCTTTCCAAGGCCCGAAGGAGCAGTTCCCAGTCGAGATCGAGATAGCCCTTCTGTTTCCTGCCTTTGTGTGTGCCCCGAGCAGGAAGGCCCGAGTCATTTCCTTTCCCCTGGCTGTGTCTGCAGGGAGCGGGCAGATCCAGCTGTGGCAGTTCCTGCTGGAGCTGCTGTCGGACAGCTCCAACTCCAACTGCATCACCTGGGAGGGCACCAACGGCGAGTTCAAGATGACGGACCCCGACGAGGTGGCGCGGCGCTGGGGCGAGAGGAAGAGCAAACCCAACATGAATTATGACAAGCTGAGCCGGGCGCTGCGATACTACTACGACAAGAACATTATGACCAAAGTGCATGGCAAGAGGTATGCCTACAAATTTGACTTTCACGGCATCGCCCAGGCCCTGCAGCCCCACCCCACCGAGTCCTCCATGTACAAGTACCCGTCGGATCTGTCCTACATGCCGTCCTACCATGCCCACCAGCAGAAGGTGAACTTTGTGCCCCCACACCCCTCCTCCATGCCTGTCACATCATCCAGTTTCTTTGGAGCTGCCTCTCCCTATTGGACCTCCCCTGCAGGAAGCATTTACCCCAACCCCAACGTGCCCCGCCACCCCAACGCCCACGTCACACCGCACTTGGGCAGCTATTACTAAATGCTTTGATCTGCCAGTGGCCTTGAGCAGTCTGTTTGGACTTTTTCTTTACTCCTGGGATTTGTATGGTTTTTGGGGGGACCCTTAATGGATAATTGTGGCCTTTCTGGGGAAGAATTGAAACTGGATATTTGTTATTCCTGGACCAAACCTTTTACTTTTGTAACTTTGCCTCTTGTGTCTTGAACTGAGAGATGGAAGCTCCTGTGGGCCAGTACTCTGCCTTTTCCTTGGGGTTTAAGGCTTGTGTCCTTTGTAGGAAGTGACAATGAAGATGGTTCACCATTCCCTGGAATGATTATTAGCTTTTGGATGAGAGCAATTTTTAAGGATTCAAAGGCTTTTGGCAAGGCATAGATCCAGCAGTGGGTCATAGGAAAAGATAACCACAATGGGGTTTTTCTCACTGGCCCTTTGACCATTCAGTGGAGGATGTTGGGCTGCAGGGCACCACAACTGGAATCTTAGCTCTAAGGCAGAGGAGGAATTTCACCCAACTGGAAATTAAATATATATATATATATATTCATATATATATATGTACATGTATATTTTAAGAAGTAAAGGGCATTGAAGGAACTTTCCTATAGTACAACTTCATTTGACTGTGTGTGAACTCAGCAAGCAGCAGAAACCAGAACAAAGCTAAGGCAAAGTCAAGCACAGGCATTCCTGGGAAGCAGAAGGGAAGTGAATAAACGACAGCAGGTCCCTGGCTCCGCCCGAGCCGCGGGGCTCTGGAAGCACCGATTCGCGAACGCTGTGCGTTTGTCAGACCGTCAACCAAGGGTCAACAAACCAGAAGGCAAATTACTGTATAAATTATGCAGAGTTATTTTTCCCTATATCTCACAGTTTTAAAAGAAAGAGTAAATAAAACGAGTTGACCTCGGTCACAAATGCAGGTTTGTTTTTTACTATCAGCTCGGTTGTTTTTTGTTTATTTTTTTAATGTAATTTGTACATCTTTTCAATCTGTACATTTGGGCTGTAGCTTTGTACTTTTTGCTAAAAAAAAAAAAAAAAAAAAAATAAGACACAAGTAATGTATCTGTTGGAGATAGGCTTAGTCCTGCAACTGGATCCATGACTGACCACCAAAGTGGCCAGAAACCCTCCAGGTTGCCCTGGGTTTGTCTAGAGGAGAGGATTTTCTCTATTACTCTGTTGTAGCTGTCTGCAAATTAACTCCACTTACTCCCATGTTTGCATTGAGGCTGATTGAAAACAGGCCCAACATCTCAAGGCAACCATTGCACTATTCTGTGATCGCTTTTCACCCAAATCCTGAAATTTGGGAAGATCTTAACCACTTCATAGATAAAAAGATGAAATATTCCTTTTTTTGATGGCTTCTGCTGGGGGGGGTTCTGTGGAAATCCGACCCCTTCCAGAACTCTGAGCCATCCCCAGCTTTGCAGATGTGAATGTGATGCTGCACAAGCGGCGGTTTGGTGCCATAAACAGAGGGTAAACCACAAGCGTTTGGGGTTTGGAACAGATGTCTGGGGGGTGAGATTTCCATGTACAACCCATTAGCTGACTTGTATTAAGTGGCAGCCAATTAACAGGATCACAACTATCTAGTCTAGACCAACCCCTGGGACTCTGTGGGGGCGGGATTTGGTCCATGTGCATCCCATTGCAGGAGGGGAGTCTGAAACCAGAGCATTGGAGTCTGCTCAGAACATTAAACACAAGCACTGATGCCATTATTTAACAAAGTGGGAAGAGAAGATCAAACTAATACAGTTAGGTCCTAGTGCTTTCGGGGTGTTTTTAAGCAACATTTCTGCAATAATCGCAAAATTTAAGTATGAACGAACTACCCATGGAAATGGGGCTTTTGCTACTATATATATGCAATGTACTTTTTGGATATTAAAATATATATAATTTTGCAAGCTATCTTGGTGGGTTGTTTTTTTTTTTAAATGTATTAATGTTACAATGAAACAGTTGTATGAAGAAGATGATGTAAAAAAAAGTGACAAAATAAATGGTGGTTTTCTCTCTAAGGCATGAAATTGTCCCACTCTCTCCCTCCCCTCTCACACTTGCATGCACTTGAAATTAAATTTAGCTAAAAAGGGAAAGAAAGCAGCTCCACAGTAGTGGCAACCCATCCTGATCCCTGTAGTATTGACCATTCATTCCAGAAAATTGTTGCCAGAGATGGTCAGACTGGATTTGGTCATTGAAGGGATTAAAACCCAGGCTCTGGCTTTTGTCCATGGAGAGACAGAGAAAGTGGGAGGGCAGCCAGAGCTCAGAAGCTGAAGTGTCGGGGTGGCTCTTGGGATGCCCCAGGACCCCCCAGGAATGTCAGTGTGTGCCCAGCCTGCTCCTGTTTCCCACCTATCCCCAAACCCCAGGGAGAGCCAGTGCTCCACAGCATTCCTGAGGTGGAGGCTGCAAAAACAAGCTCTGCCAAGGAATCTTCTGATTGTGGATAAAGGTCAGGCCGAGGCACTTCCTGCACTTTTGCACGGTGGTCCTGAGAGATATCTGGAGCTCCTGCAGACCTGATAAAGCCTTGGGAAGGCAGGGCTGCACAAGCACAGCATTTCCTTCCTGCACACAACCTTTTGTTGCTGAGCGCCAGGACAGAGCTTGATTGGCTCGGGAAAAGGGCCACTTCCAGCACCCCAGAGCTGCTGCCTCTCTGGATTCCAACAGAGTTGCTCAATTTAGTCACAAGAGCGGGTGGTTTGTTGCTTATCTCTGTTGTTTTCCACTGCAGCACCAGCGAGATTAATTCTGGCTGTGCAGCATCAGTGGAAATATCAAGTATTTTATTTGAATACCATGTCCTGCCCGCCTGCCAGTAATAGGAAAATCAGAAGGTGAGATTGCACAAAAGCATCTAAAGGCAGAATCTGAAGGTTATCAGAGTGCAAAGATGTCCCTCACAGCAAAATTTGGCCAGCAGAAACCTTGGGGGGGGCGGGGGTGGGGGGGGGAAAAGACATTTGAAAATAGAAGCATCTGATTCTGGGCTGCCCAGTGTGTTAGAGGAGCCCTCCTGAGACGGAGGTGATCAGCAGCATCCCAGCTCAGGTCTTCTCTGCCTCCTTTCATCCTTCCCTTCAGGCATTGCTGGCATTAATCCTTTCTAAATATTTGTATACACTAATATTTATCTTTATCTTTTTTTTTTTTTCCCCAGTATTTGCTAATATTTAGCTCTAGACAGATTTTGCCTCCTACTCCAGTCCAGTCATTCCCAAGGCATCCAGAGATCTTAGAGCAAGGAGATCTCACCCCAGAGTGCCAGACAGCCTCACACTGCTGGGGCACTTCCCAGGCACCTTTTAGAGCATTTTCACAGGATCTCAATAATTTACATTCCTCACTCAGAGAAAGAGTAATAAGACAGAGATGGGTAAATTGTACCCCTCAAAATCAACCTGGCTTTGCCATGTTGGAAGCTGCAGGGATGGGAACAGGGGCATCTGCCCTCCCAGCCCAAGTTTCTGGGGCACACTGGGACAAAGCAAACAAGGAACTTGACAGCCCTAATGCTACTCTCTGCTTTTCCCAGGAGGACAAGGCAGATTGAATTCAAGTATTTCAGGCTTAAATCAGCAAGTTTACCAGGCAGGTGATTGGGATCACTTGGCTGTGAGCTGGGAGTCAGCAGGGACAGCAGAAAATCTTCCCTGCATTGACTTTCAGGACTCAGAGCTTCCCAGGAAACCCAGCTCTCATTGCACTCAGGGTGAATTCACCTGCTGATTTCCAGGGATCTGGTATTTCCCCAGGATTTCTGTTCCACCAGCCTCAAACCCTGAATGGGATCTAATCAGACATGCCAAACTGGAATTAACTCTACATTCCTCTAGCTATAGAGAGTGCAGCTGTACATGGAATAGAATCAGCCATGGCTGTACAGGCTCAGAGCTCTGGCTCTCTTGGCTGGATCTCTGTGCTGCTTTTCTCTGTTTGAGCTGGTCCTGCCTCTGTGTGTGAATTCCTTCTGCTTAATTACAGCCAGCAGGTTTAGAACCTGCTTTGAACTGGGTTTTGAAGCAGGCTTTTTATCCCCACTGGAAGAAGGAGCTCCCAGCTTAAGCACTTGTTAGATGCACTAAACTAGGGGATAATAAATCCTTCCAGACCCAAGCACCTGAGATCACTCCTGTGCAGAATCCCTGAGATCACTCCTGTCCAGAATCCCTGAATGCCAAAAGCCATGTCCTGTGCACACTGGTGCCTTCCTGATTTATATACCTAAAAATTGTATTTTAGCCCTGAGGATGAATTTCCAAACAGCTTCAGATTTCTAACAGAGTGTTGTGGCAAAGGAGAGGGATTTCTCTGTGCCAGGACAGGGGAGAGGGATTTTCCTGTGTCAAGACCTTCCCTTAGTAAAGACAAAGACAGATTTCTCATACTCGTGCCCAACAAGTACACTCCAGCCCAAACGAGACATTAATTATGAGGGAAATCTGCCATAACTTCTGTTGATGTAAATACTTAATGTGAGGCTGGAGCTGCCCAGCAGTGTTCCATCCACATACACGGCAGTAAATGCCCAGGCCTGAAGCTTTGTGCTCTAAGGGATGAACCCAGCTGCTGTTTCCCACCTCTGTGTCACAAGGAAAAGAGCCATCAGTCTGTAAATGCTGCATGAAAGCAGCCAGCTTCACTTCATTATCCTATTACAATAATAGAGTTTTTACAGTCTGCTTTGCTGTGCTGATCCAGTATTTTTAATAACTTCTGTGAAATTAGTTGGTGAGACTTCAGCCTGCTGCCTACCCAAGTCTTTTCTCCCACATCAAACCGAGCGTGGCTGCATTTGGTGTTAATTAGAGCTGCAGTCCAGGGGCACGTCGGGGGCTGGCGTTTGTGAATTCACTTCAAAGACCTTATTTGTATATTTTTGCACAATACCCAGCATAACACACACATGACAATTTTCATCTGTGAAATCAGAAGTCACTGCAAATAAAGCTCAGACCTTTCTGTCAAATCAGAAAAGAATTGAGAGACCTCTGATTAAGGTTGTGTGGAGGATGACAACACATAATTTAGCTTGTGTGTTCTGATTTTTTCTACTACAGAGGTAGAAATCCCTGCACATGAAGCTCAGATTCTTCTATTATATCAGAATAGAATTAGAGATCCTTGGCAAAAATCAGCTCTTCAGGCTCCAAGAGCAGCAAACAGAGCCTGATACCAAACCCCCAGGATGTGAAGACCAAAGGCAGAGCAGTTTTGAGGCCATGACAGCAATAAGCCCATCAGCCCTGCACCCCACGGCGGGGAGCTGCCCAGGGAGCCCCGAGGATCTGCCCTGGGAGGCAGGGGATGGGCACAGCTGGGTTTGCAGCCCAGCAGCCACCCCGACCCGGACAATAACTGCAGAGGAAAGGGCTTTGGGCAGGGGAGGTTCCCAGGTGAAGGGGCCTTGCTGCTCCTAACCAGGGCCAGGACAACAGGACTCGGTCCTGGAGTTCTTATGTGAAGCCACAGCGGTGAAGGAGGATGGGGCTCTGGCAGATCGGGGCGATTTCACCACCAGAGCCGGCTCCTTCCTTTCCAGGAACTGCTGCAAACTTGTTATTTGCTTTGGCTTCTGCCTGAGTTTGTGTCTGCCGGAGCTGTAAAGCCCAGGGCTGGGCTCACCTCCCCTGCTGCTGCTGCGAGCGCCGAGCTCTGCCCGGCACCTCCAGGCGGGCAGCCCGGGCTGGCAGGGACACGGCCTGGGCACAGGGTCCTTGTCCTGGTGTCCCCAAACCAGGCTGGCAGGGACACCGCCTGGGTACAGGGTCCTTGTCCTGGTGTCCCCATACCAGGCTGGCAGGGACACGGCCTGGGCACAGGGTCCGTGTTCCCGGTGTTCCCGGTGTCCCTGGTGTCCCCGAGCAGTGGCTCAAGCGGGTTGTGCTGGGAGCGCTGGCAGAGGGCACCTGTAGAAACCTGAACACCTTCCCTGGGTTTTCTGTCTCCCTCAGGACCCATGTATAATACATACCTACATAGATGCATACATACATACAATCTATCTATCTATCTATCTATCTATCTATCTATCTATCTGCCTGTCTATCATCTATTATATATATACACTTACCACACCCCTGGAAGTGTCCAGGGCCAGGCTGGATGGGGCTTGGAGCAACGTGGGATAGTGCCCATGGCAGGAGGTGGAATGGGATGAGCTTTAAGGTCCCTTCTAACCTAAACCACTCTGTGGTCCCATATAGATTTATGTATATTTCATAGAACAGTATATATATACATACACATTTGATAGAACTGTGTGTGTGCATATATCCACACATTTGATATAATTGTGTGTGTGTATATACACCTATTTGATATAATTGTGTGTGTACATGTACCTACATTTGATATAATTGTGTGTGTCTATATATACACATATCTGATACAAGAGTGTACAGTGGTGTTAGGGTAAAACAAATCAAGAAGGGGGGTCAGCTTGGGACAGATGTTTCTGTGGAGGATTTAAAACTTCCCTTAATGCTCCATTTCTGGAGGCTCAAGGCTGACAAGCAGCTGAGCAGCTCCCCAAAATCCTCAGCCAGCACATTCCAAGCTCTGCAGACCCAGTGGCACCAGCATCCCAACCTTGCTGTGGGAATGTGGGGAGAAGCATCCTTCTCTATGATGGACAGAGGGGAGCAGGGGGCCTGGCATGGGGGTGGAAGGAGATGAGCTTTGAGGTCCCTTCCAGCCCAAACCATCCTGGCATTCTGGGCTGGTTCCATAGCAGAGTTTGGGGAGCTCCAGGCACAGCAGCAAGAAGGGATGTGACCTGGGCTTCCAGAACCATCCCAAGGCTCTGCAGGCCCTGCCACAGTGACAGTGACTCCTTGGGGGTGTTGGCTCCGTGCTGCACCAGGAGCACTGCACCAGAGCACGGGGGAGCTTCATCTGAGCAGGAGCCTTGGGCACTGCTGTAAACTAACACAGTGAGGATTCGGGGCTGTCCCGAGGTGATCTGTGGTGGAATCATGGAATCTGTGAGATTGGAAAAGCCCTCTGAGGTCATGGAATCCAAGCATTAGCTCAGCACCACTGTGCTGTTGGGTTTTAACAGCTGGGGAAACTGAGGCACAAAGCAGGGAGCAGTGTCTGGTCTGGCATTCCAGAGCAGAATTCCCTATGGAATATGGATCTCTCCAGACTCAGCCTTGCCGTTCTGATCCCCCCTCTCTGTTTTGGGTGCAGCAGCAGCCGATGTTTACAGCCCCCAGCCCTCCACTCACGCAGCAGCTCCGAATTCACCGCCGAGAATTCCCAACACTTCTGTGAAGGGAGTAAATACATCCTGCTGGCACGGCCCGTGCCAAAACCGAGCCACTAAATGCACTGAACTTTGTGTAATAAAACACGGAACAGTCCCAATAAATTCTTGCTTTGCTTTTCAAGGTGGCCGCGGTCGCCCTGCGGAGTTCGGGGCTGCGGAGCGGCTGATCCGCAGGTGAGCGGTGCCATCCTGTGGCGGCGGCACAGACAGCACCGCGGGCATGGCTGCATCCCTGCGTCCCCGATGGTCCCCAGTGTCCCCGCTGGTCCCCAGCATCCCTGGGCTTCCCAGGATCCCCGATGGTCCCCAGCGTCCCCGATGGTCCCCAGAATCCCCGTGCTCCCCAACATTCCTGTGCTCCCCAGAATCCCTGTGTTCCTCAATATCCCTGTGCTCCCCAAAATCCCTGTGTTTCCCAACATTCCAGTGCTCCCCAGCATCTCTGTGCTCCCCAGAATCCCTGTGGTCCTCAACATCCCTGTGCTCCCCAACATTCCTGTGCTCCCCAGCATCCCTGTGCTCCCCAGAATCCCTGTGCTCCCAGGATCCCTGTGCTCCCAGGATCCCTGTGCTCCCCAGCATCCCCGTGGTCCCAGCATCCCTGATGCTCTCCAGCATCTTTGTTCTCCCCAGGATTCCCCGTGCTCCCCAGAAGCCCTGTGCTCCCCAAAATCCCTGATAGTCCCCAGAATCCCGACCTGGCTCTGTGCTGGGCTATCACAATGGATTAATATGGTGATTTTGCACAGCTGGTTGGGATGTGGTTGCCCAGGAGAGCAAAGGATCAAAGCTTTCTTTGCTTAAATTTGGCCAGCAGTGTAAAAAAAGGAGACACCAAGTGAGTCTGTCTCATCTCCAGCCTCCCCTCGCTCATCCACCTCCCCTGAGCAGGCAGAATTGATGTGCAGCAGTGAGTTTGTTCAAGTGAAAGTGTCCCCAGGCAGATGCTTCCACCACAGGAATGTCAGCTTGGCCTCAGGAATTATCTTTGTGTGTATTCAAGCAGCCATGGAGAGAGCTTCAGCCTTCCTCACTCCTGTTCCAGTGATGCTGCCACAGGGTTAAATGTGATTTAGGGCCATTGCTGGTGGTGCCAGAGGTTCCCCAAGCTGCAGCAGGAGAATTCACCAGAGAGTTTAGGAACTTGCATATTTTCCCTCTTTGCTTCCCTCTCTCTGCTCACATTCCTGGCCTGGTGCTGTGTTTTCTCCCTGCTCCTGTGGGGATCCACAGCACCAGGACTGTGGATCAAGGCAGGGCTGATTTTAGGGGGAAGAAACGAGGCGGAAATCCTGGCTGTTCCCAGCAGAATTCCCAAGGGTTTGTCTGGGGAGAAGGAAGGGGATGGGGCACCTCAGCTGCCACCACTTGTGTCTTTGCCCCCTGCTGACTGGTTTGTGGTGAGCAGCAGAGTTTCCAGGGAATTGTGTCCAGGCAGGAGCTATGCAGGCATTCGCTGGCAGCCTGTGAGCAGTGGTCTGCCACAATCCAGCAGTGCAAGTCAGTGGCAGCATCTGAACAGTGTGCCAGGGACTTTTGTTATTATTATTGTTGTTATTATTATTTAGGGGTGTCTTTTCACCAGCTCCTCCCAGAGCATGTGTGCAGACAGACAGCAAACCAGCACATGTCAGTTTACCAAAAGCAGTCGTTTTAATTCATGGCCCTTTCTCCAGCAGTCAGCAGGATGCCTTATTCATTTGCCAGCAGGAGGGTAAATCTATTTCAAAATGATTGAAATATTATGCACAGCTTGAATGAGTGTTTAAAATAAATACAGTAGAAGAAACATGTTGTTTGTGAAATGAGAAGATAAATTAAGTTAGTGCAGACACATTATTCCCAAGCCTGGCTGCTTGGCTCTCCCAGTGAAATCCTTTAGGCCTTAATGCAGCAGGAATGGTCTGGTTTGCTCCCCTGAAGGGCAGGCCTTTCTCCTGAGACCTTTGCAGGGTGTGGACCTGGCTCCACGGGGTGTCCCAGTCTCTGGGGAAGCCCAAAGGCAGGAGGGCACCCGAGGGAGCAGGAGCTGAGCAGAGCCAGAGGAGTGAAGCCCTGCCAGGGTGAAGAACGCGGCGTTTGTCTTCCAGTATCGGCTCTGTGGCTCCCTCCAGCCACTTCTGCTCAGCAAGATTAAATTTATTTTCATCCTCTTAACTGAACTTTCTTTTAATGGCAGCAGGGCTGACAGCCCCCAAAATAGCTTTCCTCCGGAGCGTGTCCCGAGCGGCCTGTCCCCGATAACCTCCTTCCTGGCCGGGCCTTTATCTGCAGGGTGACAAACTGCTCTCCCTGGGCAGCCAGAGGAAATTCCACTCATTGTTGTGCTGCTGCTGGGCTCTGCCTCAGCTCTATCTCCTGCTGCTGCGGGGCTGCCAGGGCTTCCTGGGGTGGCATCCAGCAGGAGGCTCGCTCTGGGATTCCCAGTCAGCTCCCAGCAAGATCCTGCTCTAAGGGAGCCTGATAGCTCAGCCATGGCCCTGTCAGCTTGGGATCCATCCCCTCGAATTTCCTCTGCTCTTGGATCCCTTCCAGTAATACCAAAATACACAAAAGAACACAGTCACCCTTCCCCTGGTGCAGCTCCCTTGCGCTGCAGGTTCCGAGGCAGGTGTGACTGTCAGGAGGGAGCACAGGCAACGAGGCAACGAGGAAAGATTGACCACCCCCTCAGGGGGTCAGGTGTCTTCTCTTTGAGCTGTGGGAGCACTTCATGCTTCTAGAAATGGAGCAACACCTCCCCATGCTCACACTGCAGAGACAGGGCAAAAGGTTCCATCGCTGGGTCAGAAGAACATTGAGGTTTAGGATTTTGAGGAGCCTTTCCAAGGGCAGTACCTGGAAGTGCATTGTTTAGGGACCCTCTAAGTTTTGGAGGGTGTCCACCACCTCTTGGACAGGCACTGCAGAGCATTTGATTTCTTTTTCCCACTAGCACTAACATCCCAAAACAGTACTTAAAGTAGGAATCTTCCCTGAGTCCTCATTGCACAGCTGGGTTTGACCTTTCGAATGGATTTCCCTTGGATTTGCTATTTTTGTCCAGTGGGGACACTTTTTCTGCTTCTATTAAAGGCATCTTGATGCATCTCCTCTCCCAGGGGTAAGAGGTATAGCTTGTGAGCCTTGAGCACTGACAGTGCCACTTTCTGGAGACACCACACCCAGGGAACTGTACAGGAAGCCTTGGGAGGAAATGCAGCAGCAGCTCTGGAAGGATGGAGCAGCCTTTTGGTTCAGACCACTCTGGGACTCTGGACACATCATTTCACTTCCCTGCTCCCTCCGAGATTTCTGTGCACGGCCACTGATTTCTTGATGTTTGTTTTGGGGGATCAAAACTGCCCTTCCAAGGTGATTATATGAAGGGCACTAAGGTGCAGTGGTGATCGGGACTGTAAAGTATTTTTTACACTGTTGGTTTGCAAAGTTGCAATCCAGCACAATTAAAATCTCAAGCAGTATCTGTGAGTTACCTCAAAGGTCTCACTCCTGCTTTTCTATTCACAGTTCTGGTGCAGTCACTTTTGGTAGCTCTGATGTGTGATGAGAGCAGAACTTTGTGTGCTGACCTTTCCATCCAGAGTGGAAAAGGGTGTGACAGTGGTGCACCGAGGAAAGATTGACACAGCTGAGAATTGGCTTTTAAAGTGCTTTAGTGACATAACTGTTCATACCATTGCTCTCTGTACAATGTCAGTGTTTATGTCCAGTGTTACTGATGGCAATCAGAGATACAGAGTAGAGTGATTTGTTCTGACCCAAGAGAGGAGCTCACACTACTCTGGGACTAGGACCTGAACACTCCTGGTTCCCAGAGTTTGATTTACATGCTCACACCGTGCTCATCTGCAGCACAACTTTCTCTTGTCATCATCTGACCTGCTGAATTCTCCCCTTCTTTTAAAACCACTTAGTCCAGCAGCTTTTAACACTATTTGCATTTTACCACAGCATTGAAAATTGATGAGTTGAGTTCCATCACCAGGAAGCGTTCCCAAAAACTCTTTGGTCTGCCACTAGGACTCTCAGTAACAGAATTAATTGGGGGAAAAAAAACTGACTGTGCGGAAGTAGAAATTCACTAAAAAGGTACTGAAGCTTCTTGTTGCATTTATGTCAAAAATCATCCCCAGAAAATCTTTAGCACTACTCAGCTCCCACTGAGCTGGAGTTGTTTCCTGTAGGGATGCACATTTGGCTATGGGGACATGAACAGTTTGGAACCAAATCTGAAGCCAAATGTTGGTAGGAGGCTCCTGGGCTCTGTTTTTGTTTGAACAAGACCTTTGTGCTTCAAAGGAGAAGATAATCTCTGTTTGCATTGGGGATTTTTTGGAAGGATACATCCAGATCTGGGAACTTCCTCTCTTCTCCAGTGGAGTGCTTTCTGCCAGGTGTGAAGGAATGAATGTGTTCTCCATCTCCCCACCTTTCTGGAGAGTTGTCTTCAAATGGTTCCCTGTTCCCCATCCAGGCAGCTCCTGGGGCAGTGAAGAGCAGCTGAAGGCTGGGACAACTGGGAATAAGCTGCAAAATTCCTTTTGTCCCAGAGTGGGTCTCTGCTTCTCCTTGGTTTTTCAGTTGTCATTTCCATTTGGCTCTTTTTCCCTGAAAGGAGTCAAAGGCTTTCAGAGGGGAGAAGTCACATTTTGGAGTTGGAGATGCAGCAGCTTGGCCCAAGCTCTGTCTCCTCTGTTTCCTAGGCTTGTCCCATCCCGTACTGCTCTCTCCTGCAGCTGTACCAGCCCCAAAGAAAGAGGGACGGAATTGTTCCAGAACATTCAAAGGTGCTCAAGTTCCAGAGCCAGATACTCTGTTTTCATAGAGGACTTTGACAACCAGAAAATTTTTTCAGGTTTTGGCTCCTAAGTCCTTTAGGTTTCTTTAGCCTTGCCTTCTATCTTGTCTTTTCACGTTCTCCTTCCAGCAGCTGTGTATCTTTAATGTCCTAAAATTTCTTTCCATCTTTTCAGGCTTTTTAACACCTTTATATGCCCCTGAAAACTTCAATGAGTTGGACATTCCAACATAGCAGCTTTATTAAATGTCCCATGGATATAAAAATATAAATTCTATTAAATATATATAGTGTAGTTAAATAGTGATAACTGGTATGCTGCTCCTCTTTGATTGGAGGTTTTTGAGAAAACAAATGCTGGGTTAGAGCAAACCCAAACCTGTCTTTCTGTTTTGTTTTACTGATTATTTGTTAATCATCTCAAGACTGAATTCTCTCTGAAAACTCAGCCCCACGAATACCTGGCACTACATTTTTGTGTCACTGGTTTCATTGACTTCAGACAAGACAAAGCCAGGATTGTCATAGCCTTTCTTCTCTTTGGCTTTGGCTTCCTTCTCATTGTAGAGACAGAAGGCACAGTGGGGAGTCTCCACAGCCACTGTCTTGCTGAAGTTCTGGAAGTCCACTCTGTATTTCCCTTCTTTGGTCTTGGACACGATGGGAGCGAAGCGGTACCCCCAGAGCACCTCCTCGGGGATGTAGGACGTCCTCACCTGGCAGGTGGCACTGGTGGCCTCCACGGTGCCATCCAAAAACACCACCAGCTCAAAGTCCTGCTGCAGGAGGGTTTCTGCTGCCATGTGGAAGAAGGGGCTGTTCTTGTCTATGATGTGGTAAATGGTGAGGGGCGAGATGAAGAAGAGATTCTCGTTGCCAGCATCCACTACGAATTCGATGTTGACCTGGTCCAGGATGATGGTCTCCCCCTCGGGGGTGATGGTGGTCTTCAGCAGCTTCCCGTAGATGTGGCTCCCGATCAGCAGGCTCTTGCGGAGGTTGGCCACGCGGATCAGGAGGCAGAGCTTCCCCCCACGCTTGCTGATGACAGCATTCTTGCTGAACGTGATGGTCTTGGCCCGGTTTTTGGA
The DNA here is from genome assembly GCF_017590135.1 of Pyrgilauda ruficollis. Classification (NCBI taxonomy): domain Eukaryota; kingdom Metazoa; phylum Chordata; class Aves; order Passeriformes; family Passeridae; genus Pyrgilauda; species Pyrgilauda ruficollis. The sequence continues at coordinate 711,280 of NW_024526822.1, read as the reverse complement.
CCTGGAGATCTTGGCCAGGATGGCCCCACACATGAAGGAGTTGATGATGACACCCAGGATGGACTGGAAGATGAGCAGGAAGATGGCAGTGGCACACTGCTCTGTGACACACCTGAAGCCGTACCCGATGGTCACCTGGGTCTCCAGGGAGAAGAGGAAGGCCGAGGTGAGGCCGTTGATGTTCTCCACGCAGGGGGTGTGGTTGATGGAGGGGTTGAACTCGGGCAGGTCTTTGTGGATGTAGGCCACGACGTACCAGAGCAGCCCAAACAGGAACCAGCTGCCCAGGAAGGCCGAGATGAAGATGGTCATCTTGTACCTCCACCTGAGGTCCAGGATGGTTGTCCATATGTCGATCAGGAAGACAAACCTGGACTGTTCCACGTTGCCAAATTCAATGTTGCACCTCCCATCCTTGGAGACGAGCCTGGCCCGGCGCCGGCTGCGCTCCCGGAGGTGGCTGGTGAAGCGCTCCCGGAGGTAGCTGAACATCCCCGCTACTGACAGGGCTCTGCAGGGCGAGAAACAACAACCAGGGCGGTTTAACCTCTACCTGCAGGCCAGGGGGAAACTCTGACCCAGGCTCAAGATGCTTGATTAGGGCAAAGTTATATAATTTGCATATTTTCCCGCAGTTGGTGGGGAAGAGTTCCAGTAAGTTGGTGAGGAAACTCAAGGGTTCCTTGCCTAAGGAGCATTCCAGCAAAAACCAATCATTTAGGCTTGCTCAATGAACTCCGAGTCAGTCAAGTGTTAATATTGTCCTGTGCTCAGTTGTGTAAGTGAAGCCTGGAGCAGCAATAACTCCATCACGGGCATGTGTGGGGAAAACTGCTGGGTTTGGAGACCTTTCTGCCTTTTAGGAGATGAATCCTGGTCTGTTGATGCAGTTTTGTGTGTATCTTGACATTAGGAGACCCTGGATGAAATGTGGATAGGACATTTAGGGACAAAGGGGAGCAGATGCAGAAAGCATAATTAAGCCAGACACACAGTTATTTTTAGCATGGCTAGAGATGGGTTTGGAGGTGTGAAATTCAGACCCCAGAATCACACAAGCATCTCAAATAGGATTATTAAGTGAGAACAAAAGAAAATATGAAACTCTAGCAGGAGAATTTGGGTGTTTGCTCACCACAAAGGTGATGCTAAGACTAAGAATGAATTTCTGAACCTCATCCTTTAAAGAAAAGTGTATTTCTCTGTCCCTCTTATTTTGTCCCATATGGCCAACCATGTTAACGAGAGGCCCAGGAAATAAGAGTCATTGATGGAGAAAAAGATACAGATGTGTTCAGACTGGAATTTGGATCACCCTACATCTGAAAAATTCCAGTCTTGGAGTTCCTCAGACACACAGGTGTGGGGAGACGCTGATGCACTGCAGAGTCAGACACTGCCTGGGATGCTCCTGGACCATCCTAGGGCCTGATTTTGACCCAAAACTTAGGAGTGTTCTTAGAAAGAATTGATTTCTGAGTTTATCACCCTTGAAGCATAAAATGTGTTTGGTTGCCAGAGAGGATGTTGGATTAGTGCACAGTGAGCCTGCCCTGGACCCATGTGTGCCTTTTTATCTAGCTTTTGTTGAACAAAATCCTTCTTGAGTGACTGAATGAGCTGTGTGCTGTGATCATGGGTCCTGGGGCAAAATGCTGCAGCTTCCAAACCAAGAAAGAACTTGAGGGGAAAATATTCCCAGTGCTGACTCACACAGGGTTGTTCTGAGCCTGCTGGGTCTCTGAGGAGGAGAATCCCCAGCCACACACAGTGAGGGTTTGGGGTTCCTCAGCTGCCAGGGGATGCTTCCTTTGGGAAAACCTGTGAGTGCACCTGGAACGAGGAGATGTCAAGGGCTTTGTGTTTCTGTTGTTACTTTACCTTCAAAATAGTAAGGGACAGTAAAACAAGCCATAGGGATGACTTTTTTAGAGCAAGCTAAAGATGCTACACCCTTATCTCAAACCCTGCCTCCTATCACCAGCCCACCCAGGCTTCCTTTGGTCAGCAGCAAAATGCTTGGGCTCAAATTGGTGGCAAGTGGACTGTCCAAGTTTTGCTTGATTTCATGTGCTTAAGTATTTGTGACAAGAGCTGTTTACCTTTCCTAAACTCTGATTTCATATATCCAAAATGAGGATAATCCCAAGTGAGCCGTTAGACACTGGTGGGAGTTTCTTGTGAAATTTGTCTCATTTAACTGCAGCCATTTAAACTCTGGGGAAGCGTGTGTGCCAGTTGTACAGCTGACACAGGGAGCACCAAGTGCCCCCTCTGAGGGTCCCCTTGCTACCACAACAGCTTTATGAAGTCAAGGATTGCTGTTTGGCACGGTCCCTTTACCCTGTAATATTAATTTAAAGAAGCTGCCTGATGTCTCAGCTGGCTAAAGCAGAAATCCTCCCATCGGACCCAGTTACAGGCACCAGAAAACACCTTCACAGGTGTCAATCAGTAGCAAAGAGAAAATATTAAATTATCAAGGACAGAATCTAAGTACAAATTAATTGCATTTTGTAAAGCCAGAAGTAATTCTATTATTTAGTGTCCTTGTTAGTATCAGCAGCCCTAAGAATAAACTCATTTCTATGTCTCTTACAGCTGCCTTCTTTTTGCACTTGTTCTGAATCACCTTCCTCCCCTGCTCAATAAAAGAAAGAAGTGAAGGTCACTTTGTACTGTACCTTTTCACCCTTTTGCTGTTGAATTTATTGGTTGCATATGGAGCTGACAGAGGTTAAACTTTAAGCCTGTATTCAAGGAAAGGGGAATGAGGTCACACTTTCCTGAGCAATTCTCAAGTTTTATTTTCCTGATGCATTTTTAATATGCCCATGTTAATGCATAGTTTGAGCAGAAATAAAATATTCCTGTGCAACACATTATTGCAAGAAATTTTCCAGGGTTTAGATTTGCTATGCAAAAGCACCCAACTTCAGCAGGCTCTTGTGTTCATTTTGTCCTTTTCTGCAGGAATTGGCTTTACCAGAATGGCAGGGTGAAATTTTGGGATGCCTCACCTTGTACATCATGAGCTGCACGTGGACTCCTTAGGCATAGAGGGGGTCCTGACCTCAGGGAATAGGTATGAAGGGGAGAAATCTGCAGGAATTCTGGTTTCTAATCTGCCCACGTCCTCACAGCAGGAGTCATGACAAATTACTGTCACAGTTCTGATCCAGCCTCCACTGGAAACCTCCTGGAATTTGGGTGAGGATCTGGACATGCAGCTGAACAGATAACAACCACAGAAGAGCTGAGAACCACAAGATGCTCAGCCTGGATCCTTAAAAACAGGTTCCCAGCTCCACCATTCTTCTCCTGCCTTTTTAAATTATCCATGGCCCCTTCTGAGGCTCCTTTACAAGCCCTGCTTAAGCTACCCTGGAGCAGATCAAAGAGGCAGAAGAATTACACCTCTCTTCGGGCAGGTTGACAAAGGAATACTCCTTTCAACAAATCCTTTGCCCCCACACACAGCTGAAATGTGTTGATTTGCTTCAGCAGGAGAAAAATTCCCTCCTGGATAAGCATGCTGTGAGCATATCACTGACTGTCTGGAGAAGATTATATAAAGTTATATAATACAGCAATTAAAAGCCTTTTAATTCAAATCAGCAAAGGTGCCTGACTACATCCTAGCTAATGTTTACCAGGTATGTTTCCTGTTTCTACCCAAATAAACAGGGCACTGCTGTCTGTGTGGAGTGTGGAATTCTGTGTTGTGGGACCTGGGGAATGCTGCTGTCCCCAGGCATGGAGTGTTTACAGAGAGTGCACTGCTCCAGTTCCTGCACAGGGGGACATTCACCAATAAAAACCCCATGAATAAGCATGACCTGTCAAGGTTAGCTGCGAAAACAAGGAGGTTCCACTTCCCTGGCCCAGTCTCACATTTCCCAGGGATCACCAGAGGAAGGAAAAACTTCCATGCTTCCATTCTCAGCTTTCCCAGCACTCCAGCAGTGCCTCCACCCCAAATATCTGAGAGCTGTTACCTGTATTCCTGCCTGCTCTCTGCAGCCCTGCAGGTGGGTGACACCAGTCCTTGCAGGTCCTGAGCAGCTGGAGCTCCTCTGCTGCCTCAGGAATGTTACTGAGTGCTTCTCTTTGCTCTTACTTCCTTTCAACTGGACTGTTTTGAAAAGTATGGATGTGGGGGATAAGGACATTCAATTGTTCCTTGGGTAAGTTTTAGTCCAGGGAATTGGCTTTAATCCCAGCCACGTGCAGCCCTTGAGGAGATCAGAGGGGGGAGGAAGGAAAAAGTGTTGAATGTTTGATGGGGGCCTGATAAGAGCAAGGTTCCATCTCCTGCTCTGTCCCTGAAGTTTGGTGTCTGTGGCTCCAGACTCCTTCCCTCCCTGGCAGCAGAGGGTGAGGGAGCCAAGCTGGCTCCAGGGGATCATTAGGGGGAGACAGAGCAGCTCCGAGCCCGCAGCCTGCCTGGAAACACATCTTTGTTAGGGATTCAGAGGAAGTTCTAAGCAGCTTAGGTAGAAGAAAGGGGATACAGAGTTAAAGGATTATTTTTTTTTTTCAGTCCTGTTCAGTTCTTTGCAAAATTCAGATCTTCTTTCAGTCCTTTCTGTGTTTTTCTTTTTGTTGAACTTTCTCTGAACAAAATACGTGAAATATCCAATTCCTAATACCTTATCAAATCCGTTTTTATTAGAATAGCAAGCTCTAACACTTACTCTCATGGTGTATTATCTTCTGGCTGCTTCACTGCTGAGCCCTTTGGGGAGCAGAGCTCCTCTGCCCTTTGCCAGCTGCCCTGGGCAAAGCAGGAATAGGCCAGGATGGGACAAAGGGCAGGAATGGGCTGTTGGGATGGGATGGAGCAGGAATGGGCTGTTGGAATGGGACAGAGGGCAGGAAGGGCTGTGGGATGGGATGGGATGGGATGGGATGGGATGGGATGGGATGGGATGGGGAGCAGGAATGGGCCTGTAGGAAGGGGATAGCAATTGCACCATTCTGTCTTGTTGCTTATATCAAAATCAGAATCAAGGACTGTCAAAGAGAGCTGAATTAATTGGGAGGTCCCTACAGCAGCCAGTTGGCCTTGGGGTCTGTCTGTAGAGAACCTGATTTGAACCATCCTCTGAGCATCCTTCTGAGGGACACAGCTGCCAAGGGACCAGACCTGCTGGCACTGGCACAGCTCCTTCTTGGCCCTGGCAATGCCACCATGGAATATTTATCCTTGGCAGCAGCTTGGAGCACTGAGCAATTTGGCTGCGCCTCAGAGTGTCACCTGAATTGCCAGCTCCATGTGGGAAATGTGATCCTTCCATCCGGCTCAGAGCTAAGCTGGAGTCTTGTCACAGCTCCAGCCAAAGTGACTGTGTTTGCCTAAAGCCCAAGTGGAATTTCAAGTGGATACCCCAAAGGATCTTATTCCCTGCCTTGCCCTCTCTCCTGCTAAACAGAATTACTGTGAGCTTTCCAAGCTGCCCTTTTCCATCAGGACAGGCAGAGGGACACCTGCCTGCCTGAGGGCTGGGCATAGTCCATAATATCCCCTGGGAAAATGGAATATCCTTGGAAGAGATGTGTCCCAGCCCAGATTTCTGTGGGAGCACACAGCTCTGTGTGAGCACCCAGTGAAGAAACCCCTGAAGTGCCAAACTGTCCCCCTTAGATGGGAGAAGGGAGAGGCCCCATGCTCCTGTCCCAGACCTGCACCAAGCAGGACTGGCCCAGCCCAGGCCAGCAGGACCATAACCAGGATGGGTACTGTCCCCTTCCTTCCTCTCCTCATGTCCTGACTTTCGGGAGCAGAACCCTGCCAGCTCTGGCATCTGTGGGATGTAGGGACTCCACAGGAGCTCAAGGGACTCAGTCACCTCAGAAGTGCTGCCCTGCCCTGCCAGGGGGGTTCTGCCCCTCTGCCTTACACGAGATCTTCTCCTGGTGCTTCCTGCCTGTTTTGTAGGGTTTGGTGCTGATGTGCTGCTGCTGAGCAGCCCCAGTGTGACTTGGGTGCCCCTTGGAGCCACTTCCATCATATTTCTGTGATAACAAACAGTCACTAATTCCACCCAGGAATGCTGTGCCCTGTATACATGGTTTGAAAGGAGGGGCTGCAGTTCCCCCCACCCAGATCTGAGGGGAAGAAATAATTCCCTCATGGGAACACAGGCCAGTGAATAAATGAAAGAACAGGCACTGCAGCACTGGGGACTCAAACAAATCTTGTTTTCTGAAAGCTTAGGAGTGTTTGGGGTCCTCAAAGGTTAAAATATTTACCTCAGATGTATAAATAAAGGATTTACAGCAATAAAGACATTACTGTCATTGCTAGCAATTAATAATACTGTAATTAGTGCTGCACAGAAATTAATCCAGGGCTGCATTTGCTGGGGGAGAGTTAAAGGCTCCAACAGACTGAGAGCAAAGGGCACATCCCATACACAAACCTGGGGAGGGTTTGGTAGAGGAGCAGCATTTCCTCCTGTCCTGGCCCTTGGAAGCACCTCTGGCTGCACAAAACCATCTGCCAGCATTCAGCAAGAATCCCTTCACAGGCACCAGGGAAAACATCATGATTGGATATTTTTGCAGTGCCAGGTTGATTCCATGACTGGCCTGAACCTCTGCTGCACCTGCTGCTGGGACAGGGAATTCCCAGGCACCAGCTCAGGTGCAGCCATGCTGGGATGTTGCCTCTGCTCACAGAGGACTGGGAGCTGAGCTGCCTTTCCAGCAGGATTTCTCAGCAGAACTCATTTCTATTTTCAGACAAATAGGTTTCCACTGAAAAGATTCAGGTTTTAGTAGGAAATTGCTGTCTAGGAGGAGTAATTTCTCAAGCAAATTCTATCTTTTGGGAATTTTAATTTGGACAAAAAAATCTCCACAAATAATTCTCATTGCAGTAGAGTTGTGTGTGACATGTTGTGGTTGCATGAGAAGAAAAAAGAGGGATTTAACTTACCCCCAGTGTTGCACTAGATTTCTGTTCTACTTTAAGAACAATTGATTTTGATGGGCTGGGGAGCCTTGGATATAAAGCCTTTTGCTTTTAGCTGAAATGTTTAATGCAGAAAGGCAGGTTTTGTGTGGCTGCTTCTGCTCTGTGTTGCCAGACAAAGGCACTGCCCTGTGAACGTGTGAGAAGGGCAGATGGAAATGGGTTCTCACCTGGACATGTGGGATTGATCTGAATGCAGTGAACCCTCAGCAGCGAGGCTGGAAGGCAAATGCTGCATAATCACACCAAAAAGCCACAGGGAAAACGGGCAGAGTCATGTGAGCCAGTTCTGCACATTGCCCATGCTGGTGTTCTTTGCTGAGGCATTTAAGGGGTTGAATCATTAACTCCCGGGGTGTTTCTCCAGGCTGGCAATGTCAAGGGGCAGTCACCAGCTGGCAGCTGGTTCTGGGCTTGGGGACACAGCAGGGGACAGGCTTTGCCAAGGCAGAAGCACCTGTGAGCACAGATAGGTCTAACCCTGCTCTGCTGTCAGATCCCTCAGCACCCAGCACCGCCTGGCAGGTGAGAGCTCTGCCCCTGTGCAGGCTTTCTTCCCAAAGTGCCAGTATATGTAAGCTGATACTGCTGTGGTACCACCCCAGCTCTGGGGTGGGGGCAGAGAACTCAGCACTGGTCACCTCAGTGGGTTGGGAAAGGGTTCTGCTCACTCAGGGCACAGGAGGAGCATTGCAGCTCCTCTGCTGGGCTGTGCACAAGGACAGAAACAAAACAGCAAATGCTGAGAGACAGAAAGTCTCCCCACAGCAGCTCAGAGAGCAGTTCCACCTGTGGAGCAGAGACATGGGAAGGGGTGCTCAGAACACACCCAAGACCTGGCTGGCCCTGCCACAGCCACCCTGCATCCTTAGGGCAGCATTTGGTGGGATGCTCCCTGTGGGGGAGCCTGAGGAAGCTGAGGGAAAGGCACAGAAACCCTGTCCTGTGTGGGACTGCAGCAGGAAGGGCTGCTCTGTGGTTTTGGGATACAAAAAGCTGCTGGTAGCCCTGGTGTGAGTGCCACCCCGGGGGTCACTGCTCTGCTGCCATCTCTCCCCTGCTTACAGCACCTGGGAAAACCCCAGTCAGCCAGGGAATGTTTTCATGGAATGTGCAGAGCACTGTCCTCACCTGAGGCTGTAATTCCAGCAGCCCAGCCTTTGGTGCTTACCAAGGTGACTTTGGTTTCTAAACCCCCCCTGTGCTGTGCTGGCTGGGCGCCAGTAACCCAAGCAGAGCACAGAGGTCTGTCACACTGGTCTGGATAAGCCAGACTCAAACCCTGCTTTGCCAGGTTTCCATTGGGAATGGCAGCCCCTGAGCACTTCCCAGACAGCAGAACTGGAGAGGAAAGACTTGCAGATGTACAGCAGGATGGGATGGGGGGGAGCTGCACTGCCCAGGCCCCTGAGATGGTTCACGTGAGGATTCACTGGCCTGGAAACAGCAGTTGCTGAGCTGGGGCCCTGACTCTGTGTGCTCAGGTGTTTCCATCTCTCTCTAACTCCTGGTCCCTGTCTGCAAAGGAAATACGAATCATTTCTCTACTTTACATGCAAGTGTGAGGCTATTTTAAGGCTGAGGCTGGGGTTTCACCAGGTGTTGTTTTACTGCCCAGCACCCTCTGCCCTGCCCTGCTGGAGTACTGCTGCTGCTTCAGTAGTAACTGCAGTGATCCCTGGGCAAGCTGTCAGGGATTCTGAGACCTTTCAGGAGCCCTGCTGTGCTATAAATAGAATTTATTGTGATTTGTTTCCCACAGAAGGCAGCTCTTTCACATTTTATCTCTTTCTTCATGTAAACACAGAACAAAGTGAGGAAGGCTTTCTCTCAAGATCAAAGTGTGTGTGGAACTCTTCCCTTGGATCATTTACATCACTGCACTGTGTGTGAAGCATTTCCCAGCTCTGCCTGTCTCACCTGCCAGGGATTAAAGGCTGCACTGCAGCCTGAGTTCTGTGCTCATGACTTAGCATCTCACATCCCCTTCTTTAAATAACAGTACTTTCATAGTAAATCCCACAAATACATCATTTACAGAGGGCTTTTCTGCTCTTAGTTCTTCTCCTACTGTTCTGTCTGTTCCTGACTCTGCTGTTGCTTGGATTTGGCTTTGTTTTGCAGTCAAGTTGTCCTTGTTTCCTGAATTTCTGTATGTAGGATCAGTCTCTCTCAGACAGGAGTAGTAACAGACCCTGTGCTTCATGGTCATGTTCTAGGTTCCTCTGAATGTGTCTCACCTCTCACTCAGGAGTTTCCCAGCAGATGTGTTGAAAGGAACATCACTCCAGACTTGCTCTCCATTAATAGACATTTTGGACTTCAGCTTTTAAACTGTCTTTTTACCTCAGAAGCACAAAGGCCCTCCCTGATATCTGCAGTTGGGCCATAGTGGCACCACAGGGAATGGGGGAACTGGGGGGAGAATGCAACCTCTTAATTCTCCCTGTACCTCCAGAAAGCAAAGAAACCTCCGGTGACCCCACAGAATTTCTCAAAAGGGAAAGGATTTGTTGCATTCCTGAACAGATGCACTTTTCCTTTGGATAATACAGGTTTTCTGCCCTGTGAAATCCTTTAAGTGTCTGCCCATGTGATGAGCTGAGCTGACACTGAAGCACATCAGCCATGACCTGCTGATTTTCCCTGCTCTGTTTTTGCTCCTGACCCTGCTCTCCTGGGCTGCTCAGGCTGGCCCCTGCAGGCTGATACTCCACCTTGGACCAGGCCAGGCTGCACATTCACAGACCAGACACCAGTGGCTGGGAAGATTCCTGTCCATCACAAGTGCTCCAGACTGGCACTGATGGGTTTTGTCCTGCCCCTGGTTCCTGAGGCCCAATTCCTATCATTTTCAGTAACATCCACTCCAATCTCACCTCAGCAATTTCCATCCCTCAGCTCTCCCTGGCTGCCTCCCCATGGTGTGGATAACAGCCCTAATTCCAGAGATGCTCAGCACAGCCTGCAGCCCCTGCTATGGCCTTTAGGCTCAGCCCAAGACTTAGGCTGTGAAAAGCCTGGCTTCAGAACCACCCAGCTGAACCCAGAGCTGGTAAAGGCATTTTGTGCTCTTTCGTACAGGGTCTGATGAAGCAGATTTTGTCCATCTGGATTATAGTCTGCTTGTGCCCAGCAGATTGGTTAAAATGTTCCTGGGATTTATTACAGTTTAATGCCATGGAAGCTAAACAAATTTCAGGAACAATTTTGAGGCTCAGATCTCAGCAGGCAGCTATTTGCCTAATGTCCTACTTTTTTATACATCTCCTGCAGAAAGAAAATAGCTTTTAGTTACACGGGAACCTGATTATTGCCTGAAATACTGGCACTGCAAATTGCCCCTTTTCAGGCCATTTCCTGCTGTCAGGGGCATGCTCAGTGCCCTTGGAAGGTGCTGGGGAGCACGAGCTGCAGATCTAAAGGCAGGAACACTCTGCTTTGCCTGGGATATGCAATATTTCACCAGCAAGGCTTTTTCTATCCCCATCCTCCAGTTACTTTCGTGCTCCTAATTATTTCTATGAGTGTAATTGACTTGCAAGACATTCTTGGCTTGCAGAGTGCACGGAGTGAATTATTGACCCGTCACATGGGTCATTGATGTGAGGAGACGTCAGAACAAACTGGGTGCAAAGCAGCTACTCTGCATTCCTAATAGCAAATGTAAGCCATTAATAACTGTGCTGCCTTGCTGCACTCAGAGCCTGCCCAATTTGGGTTTGACATGCATATGGCTGAGTTCATCCTCAGTGTAATTTGAAATTCATTGGGCACGGACTTCAGCTCCTTCTGCCGCTTGAAAATCTCTCCTGTGCCGAGATGTGCTATGCTAATTCCAGCGTTTATGGCTGACTTGAGATGTTACATTTGAAAAATCAAATCCAATTAAATCAACTTATTACCAAGGTCAGAGACCAGCATTCAGTACATTCATTCCTTGCTATTTCACAGCAAGGAGTAAACTTAGGGAGCAGATTCTGTCTTAACCCAAAACCCAACTGATCTGTCCTAATCAAATGGCTTTTGGCTGCAGGACCTAGGAAGTGCAGTCAAGTGATAAAGCATTCCCCAGAGTCCAAATAGCTGAGCTGAATTCCCAACTTTCCACTTTTTTGTGTACTATGAGACAAATATTCTCCTCTTGGTGCCTGTTTCCCCATCTGCTGGTAAGATGGCAGAGGAAGGAGGGGGTTGGGTGGATAAATTCAGTGACTGCAAAGTTTTGAGTGTGGAGCTGTGGGCTGGTAACAGCATCAGCTTGCTGTAGTCAGAGTTGGAATGGAGCACAGATTTTAGGAGAGTCTCAAGAGATGCCCCATTGTTATATTGGCAGGCACCTGTTTATTATCTGTGAAGGGAAAAAATTCTGCGAATATAGTATCCCATATTCTCAGCAAGGAGTGAAGCAGAGGGAATATACAATGGCTTTTGGAGGGGGACAAATATAAAGCTGATTTGCAGATCCTTTTGCAAATTAAAGTCTTAAGTTTGGATTTATGATGAGCTCCCACACTGTGCAAGGCTTTGTATTTAAATTACACCATCACCAAGTGCCCAGTGGCACTTTCTGCCTCTTATTTTTCAGTACCTAATGCAGTTCCTGCAGGAGGTCCTTATGTTCCAGACAGAACCAGACAGAAAAGAGGGAGCAATGTTGACCTCTTGGACTCCCTTTACGTATATCCCACTGTTTCATTTCCAGGGAAAAACAGCTTAACCTATCCAGGCATCTCACATCCTTCCCACTCATTTAAGAGCTTAAATCTCAATGGAATTTTCTGTGGTGGTGATTCATTCCACCAACCTGAAGGAACTTACTCAAGTGACTCTGGTGCCTCAGAATTCCTCTCAGTTCTCAGAAACTGGCATTTCAAAGTGAATTGCTTCAAACTTCCCTGGATCATCAGCTACACAAGCAGTTCTAGGTACCAAGATTCCTTTTTTTAAGTTTCTGCTTCTGTTAAGTACCTAAGTTGAACCTGGGACTAAATTACTTCCAAAACTGAAGCTCTGACCTCAGCCATTAATGAGCTTTAAAAAATCTTGTATCAGTTGTGCCACTTCATGTAGGATTCAATTATGCAGCAAACTTCAGGATGTTATTTGAGCTTTCCAAAGTTCTACTAAAGCGGTGTAAAGCCCATGAAGGATTTACTCTCACCTCACTTTACCCCTTCAAACATTTGAAGAGCCCAGGCAGCTCATTTAAGAGAGGCACCAGAGCTGCAGTTTAAATTTGAGGGCTGAAGGAGCTGCTCTTCAGGGCGTCTCCTCTCACCCAGGGTGACAAGATTAGACACAGCCCCCAAATTTAAACAAAAAAAGGGAAGTGAGACGGATTCCTCTCGATATTAACAAACCTCCACACAGAGGGTGGCCATTCAGGTCGCAGCAGCTCTGCCCTGTGATGCACATTTGTAGAACTGCCTGGTTTTCCCTTTGGGATGGGCATTCCAAGGGCTTTGAGCAGTACCTGGCAGCTTGTTACCCGTTCTGGGCTCCTCTGTGCACAGCTCTGCCCACAGCACACAGTGGCTGGGAGAATTTATTAAAGCCTGAGCTGAGTTAAAGTCCCTTGCCTTTCTCATGCAGAGGAAGCAGGTTCCCATGTCCCTGCCCTGCTTTCCTCACCAAAACCAAGCTATTCAAACCACCACACTGGGCCAAGCAAGAAGGGAACAAACCCTTACCTGAGTGAGGCTCAGCAGGGAGGGTGAGCCCTCATCGGCCCCGTGCTGCTCCCAGCTCCTGCTCTGGGGACAGGACTCCTGATGGGGGGCAGCCAGAGCGCTGGAACTGAGCTCTAAAGCTCCTTTTCTCTGTGGGCAGGCTGAGCTGCAGTCCAGGCAGGGCGTGTGGTGCTGGTGCAGCTTTGGGATTGCGTGCCCAGGGCACACACAGCGGGCACTCCTGGGGCGCCCTGGCTGGGAAGGGGAGGTTCCATTCCCGTGTCAAACTGCCCTCATTTCTGCTGTAATCCAAAGATTTAGGGATGTGCCTTAGTCATAGGGGGCTGAGGTGAGCTGCTGAACCCACTACAGCCCTCTGGAGCTCTGAACTCCTCTTGGGAAGGGCCTTTCCCACCACCACCCCTGCAAGAGCCCCACAGTTCCCCAGGATGTGCAGCTCACCAGTGCTGGGCTGGGTCCACGGGACTTCTGCCAGAGAGGTGAATTCCCCAAGCTGCACTCTTACATTTCTCCTGTCAAGGACAAAAAACAAATCTGGATGGAGATGGAACCCAGCAAGAATCCCAAATCCCATGGCAAGAAAATGAACCATGGGAGTCTCTCTCCCACCACCGTCTCCTTTACATCCAATCACAAATCCATGATTGAGGCTTAGTGCTCTTTGCCCTCATCCTTTCCCACTCCATACAACGCTCCCACTAACCAGGGCTGTGTTTCCAATTCTCCACACACTCTCCCTTCAGTGTCTTCTTGCCAGCCTAGGTTCTGTCTGAAGTAAGGACCTCCTGCAGGAGCTGTAGCAGATGCCAAGCAGTAAAGGGCACAAAGAACCACTGGACAACTGATTTAGGTACTCAGAGAGCCCATCCCTAAAGTTCCATGCCCTCTGCATCCAGCTCCAGCTCCTCACCCCTGTGTTCTGTGTGCCTTGTCCAGCTCCCCCAGACGCTGCCAGGCAGAGCCTGGAGGGATCCAGCAGCCCCAGATGTGATCAGGGACCTGGAGCCAAAGGCTCTGTGCCTGTCTCAGGGACACTGCCCTGTGCATGGAGAACACCTGGAACTGTGAGAAGCTCTCACACTGCACCTCTTTGGGCTTTTGGGACAGAGTTTAACTCAAGAGTGGCAGCTCTCAGATAAGTACCTATGGAAAAAGGCCATGGTGGAGGAAATACAGGCCGAGTATGAAGGCCACTTTTTCCTTCGTGATCATTCAAACCATTACCTGGTTATTTTTGTAATTCTATAGGAGAGATTTTCCCCCTCTTGTGCACTGAAGTTGCATGATGCAGAAAATTGGTTTGTTTAAGCAAGAGCTCTTATGGTGTCTTTCATCAAATGTTCTCTGAGAACATTACTAATAATTCATTAAAGCAGCACTGTCAGCTGGAACACTTTTAATTACCATTTTCTGACAAGTGAACCCTTAAGTGGTATGCCCTGATTTTTAAATTTATTACTAACACATATGCAGATTTTTTCTCTTTCCCTGCTGATGTTTATAGGGGTTGAGAAAAGCAATTGACTGTGGGATTAAGGAAGTGAACCATGCACTACACGTTGTCATGCCCAAAATGGAAGAGAATTTAAGGGTGGTTACTTTTTTTAACTTTAGAAGTTTAGAGAACCTTGTTCCTAGAGCTCTGAGCATCTCCTGCAGCTGAGCTGGGGGAACTTCTGCTCTGAGCTGTTGTTTCTGGGGAACTAAAACACCTCCCAGCTCAGGTAGGGCTGTGGAAACCCTGAGCTGATGCTCATTAACTGTCCACTTGCACACACTTAATTAGCCCTTCAGTTACTCTGAAGTTGCTGAAGTCACTCTGAAGCCCAGGTGGCTGCTACTAACACAGGGCTAAACAGCAGTGCTGGGAGGTCCCACACAAATCTGACATGCTCTGAGCTTGTAGCAGCTTATCCCACCCCAGTTTTTCCCAGAGCTGAGGCTGAAGGCCCTTCTAGCCCCATGTCACTGTCAGAAATGCACTCAGCATTCCCAGACAGGAGCAGTGCCTGAGCTGCCATCAGCTGCACTCGGTGGCTGAGGGGACTGCAGCAGATGCAGAACTTTTCTTTGGCAGTGTTCTCCTCAGTAGCTGCTTAGTGGGAGCAGAAATGAAGGCACAGAAGTGGCAAAGAGCTGCCCAAGGAGAGGCGAGCCAGTGACAAGGCAGACTAGAATCCACACATGTGATTCCACAAAAAAAAAAAAAAAAAAAAAATTTTTTGGTTCCCTTGCTGTAGTCTTGACATGGCAAATTTGTGCAAGGAGACAGAAGGGACAGTATATAGGGAAGTATGATGGGAAAACAGTAGAACCCTTACCTTGTGTCTCACCCAGTGCAGAAGGGAGATGGAGAGGAGCTGCCCGTGTCCTCCTGAGCAGGGAACTCCCACGGAACTTGGGTCCAGCAGCTCCTGCATCAAAGGAAGAGAGCCCAAGGCCCTCCTTGGCTTTTATGTGTGGCTGTGGCAGGTCGGACTGGCTGCCAGCTCATCTGTATGCAATGGCTCATTAATGCTGGGCCTCATCTGCACGGGGCATGTGGAAGGCAGGGGAATGGGCTGCAGGATGGATGGGGAGGCAGCGAAGAGCTGGGCTGCCAAAGTTAAACAGTAATGCAGCGTTCCCTGGAGGAGTGACATTACTGCTGCTGCCCAACGCCTGAGCCTCGTGTCCCAGTCCACCAGCACAGGCACAGCATGGGTGCCTTGGCCACCTGTGAGCTCCAGGCCTTGCCTTTGCACGGGGAGCTGGTTTGGGCAAGAACCAGGTGCCTCTTGATGACCCCACATGCTGCAGAACCCTCTGCAGCCTGATTTAATGGGGCTGTGCTCTGTGAGCTGGCTGTGTCCTTGCCCAAACTCCTGGTCTAACTTCTCCCCCAGGTCTGAGCTGAACCTGAGTCCATCTGAGCCCTTTGCAGAGGGGAGGGGCTGCAGGAGTGACCCCACTGAGGCTGCAGGAGTGACCCCACTGAGGCTGCAGGAGTAACCTCACTGAGACTGCTGTTTGTCTCTCTGCATTTCTGTCACCTTGGAGCTTAAAGAAATGTCCATCTTTTGTAGTTCTCCATCCTCTGCACCCTGAGGGACCAAGTGACCTCACACCTGCAGACACACAGACACGAGGTGTCTGATAAAGCCAGGTCTGGTTCCACTCGTGCTCAGGAGGCATCTCCTCTTCTCCCTCTCAGGCAGGTGTCCAAGGCTGCACTGCTTTGTGGAGGTGCCCATCCCTCTCCATCAGCAGAGGATGGCTGGGGCAGGCTGTATCCCTGAGTTTTGGAAGCCCTGCTGTAAATAAATGAGTTCGTTCTTCCCTCAACAACCCCAGCCTGGAAGCTGCTCTTTCTTTGGGGATCGAGCAACAAGTGCCCGGTGCCTCTGGACACCACCAGGGACAGCTGGAGATGGGATCCTCCAAGGCTTGAGGAACTTGGGAACAGGATTTGGATGTTCAAAACAAGTTCTTTAACACCTGGGCAGAGGCAGGTGTGCTCAGAGTGAACCAGAGGAGCTCTGTGGCTCAGGGAGGCAGCGCGTGCCCCACAGCTGCAAGGACAAAAGCACAGGAACAAGGAATTAACTCTGCTATTAGACACCCCTTGTTCTAATAGCTCTGTCATTAGTAACAAATTTGATCTCACTCAGGCAGCCCTTTTCATCTGCAGAGCATGTCAGTCCCTGTTACACCTCCTGGCAGGCAGCTGTGTCACACCAACACCTTTGGGCTTTTACAGCACCAGGAGCTGAGGATGGAATTGCTCCAGACCCTTTACCAGGAACTGATTGATGAAGTATACCCTGAAAGGACCTGGTTATTTTTATACCCTACCTACTACACTCAGGATTCCCATCTTTTTCACCTATTGGCAGTTCATGATGGCACAAATTAATTTTCTTGCATCACTTAACACACTGCAGATTGTTTAACATAATTTTCCAAAGCATCTGGCTGGTTCTCCTGTGCTGAAACTCAATGGGATTTTTCCCTCTAGCTTCAAAGACCATAGCTGAGCCCTTAAAGGGATTTACTTCTGTTAAATATTATCCTCAAAACTGAGAAATTAAAAGCAAATGAGCTTTCTTCCTTTTTCCTCTAAGACATGTCAAAAGAATATTATAAAATAGAATAGCCTTCCCCAGCTTTCAGAGACTCCCCAAGTGAATTTCAATTGCAGGTTTTTAGGAAAGAGTGTAATTAACAACTTTATTCAGTCTGAAGCCAGAAAATACATTCTATATTTAGCATGAAAAAAAAAGCAGAGCAGGAGGAGGGGAGTAAATGACCTAGATTTTCACAAGTGACAAATGACTCCAAGGTGCTTGGAGCCCCCTTGGATGGCAGGGATTCCCACATAGTGCAGAAGGATTCTTCTCCTTGTCTCTCATGTTGGACATTCCAAACCACCCAAGGCACTCTTGGAAATCCAAGGGGTTGTGTTTGTAAAACTGTTTATTTTATTCACCTCGGGTAATAGTCCCAAAATTGCATCCATAACCAAGCAATTAAATTCCATTTTCAGCAGCCCAACATTGCCCACTTTTCTGAGCTTCCTTCATTGTTTTCCTGGAAATGTGTGTGATGAGAGCATCTCCCACCAGGAAAAATGGGGAAAGCAAGGCATGACTGAGCTCCCATTGCCAGAATGTCCCTTGCTATATTTGCATTTTCTTGTCTTTCAGCATTCTGTTTGCCACGATAAAGGCAACATTTTCTATAAAAAGCAAGAGCCTGCTTGCCTACCAGCAGTTTTTCTGTCTAAATGCTGATAATCTCTGTTCTGTCAAAGGAAACATCCAATGCTTTTATCTCTTGGAATGGTTATTTATGGAGTGGTCTCTCGAAGATGCAATCAAAGATACAGACGTTAAAAATAGGAGGCGAGTGAGTCCTGCAGGCGGTTGTTTATTCATTAACCTCGGTGCAGGAATCCTGGCAGCCTCCCAGTCCTTACTGACGGTGTGCTGGGCACGGGAGGGATGTGAGCTGCAGTGCTGGGAGAGAGGATCCATCCTTCCCAGGACATGATCCTTCCTTCCTGCGAGAGGTGATCCATCCTTCCCAGAGGAGATGATCCATCCTTCCCAGGAGAGGTGATCCCTCCTACCCAGGAGAGGTGATCCATCCTTCCCAGAGGAGATGATCCATCCTTCCCAGGAAAGATGATCCCTCCTACCCAGGAGAGGTGATCCATTCTTCCCAGGGGACATGATCCATCCTTCCTGGGAGAGGTGATCCCTCCTTCCTGGGGGAGATGATCCCTCTTTCCCAGGAGGGGTGATCCATCCTCCCGGGGCTGAGGCGTGCGCTGAGCGGGTTCCAGCCGTGCTGGAGCAGCAGGGACGGGGGGCTGAGCACTCACTCTGCTGTCTGAGCGCCTCTGAGTCACTCCCAAACCTCCCTCCCTGGGGATAAGTGCCGTCATAGTGCAGGAAATGTGAGAGCGGGGCTTTGGCTCCTCTTGGCTTCCACGCCAGCCTTCCCTAAATAATCTGAGCACGCAGGCAGGCAAGCAGAGAGTGTAAATCTCTGAGTGCCTGCAATGGAAGAACAGCCTTACAGATGGAGTAAATTATACCCCTCATCCCTCCCAGCACCTTCAAGCCTTGCTAGTAATGAAAGCAAAGGGTTTGTAATCACTTCAGTCTCACACGTTCTGAGCTCGGTGAAGCCTTGTCCTCCTCTGCTGAGTCTAATGACAAAATTTAAATGCACAGGCTGTTTAAACGCAGCCAGTGCATGTGGGACCCCAGAAAGGCAGAGACCAGTGGGATTGGACTCCGGGAGGTCAGACACAGCAGCAGGGCCCTTGTGTTCTCTGCTCCCTTTACAGAGCACTGAGGATGGGCCCAGAGATGGGAAATCCCTCCTTGCACTTGACAGCATGAGAGATGCCCTGGCAAGTTATCATGGAATCACAGAATCATGGAATATCCTGAGCTGAGAGGGACCCACAGGGGTCATCCAGCCCAGCTCCTGGCCCTGCACAGGACAGCCCAACAATCCCACCCTGTGCCTTGGAATGTTCTCCAAACCCACCCCTCCACTGCCCCTCCTGAGGATGCTGAAGTCACCCTGAGGTCTCCCCTCAGCCTCCTCCTCTCCAGGCTGAACAAACCAAGTTGTTTTGTGTCTTTCTGACACGTTCACACACTTCATTCTTCATTTTCAGAGAACTGATGAAGAGAATTTAGCACTGTCTTTGAGTTGTTACATTAGAGCAGCTCAGCTGCCATAAAAAATTCCTAAAACCGTGGGATCCACCCCCGGGTCCCTGGCAAGGCCTCAGGGGACAACACCTCTGCTGGCAGTGCCATGTGGGGAAAGTGGGGCTTATGCAACTCTGCTGATGGAGGGAATTATCCTCCAGCACAGCTCCTCACCTGTATTTACTTGTAAAGCTGGCTGCTCAGCAGAGCAGGGAGCACCAGGGAAGTCCTTCCTTGCCTGGCATTGTAGGGCAGAGGGCACTGCTCAGAGGCTCCACTCTCCATCCTGCCGGGCTCAGCTGCAGCCAGCACGGGCTGGGGGCTGTGGAGGGAGAATCCATCTGTGAATCCATCCATCCCCATCCCCATCCAGGGACCGGGCACGGAGCGGGGAGCGGGAGCGGGATGGGAGCGGGATCAGAGCAGGGATGGGAGTGGAATCAGAGCAGGGATGGGAGCAGGACCAGAGCAGGGATGGGAGCGGGGATGGGAGTGGGGATCAGAGCAGGGATCAGAGCAGGGATGGGAGCAGGGATGGGAGCGGGGATGGGAGCAGGATGGGAGCAGGGATGGGAGCAGAAGTGGGATCAGAGCAGGGAGCAGGATGGGAACAGGGATGGGAGCAGGGAGTGGGATCAGGGGCTCGTGGCACCTCAAGTGGAGGGTGTGCACAAACAGCAGAGTCAATTCCCTTTTCTAGTTACTGAATCCTTCTTTCAGAGAGTTAAGTTGAGCCTACAGAAGATGAGATAAGGCTTGTATTGATAAAGAGCCATGTTCCTGCACTGGCAGCCATGTCTTTATCACCTTCCTTGCACTCCTAAGCAAAGGAATCCATGGAAAAAATGAGTGAATGCTCTGAACAGCGGCACTGGCACCTGACTCAGACATATCTGAAATCTCTCCTTCTGCTTGAAGCTTGAAAAACAGAAGTTTGAAACTCTGTGCGTAGGAAAGTGTTTGAAGCCACAAAGAACTGGTCAGCAGGTAGCACCTGCTGAAATTTTGTTTCCAGATTTTCAGCTGGGTTTGTCTGGTACCATCAGGCTTCTGAGGGACATTGGAGCTCTCAAGCTCCCACCCTATCTAGTGCACATGATGGTAATAAAAGTGTTAATTAGTAGCTGCAACTCGGTGACAAAGTTAATTAATTGGGTAGAAGAAGGAGCACAGATGTCCCAGGTACACACAGCATACCAAGGTTTTTCTGAGCAGCAATTGATCAAATACTCTGAAGCCTTAAAATGAGCTCACACTTCATTTCATCCTCTGCATGTTTCCTCTCACATTGCTTGCCAAATAAACACACTTCTGGAAGATCTAAAAAGGGAATTTGGGGAAGTTTAAGTTTCCTCAAGGGCCTGAGATGTTCCTAAATTGCCATTTGTGAGGTGCTGTCCCCACACCAACCCCGGCGAACCCCCGGGCTGTCAGATCCAGCTTTGCTGGGAGCACAGAGGTGTCTCCACACAGGTTTTCCTCTGGAGCATGTGACATCCTGCTTGCCTGAGCCAGCCTGGGAGCTGGATAAGGGGCAGGGTGGCACAGCCAGGCATGGGGACTGTTCCCTGTCTGCCAGAGAGAGAATATCCAAACAGGAAATAGCAGATTAGGGTATATTTGGCTTACTTCAGTTGTCTTCTCAGGGCTGTGTTCAACATCACCAGCAAAATTCAGTTGGGAATAGAATATCATGTCTAGCTCTGGAGAACGGGTTCTGGAGAACCAGATGTGGACTTCTGCTAAATCTGCTGTCTGTGCCTCAGTTTTTCCAGCCCTGGAACTTCCCAGATGAATAAAGGCAGAGTTCTGTGTAGCTACAGCCCTGCCTCACTCTGCTCAGCAGCAGCCACTCCTCCTGCTGCTGTTCCCAAAGTCCCTTGACAATCCAAGGGTTGATATTGCTGCTCCCCAGAAGTTCCCAGATATTGTCATGCCTCCGGTCTCCTCTGCAGCAGGACCTGCTGTTGGTTGTTGTTGTCTCCTTTGGGATGTGTCTCTAAGGTCACCCTTTGGCTCAATGTCCATCTGACCATTTTGGCCTTCCCTTCCTCCCGGCTTCAGGAACTCATTCCATCTGTTCCCCAAGCAGGCTGCCTGGCAGCCTCAGCTGCACTTCACAGACTGTTAGGCTCAGGTTTTACTTGGGTTTGATTATTACTGCTGCTTTTACTTTAGACAGTGTCAGTAGGTGCTTTGAAAAGAAACAGCACAGCACAATCCTTGTGCAAGGTAGAACATTCTGTGGTGCTTCACGCTGAGTCTCCTCATCTGCAGGTCCCCAAGGGCTCAAAGAGAGCATCATTTATTATCAGCACTACTAAATGAAACTCACCCTCTCTCTGGGAATGCAGGCGAGGCAGAGAAAGAGGCAGGAAGCAGTCACCATTCTGCTTTTCCCAGAGGATAACCAAGGCAGAGACAGGCAAAGCAAGGCAGAAAGCCTGGTTTGATATCCTGACCCACTGAAGTCAGGCACTGATCTCTCCTGGGAGCCATGCAGAAAGTGAGAGCACATTGTGTGAAGGAATTACAGCCCTGCTGAATTCCCTCTGCAGATAATGGCTGGGCTGGAGCCCACGGTGATAGGAGAGTGAGGAAGTGAGCAGGTTGTGTGCAGTGATTGTTTATTTAGTCATCTCCCAAGAGCACTGAGGTCCCAAAGACACACAACAGGCTAATGAGGAATTCAGCACATCCCCTCCACATGTGTCCTGCTCTTTGTTCTGCTCTTTCCCTGGGAGAAGGGCTATCTTTGGCTGGTGTCTGAGGGCAGCTCATGGGCCTGTGGGGCCTGGCATTGTGAGATTCAGACAAAGCCTCCGTGGGAAGAGCTGGACCCAGGAGCCAAGCCTGCACTGCTGAGCAGGAGTTTGTGCTCCATGAAGGCAGTGCCAAGGGGGACTGGAGCCCCTGAATCCCTGCGTCCCCCAGGAGCCCCCCAGCCCTGGGAGCAGCAGAGGTGGGTGGCAGCTTTGTCCTTGTTCCTCAGGGCAGCAGAAGGGGCTGGCAGTCCCACACTGCTCCCACTAAAGTTGTCATTCCTTCTGTGTGTGGCTGCTGCCATCAGAAGAAAAGAGCATGGAGCTTCCAGCGGGTTTTGTTGCTCAGCTGAGGCCTGCAGGTACCTCAGGGCTCCCTTTGCAGGAGCACATTTCCCAGGGAACCGTGCACAAAGCCAGACCTTGCTTTGGAAGGTCAGCCCCTGAGGAATGAAGGATGGCTGACACCCAGAGGGAGCCCATGCAGGCGGTCACGCCGAGGGCTCTGCCAGCAGGCAGGGAGCCGCTGCCACCCAGGGTGGGAGGAAGCAGCCTCAGGTGCCAGCTCGGCCTGCTCTGCGCGCCCCAGCACCGCAGGGCTGGAGAAGAGGGGACAGTGACAGAGCGGCTCCTGCCAGCTCAGTTTGGCCAAGCCGCTCTGGGTGGCTCGCAGCTCCCCTCGGGAGGCAGCTGGCTCCAGAGATCCCTGCCGGAATGGGAAGCAGGAATTCAGCCAGCTCTGAGTCAGGTTGTGTAGGTTGGCTCCTTATCTCTCTCAGTCTGATAAAGCCTACCAGGCTGGGTAGATGAGACACTCCTCTGCCCTTCCTCTCACCATGTGTCCATACCCTGAGGTCTCTTTGTGCCAAAGTTTTCCATTTACAAAGATTTTATTCCAGAGACACTTTCTGAAGAGGAACTTGATTTATGCCCAAGAAGGCACCTCCAGCTCCTGCACCAAGGTTTTTGGGAGGTCTCCATCACTCACACTGAGGTGGAACTTGACTGCACAACCTTTTCTGTAGATGTCCCAAAACGTGTTTGTCCTGCACGGTACTTTCTAAAACTGTGAACTCTTACCTAGGCCTCATACATGGGTAAAGAACTTAAAATCAATGTGTCTTTGCCATCAAACTATGGACAAAGCTCAGTAAAACTTCTGCTTCATGCTCAGAATCATAGAATGCTTTGAGTTGGAAGGGACCTTAAAGATCATCTGGTTCCAACCCCTGCAATGATCAGGAGGACCTTCCACTAGAAAAATTATACTTAACAACAACAACAAAAAAAAAAAGTTTAATCTTTTTTTGCAAATAGTGTGTGTGGTTAAATAACGTCCTAGAGATGCGTGGCTTTACCCCAGCCTGGGCAGGAGAGGAAAAACCAGTGTGGTGGCCCACTCCCCTCTGCTGGGCTGTGCAGGGACTGCTGGAGGCAACACTGGCTGCTTGTGGTGGGAAAACCACTGGAAAACATGAAATAAAGGTGGAGGGTGACAGGGAGGCGGGGAAGGTGAAGCTTTGGGCAGGAAATGTTTTAGCATTTTCATGCCATACCTGCCTGAGCCTACAAAGATCCGTCCTGCTCCTCAAAATAGGGCCAGTGCTGTCAATTAAAAAAAACACTCAATCTTTTGTCAAAACCTTTTGCACAGCAGATAGGGGAATCAGAGAGGCTGAGTTTTCCATGCAGTTGTGGTTGTTCTGCTGATATTTTGGGGATGGGGTGGCCACACATGGGAGCCAAAACAAGGGTGCTGGTAGCACTCCCTGTCTGTTGGCTTTAGCAGTTTTAGCTCAGATTTAACACAGCTCAGATGAGAGCAGCATCTGGTCCAGGCACAGCAGGGAATTTTCTTGGCCTTGGCTCTGAGTGCTGCATTAGTCTTGGATAAATCACCCAAAGCAACAATCAGAGCCTTTCTGGCACCTCAGGGACTTTGCTGGGTGACAAGGTGTGTGCAGGCTATCAGCACAGATGAATCAATTCTCCACAAATGGGACAGTGCAGAATGCACAAGTTCCAGTGCTTTTGTCAGTGTGGAAACACCACAGCCCAAGGCAATTTCCATGCTGAGCTGACACAACCCAGCGCTCCTGCTCGGAAACGTTCTGCCATGGCAGCACCTGGGGGACTGCCAGAAGCCTCACCAGAACAAAGACCATGTCCATATGGTATCATATTTCCTGGGAAAGCTTATTTTTATGCTTTTTGACATGCCTACAATTCTGGTGTTATGCCTCATTTACGCGGGTACGTCCTGGGAAATCCAGGCAATAATTCCTGTGTCTGTTCCTGCACGGAGCAGCGGGACCCTGCAGTTGGCTGAGTTATGGCTGTGGTTGTGCTCCACGCTGAGAAGGTTTTATAAAACTGAGATTACACTGATCTCCTTCATCTTGGGCTCAGATACATCAAACAGAGGATGAAATTCATGACTAACCAGGAAGTAAAGTAAATTCCATCCATCTGGGTGAAGCATCTTTTCTCGTACAATTTTAGCACTAAGCGGCAGTAAAATTTGGAGTTGGTGTGTGGAGTGGCACAGGAAGAAGCCCCAGGCAGATCCAGGCAGAAAAGAAAGTTCCACTGAGGGCCTGTGGGGTGAATCCAACAGTTTTGCTGCAATTTTAGAGAGGTGTTGCTGCTCAGTGACAGCATGGGAGGGAGCCCTGTAGTGTCACTGAATACTGCATAACTGCGGGGAGGAGTGGAGGTTGCAGAGGACCCAGTTTGCCTCCCAGCAGCAGAGCCTCATTCCCAGGACTCCCTGAAAGGTTCCTGGCTCTGACCTGCAGCAGGTTTCACACAGGTCACAGCAAAATTCATCTGTTCACTCCTCGGGAGGATTGGGAGCACTTTGAGGAAGGTCTGCCAGTTAAGGGTTCTCCAAAATGCTGGGCACTGCCCAGGCTCCCAGAATGGGAATGGGCACGGCCCCGGGGCTGCCAGAGCTCCAGGAGCCTTTGGATAGCACTGCCAGGGATGCCCAGGGTGGGATTGTTGGGGGGTCTGGGCAGGGCCAAGAGCTGCACTGGGTGATCCTGGTGGTCCCTCCCAACCTGGGCTATTCCCTGGTTCTGTGAAAAGCCATTCTGCAGCTGGAGTTCAGGAGCAGTAGCTGTCCTAGCTGGAGAGGGGCAGGGTCTGGCAGCAGTGCCTGCATCTCTCCTTCTTCCAGGGCATTCAGGTCCCACAGTGCAGCACCCTTCTCCTGGGCACACGAGTGTGCTCCAAAGGGTGTCCCTGCTCCAGCCCCCCTGCAGGACAGGAGGGGGTGTGGAGAGGGCTGCCAGGCCCTGCTGTCACAGAGGCTTGAGGCACCTGAGCCCCACAGCAGAGGCTCCATCCTCTGCCTGTGGGAGCAGAGAGGAACACGGAGCCTCCCAGGGCCAGAAACTGCGGGAGGCAGGAGCAGGGGCACCCCAGAGCTTTGGCACTTTTTTCCCTCACTGTTTGAGACAGGCACTGCTGCAGTTTTATATTTATGAACCCGTGCCGGGGGATTGCTGGAGAGGTCTTTAATTTCTTCTGGTTTCACTCTGAACATGCCTCTCTCGGGACAGAGGGAACATTTTCGGTGTTATTGAATGTCATTTCTGTGCAAACTGAACAGAGGAAAAATATTCTGATAATAACTGGAATATATGGAGGGTGGTAGCTCCTGGCTGCTGATTTTTTTTTCTCCCTCTGATGAGAGTTTCAAGGTCAGCTGGCTCCACAGACACAAATATGCCAGGAACAAAATGTGCAGATGCTCAGGAGTGTGGGACAGCCACGCTGGCACTGTAAACAGCCCTGGCTCGTGGCCAGCACTGCCTGCACCCAGCATGCAGGAGGGCTCAGGAAAAAACACTTTATTTCAGCCAGATCAAGATTTATCTTTTCTCTCAGCTGCATCATTAAATGTGAGTTATTCGTATTTTTGTGGGAAAACCTGGATTCAGCACAACCTCAACATTTTATTTGGAGGATCAGGAAGGGTTTTATTTAGAACCCAAAAGCAATATCTGAGTGTGTAACAGCACTGAATGAGTGGCTGGAACAAAAACAGGGGGGAAAAAAATGGTTCTTTTCCTCACTCTGCTGCTGATTTATTGTGTAAACATAGACAAATCTTTCACTGTAGCTCTTGCAATTTCTTACACACCCTCTCTTTTCCCTCCTAGATATGTCTGCTTTTGTCAGTTACTTGTGTGAACTAAATATCAGCCAGTCAGGCAAAAGCTGGCAATATCTTCCTCCAGCAGTCTCAGGCTGACTTAAAATATTAATGCATTTTATAATGTACTTATTTTTTGTAACTGTCAGTCGTTGCTACCAAGACAGGGGATTCCTTATAAATATTGAATGCTGCTGCAAGGTCTGCAAATAAAATTCTAGAAATGGTTCTCTCGAGCTTGCAAATGACTGAAAAACTGCTGAAAATCTTGCTAATTTTAGTAAACTCTGTGGAAATCCGAGTTGCGTAACTGTTTCTGGGGTTTTCTAATGAACAGCGATGGTTACAGTGGTGGGTTTGAATTCAAGCAGTGCATGCAGATTCTTCTCTGGCCACAGACACTTTGGGGACAAATGGAATGATTAGTCTCACTGTGTAGGACTCCCTTGAAGGTGTGGGTGCACCTCAGAAATCGGCTTGAAGGTGTATTATGTGTAAAAGAATAAAACCTAGTTGCAGAGGAGATCCAGTGCCCAGCCCAAGGGCTGGAATTGTGACAGAGCAGAAAATTCCCCTGTAGAGCATTTCCAGCCCGTGCAGGGAAAGGGAGTGCAGCCAGGAGTGCTGTGCCAGGTGTGCCCAGCAGCCACTCCGTGCTCCTGCTGTGGCAGCAGGAATTCACATTTTGGTTCCTTGATTCACCCAAAGAATCCCAGAGCAAGACTGAACTGGGAGTAAGAGGGGGTGAGACCAGCTGCAAGGGCCAATCTGCTTTTAGTTCCTGAGAACGGATTGCAAATAGTATCAAAACATGGCATTTACACAAATTGCTGCTGCAGGGCCTCTCCTTGCTGCTTTTGCTCCACAGATTGTGCTTTCTGCTCAGTGACCACAGGATGTGCTGGAAGAGGCTGGTTATGGTGCCCTGATCCCTCTCCAGGGGATCCCTGGTCCACAGGGACACAATCCAGGCCTGGAGGGGAGCACACTGAGCTTTAGCTGAGCTGTTTCCAGTGCCCAAAGGCAACATTCAGTGTCTGACACTCATGCAGAGACATTTGTGGAATCTTTCAGAACCAATTAAATCCCCTGGAAGATTCTTCATAGGCAAATGAAGGAATTGCTGGCTCTACCTGCTCTCCCTCCTGCCAGTGCTGGGAAAGCCACGAGCTGGAGCTGAGATCCGTTTTCAGGGAAGGGGTTAATGAATGTCTGGTTTGAGAAGCAGACTGTGCCTTCCTGTACCCACCCATCCCATCCCATCCCATCCCATCCCATCCCACCCCATCCCATCCCTCTGCAAAGGGGAAGCTCTGTGCTTTAAGAGAGAATTAATGTAGCAAGATCCCCACCTGGAAGAACCGAGGCATTTGCTTTTGTCACACACCTTTCCAGTTCTGACAGCTAACAGGGAAATTGTGTCCCTGGGCTTGCCCTGATCAGTGTCTGGCTGGTGCCTCTGTGGTTGCTGAGCTGCAGGAGGGGAGAAGCCCGGCTCTGGAGCGGAGCTGTGCCCGCAGGGGAGGTGGCACACAGGAGATGTCACACGGCCCCGTGCCACTCCCGGGATCCTCGTCCTGGCACCTACCGGGAACTTCAGCCTTAGGTGCTGCTGCTGCACCTGCAAAACAAGAGCTTAATTAGTGTTAATTACCAGAGCAGCTCGCTCAGAGCAGGACTAACCCACTGGGCACTCCCGAAGGTAAAAGACCCACGGGCTCGGCCGGCGCGGTGCAGCGGGACAGCGGCGCATCCCTGCCGGGCTCGGATGGGATCCTCATTATCACATCAAAGCACGTCCAGCCTGGCTCCTCCACAGCCGAGCGGGGGAGTTGGCTGAGGAAACTTCCCCTCGCCTGCCTCTGCGCCTGCTTCCCAAGTTTCGTTTTGATTTTGGGGGCTGGATAAGCCCCAAACACAAAAGGAAGTCGAGACAGAGTGGGTGACTGTCACGTCAGGATTCTCAGAGCCTCAGCTCCCGTTCAGGCGAGTACCAGGGGAGGCTGGAGGTGGATGAGCAATTCTAGGAGCTGTTTCCAGCACTGCCTCTTACAACTCTGTTTTCTTCTGGTGGGGTGGCTGACAAACGGGAAGAGACATCTCTCATTCCAGAGATCAAATTGCACAACAAATTAAAACGCTCCCTGGAGGCACTGCTGCTCCCTGTCCTCTCAAAGCTAAAGCCTGCCCTGACTGTAGAGCAGGTGCCCGTGTCACCGGGGCTCACTGTTCCTTTGGGTGACGAGTGTCAGGGCCAGTCTGGCCTCAGCAGGGGCGGTGGCTCATTTATAGCCCGTGAAACCTCAGGGAAATGCCGGGAACTCCCCACTGGCTCCCTGATAGATCACAAGTGGGGCTGCCCTGCTATGTTCTACAGGAACCTGCAAAAATCCAAAGTGTTCGTTTTAGGCAATCTTTTGATATAGGTAAGATCCTCAGAGAGCAATTTAGTGACACTAAAATAAGATTAGAGCTTGTTCTTCCACAGCTTGTTGTTCTGCTTGCAGTTCCAGGAGCTGAGCATTCCACAGTTGCCATAAATCCCCCCTGTAAATAGCTCTGGTTGTCCTTTGAACAGTACAGCTGTTAGAGCTTATGAGCACCCCCAGGAAAATCAAGATGTTGCACTGATGTAAAATCTGTACCTCCATGCTCCTAGAATTGGATCCTTCAACCCATTCTAGCACAGGGTTTAATTTGGCTGCCTCCTGCTCCTACCTGTCTGTCTGCATCAGCTGGAAAGGAAGGAGCAGGGCTGCTCAGACTCAGAGCTGTGCATCCTGAATGCCACTGCCTGAGGTGAATCCCATCCTGAACAGAAAATCAATCCCTCTGCATTTCCATGTTTCCATCCCAGCCCAAAAATATCCAAACTGTGTTGCCATTTGGTGTTAAATCAGCCCTTCTGCAGCCTGCTGATCCCTGCAGCTCTGGAACGTATTTCAAACCTGTGAGGCCATTGAAAACTTTTTCACCGCCTCAGCAGGGGCACGGTGATGTCACTGGAGTTGGTTTGCAGCTGAAAAACTGCTCTTGGGTCTGGCTGGTCTTTAATTAGCGCAAATTGGGAGATGTCTGTTGAAATAATATGTGAAACTCAGCAGAGTTTGCAGTGTAGGGATAAGGAAGCAAAAGCAGGGACTCGCATGGACCAGGGGAAGTTGATCCTGCCTGGTGATCAAAGAAAAGCTCCTGAAAGGCCTTTGGTGCTGATTGAAGCAGTGCCTCTCAAGAGCCCTGCTTGGTGTGGCCTTGGCTGTGCTTGGGTTGGTGCCCCAGCCCCTGTGACAGGCACAGAAAGGCACTTCCAGTGTGGGCTGGGTGGGGCTGGGGTCAGGAATTCTGCTCTGCTCCGAGCTGGCACCTGGGACAGGGGTGGGCACAGCGCTGTGCAATCCCACAAGGTGGGCAAGGGTCCCAACCATCCACCTGCCATGGACAAACATCCTTAGGGGAGAAGCCTCTAAGCCTCTGTGTATTCTCCAGCTGGAGAATCCATGGAGGATGTTGGGGAAAGTGGGATTTCTGCAGCCGCAGGGGCTGGGGGGGTTGTGAAAATCCAGAGCCACGTTTAACCCCTGGCGTAACCCCGCTTGTGTGGTGGTTTTGGGGCTGGTTTGGAGGGATGGCCGCGGTGCCGGCAGATGGCAGTGCCTGTCACAAGTCCACTGTCGGGAGAGCAGAATTCCAGCGCCGGGAGTGCAGAATTCCACTGTCTGGAGAGCAGAATTCCACTGTTGGGAGCGCAGAATTCCAGTGCCGGAAGGGCAGAATTCCACTGTCGGGAGAGCAGAATTCCAGCGCCGGGAGCCCCGGGAATCTGCCCAAGCCGGGAAAGGTGTCAGGAACGTACACGAGGCACGGAGCCACTCGAGCTGCTCTGCCACGGGAGCCGTGCGGGGCTGGCAGACACCACCCACCCACCCACCCAGCCGGCCGGCCGGCACGGCGGGGACCCCTCCGAGCCCCCTGTCCCCGTCTCCGGTCCCGGTCCCGGTCCCAGAGCGGCCGCTCGGGCCAGGCCCGCGGGCTGTGGGAGGGATGCTCCCCCAGCCCTGGCCGTGACACACCGGCCTTGCGGACACTCCGCTCCTCCAGGGCTGCTGCCTGGGCAGCACAAAGATTCCTTCTGCATTTCCTAGCACAAAAATTCATTCCAAATCTTATTAACAGAGATGAGATGAAGGAGGAAGCGGAGCTGATGCCATTCTGAAGGTGGCACTGTCCTTAGTGCTGGGGAAGCAGTATCCAGTGACCTGCTCTGAAATCTGTGATTTAGTGGGGCTGACTCTCCCACTGAATGAAGTTACTCTTTAGTGCTTTTTAAGGAAGTCTGAATGCTCATTAAAAATACCCAAACTGTGACTGTAGTCCCCAAACAGCACTTTTATAAAGTTATCATAGACATACCCCTAAAAGGTAAAAGTAATTCTGCTGAAAAGACATTCCTGGCAGTTATGAGCAGGCAGAAGATCTGATGGAATTTCACAGAATTTGATCAACAGTTCATTACCACGGCCTTTGCTTTCATTGCAAGGGGTTTCACTGCTGACTGGAGCTCAGCCCTGAGCTGTTGCAGCCTTGCTGGGCCACCCTGAGCTGCTGCTGGGCAAACAGGAGCCAGGCTGGCTGGGCTGAGCCCGCTGCCCACGCTGTGCTGCAGTGGCAAACACGAACTAGCACGTGGAAAAGCAAAATTACACCTCCAAAACTGATTTTGATGGCTGAAATCCTTGGTCTGGCTCCAGATTCCTGTCCCATCTGGACAGATCCAACATCCACAGGAAAGAACCAGAGCACTGATAAAAGGAGTGTGTGTATAGAGATGGGCTTTCTTCTCCCAGTCCCTGGGCAGTATGACTATTAATAATATTCAAACCTGTGGTTATTTCCCTTTCTTCAGCATGTCTGTCTTTGATTTTCCCAGTCTAGTCTCCATAATAAGGGGTTATTTAGCCTAGATTTAAGCTGGTTAAGACCCAGGTTTTCTGATGTACATGAAGTTCCATTAGTTCCCTTTTTACCTTGTTAAAAAAAAAAAATAAAAAGGAATGCAAATAATAAATTGCAAAATGTCTAGGTAGGAAAATAAAAATAAATATCATTCCAATGCTGATGTATTTTATTAGTAATAGTGTAACTTTTAAAAAAAAAGAAAAAATTGAAAATCATTTAAAGGAGAACAAAAAGTAGCTTGCAGATTCCAGCAACAGCCACACAATCCTGCACTGTGCTTTGGTTTGGGTAAATTCTCTTTTCCTGACCAGACAAATCTTCTGTGAAAGGTTTTCTGATGGGCTGTAATGTGTGTGCTCCTGGAATAGGGAATTAGGGAGGACAGGGGTACAGGACTGGCAACAAAGCCTGGGGGTAACCTGCAGTCAGCAGGCAGATCTGCCTGAGATATGCAGCTGGCCTGACATTTGCTTTTCAGAAAAGGAAATAGTTCACTAAGCTGGGGAGACAGTGTGGTATTATCAGTGACAGAGGAAAAAATAAAATAAAAGAAGAAGAAAAAAGAGAAAGACAAAAAATTACGGCAAAGCACTGAAGCACTTGGAGAGCACTCCCGGGGACCGGCTGTATCTCCGGCAAACCCCACAGAGGGCAAACACCATGGCAGAGCCTGATGGAACCATGCTCTCCCCCGTGTCCCCACTGTCCCTGGTCCAGCCTGGTGGAGTTTCCACGGTGCTGGTGACGATTTTCACAAGCGTGAAATGCGCGGCTTCCGCGCTCTCCCTTCCTCCCGGCTTTAGGAGCTGCTGTGTCTGTGCGATGCTGAGAGCCCCGGAAGGATGCCAGCCTAGCACACCCAGCCCGGCCCAGCCCAGCCCAGCCCAGCCCAGCCCAGCACACCCAGCACACCCAGCCCAGCCCGGCCCAGCCCGGCCCAGCCCAGCCCGGCCCGGCCCAGCCCAGCCCGCACTCTGGGAAGGGCGAGCCCGGGGGAGCCGCCCGGAGCCCCTCGCTGGGAGCTCGGAGGTCTTTCCCGAGCTCAGAGCTCCTGCGATCCCGAGCTCCCCAGGCAAGGATTCGCCTCCCCGCCTGCCCACCCTCCCTCCCGGCAGCCCAAACCCCTCCCTCGCCCCCCGCCCCTGCGCTCACTGAGAGCAGATACGGCGCCGTCACTCGCAGCCTCCGCGCCCTCCCTCTGCCCCAGCCCTTCAAAAGCTCGGGAGCGCCGCGGATCCCCGCAACGGGAGAGGGCACAGCAGGGCAAGGCGGGCGAACAGCAGGCAAAAGTGGCACGGCGGCGGCGGCGGAGGGCTCGGAGCCGAGCAGGAACATCAGGGATACCCAGGACAGGGGCGTGGGCAGCCTCCGTGCCACGCCAATGTTCGCTGCCAGCGGGCAGCGCCAGGGAGGCGGCGGGCAGCCCGGGGCCCCGAGGAGCAGCCCGGCTCCCTGGTGATGGCATGGACCGGCCGCTGCCCCCCCAGCCTCTCCCAGCCCCGCTCCTGCCCCCGAGCCCAGGCGCGACTGATGCGGAGCCGCTCGTAGCGAGTAAGTTACGGTTCCTTTGTTATTCCAGGTCACTCCCGATGTTCTCGGGCTGCAGAGGATCGGGACGAACGCGGAGCTGTTGGGCCAGCGGGATGCCAGGCTCCTGTGCCCAAACCTGCCCGGGTGTGGGCTGTGGACAGGCTCCTGCCTAACTCACAGCTGCCACGGAACTCTTTGGGAGGGCAGGGATTGGATGCTGATCTTGGGCAAAAGCACTGTCAGATCTAAAGGTGTGATGCGCGAAAAGACATTAAAAAACAGGAACTGCTCAGTTACAGGATTAGTGGAGATCACTGGAATGCAAAGGGCACCGGGAGACTGATCAGTGAGCAGCCCTAAATTATGGAGCGACTCCATGATCCTTATCTGGAGCCAAGATTAAATTCTTTCATAATTAGGATACTTGCCAGTCAGCTTGGAGTTACAGAGCCCTGGCAGTGCAGCCTCCAGATGAACAAGTGGCATATGCAGCCCTTGGAGGGACAGGGGATGCAGTGCGCTGGGAATCCCTCGGGGGTTATGGCTCTGGGAGGTAAAAGCATGACTGATTTTTTTACCAATGTCCTGTTGCATCACTCAGAAAGGTGCCTGGGGTTCTCCTTGTGCCAGCACATGGTGGCTGGGAGCACCAGGTTAACTTTTACACAGCCTCTCCCTTGGGTTTGAACAGGCAGTTTCAGGAACCAGTCAAGAACTGGCAGAAACTGACCCTGTCCCAAAAAACTTACCTCTGGCTTTTGGAGATTCTCATCAAGCAGCTCCTTCCTCCTGTGCCCTTTTACTTTAAAGTAGACCTTGGATTTGTGGAAGAGGAGCTCGGAGGGAAACCAAACTGGCTTTCCTCACTGGTTCTCTGACCAGTCCAAGCAGAAGTCCTGAGAAGGGGGGCAGTGTGTGGGGCAGTGTTTGTGCTGGGGGGTTATTTCACTTCTGGGCTTCAGTTCTTTGGCTCACTATTCCTACCCAGTTGGAAATAAAGGATTAGGATAATTCCTGATTCCCGTGGCAGAATATTTTCTATCTCTGAAAAGTTCCAGCCCAGTTATTTGTGGGGAAAAAAAATTAAAAAGGGCAAACAGAGCTTTGGAGTAATATTCCAAGGCAAATCTGCAGACTCCACTGTTTAAGTCACCCATTTTCTGTTGGGTTTGAGGTCAGGAGAGGCACTTGGATACTTGGGGCAAGCACTGGCCCTTGTCCAACAGTTTGGTGTGGGGTCAGTTTGTCCCTCTGTCACTCTGACCCCTTTCTGCAGTGGGTTCAAGCACTGCTGAAGGCCTTGGGGCAAAAAAAGCCTGTGTTTGGTAAACCCATCAGTGAACTCTTTGGGTGCAAGGTACTGCAGAAGTGTGAAGTGGTCCAACAATTTAATGTATTTTTAAAAAGTTTTACTGGTTTTGGTTTTGTTTTTGTTTTTTGGGGTTTTTTTTTTAGGTGGTTTTGTTTGTTTGTTTGTTTTGGGGTTTTTTTGTTTGTTTGTTTGTTTTTTATTGTATTTTTTTAAGCCACTGCAGATTGCAGAGTGATTCTCTGTTGCTGCAATGGTAAATTCCTAAACAATGGAGAATGGGAACACTGCTGCTCCTGGGGCAGGATTTTCTCCTAGAACTGAGATTCTGCTTTCTCAACATTCAGTGTTTGCTGTTCAGAGTAAACAGCCAGGAGCAGGAGAAACAGGAGTGTCTGATCAGGACAAAGGTGTCCCTGGCTTTGTTCAGCTGTGCTGCTTGAAAGACAATGGTCAGATTTTCAATGACACCATAAGATGTCCCTAAAATAGAGCTGGGGTGAGAGGCTAGGGACAGAGAGGCTGCAGAGTGCCTCAGGCACAGTCACTTCCTTGGAGGTGGAAGGATCAAATTGATTTATTTCCAGGCTTTATTTGTTGTTGGTAGAGAAAATATCATTTGACTGTTCCAAATCGTGGAAAACACCTAAGAGCACAATATTGTGGTTGCATCCTTTGCTCAGGGACTAGTCACACTCAAGGTCTTTAATTCAATGAAGTACAAGAGAATTGCCTGGGTGTTACATGGATTAAATCCTCCCATCCTTCCTGTGCAGTGGAACTCTGCCGTAGGAGATAGTCCCAATTTTATGGAAACTCCATATTCTCCAGTCCTCATGCTCTAACAAGTT
This sequence comes from Pyrgilauda ruficollis, assembly GCF_017590135.1. NCBI lineage: Eukaryota > Metazoa > Chordata > Aves > Passeriformes > Passeridae > Pyrgilauda > Pyrgilauda ruficollis. Next base: position 676,826 of record NW_024526822.1, on the reverse strand, counting down.
GTAAAAGCCTGAATGATGCCTCAAGAAGCGTTTTCTAGTTTTCATCTTCTTTTTCTGTAAAAAAAGATCAGTTTTGTTTCTCCACTCTGTTCTGAATAGGTCTGGAGTCATTATATTTAATGCAGCTGTGAACTTGTGACGTGTGGGTTTTTTTTTTTTTTTTAACTTCAATCCATAGCTAAGGGAAAAAATGTATTTGAAACCTGTAGCTATTTGAGAGAACAGAAACTGCCTTCGTTGGCTTGGGAAATAATCTTGCTGGGTTATTCATCTGGTGGATCAGGCTGTGGAGGCTCTGCAGAGAGGTCTTCAGACACACCTGAAGCAGACAGGGACTGCATTCCCTGCTGCTGGAGTGGGGGAAGGAGGAAAGAGTTCTGCAGTGATTCCAGGGGCTCATTTAGGAGTTTGGAACAGCTAAATTTAATTCCTGCCCTGCCACAGACTCTCAATTGAGTGTTGAAGAACTAAGTGTCTTTGTGAGTGATTCCCCCATCCTGAAATATGGGAAATTGAGCCCTTCCTTGGTCCAGCCTCTTGGAAAACACGTAAAATTTTACAGCACGTGATATCTGTGCTGAGCGCTGTAAAACACTTGGATACTCTGGGAGTGGGAGAGTCACGTTCCTCCCTCACAACTGGCAATGGAAGGGCCCCAGGATCTCAGAGGAGAAGGATGGATTGGGAGGTAACTCACGGTAAAAGCAAAGTGCAAATGTCCATAAACCCTTCCTTGGGGTCAGATTGGCTCCCTGGCCAGAGAGATTTTCTTTGGAAAGACTGAGCACCTTCTGTTGGGGTATTCTGAGCCAGGGACACTCTGGGCACACAGGAGCAGTCACAGCCCAGCTCTGTGACAAGCACAAAGCCACCCTGGCCCTTCTGGCTAACCAGCAGCCACCCATCTCTGTGAGCTGGCGGCCTCTAGCCCCAGGGGAATCTGCTGTCACATCCTGAGTGCCAGGAAAGTGGTGCTGAGACTTACCCAAAACTCACAGAGGAGACGAGAGGCACCTTCCCACCTCAGTGCTGAGCGAGGTGACACTTGGAGAGGCAATTACTGGAGTCAGGGAGCTTTGGAATGTTTGTTTGTGAAGTGCCGCAGGTCTCCCTTCTTGTGCAGTGTCTTTGAATTTTTCCCTGGCTTTCAAGGGCACAACTCTTCTGCAGCCTCCCCTCCACCTGTGGATCCCCAAGCACTTCCCAAAGAGGCAGCCACCAAAACCCCAAACCTCTATTTATATGCAGTCAGAAAGATGGAACATTCCATGGTTTCCCCCAAATCCACCTGCCTTTCCTCACCTTGCATGCACAGATGTGTGTGGAAAAGCAGGCTGGTGGAACTGACTGCTCAGTCCCACTCACACACAGGCAGTGATAAAAGGATGGAGGAAAGATGCCTTTCTCTGGGAAATCAAAGCCCCACCTCAGTCAGAGCCTATCTCAAGTCATTTTTCTTCAGATTGTCAAAGGCCATCTTCTCCTAAGACTTCTCCTTCCTCCATCTTCCCATGAGCACTCAGTCTTCAGCAGCCAATGCTTTTATTCTCTTCGGTGCTGCTGCTTTAATTTCCTTTATTCCTGCACCTACTTCCCTATGTTGCTCCTGTCTGACAATTAAGAATTTCATTCCTTTGCAGCACTGTAACCTAAAGCAGAATTATGTGGCCCAGAGGAACCTGGGCACAGTAACCTGGTTTATGGGGTGTGGGCAACAGGCAGCAGCAGAACCAGGTCAGGTTTTTCAGTAATCTCTGTTCAGTATTATTGGTTGCTTGTTGAGAAGTAGAGGACTCATTGTCTGTCAAAAAAAGGAGATTGGGTTAAGTGAAAAAGAATAAAAATTCTGGGAAGTTGTGGGAGGTTTGCTAAAGAACAGTTGCTCAATTATTCTCCCAGTGTGAGAAAACACAGGCATTGGGTTTAAAAGAAACAAAAAGAAGTCTGCCTTTACACAAACTTGATGACAGATTCACGTCTTTAAACTCCACCTGCCTGCCAGTTTGGTCCTTTCCAGCGTCAAATCCCATCCCCATGGAAATTTGTGCATTTACTGCAGCCAGATCAGCAATTGTTTAAATGGAAAAAGCCCCCTGTTCAGCAGGGAAAGAAGTTTCTTCAAGTGTTTTATAGTTTTGACCTCCTTGCTGTCTCTGGCAAATTGCTGGACCTGCCAGGAGCACACCAGCTCTGTCAGGAGGGGCTGGGAGCTGCTCTGCCAAACACTGTCTCCTGGAGATTCTCACCCAACCCAGCCTGACTCCTGTGCAGCAGATCCCAGCCCCTAAATGTCACTGCCTGCCCCGAGTGTGTCATCTGGGCAGAGCTGAGCATCAGCAGGGCTGATAAAAACCTCTCTGCAAGGCTGATAATGCACTGACTCACAGCTCCTCATGCAGTAGCCTGTCCTAAAGGAAGGCAGCTTTGTACGGAAGTGACATTTTTATTATCCTGGCCTCGTTTAACCAAAGACAGCAAATGCCAGAGAAACAGAACAGTGCCTGTGACTGTAAGAGGCCATTTCACCCCATGGCTCTCTGTGCTGGAGGGAGCAGGGATTTACAGACTGGAGCTGAAATCTCTGGGAGATGCACGAACAAATTTACCATGATCTGGCAGAGATGTTTATGGCTGTGCACTGTGCAGGGAAGAGTTAACCAGGTCCTTACCCAGTTACACTGCTCCTTTCAGAGCCTCTTGTCATTTGGGCTAAAGTTCCCCAGGGCAGTTAAAATCATGAAAGAATGACAGCAAATTTTCTAGAAGATTCTGCTGCCTGGGATCTCACAGACCTTCCACATCCATATCACAAATTTTACTGTTGAGGAATTAAGGCAGAAGGAAGAGCAGTGATTTGCTCAGAATTAGAAAACCCCGGAATCATTGGGAGCAGAAAGCTGGATAGTGTGCAGCCACCCAAAGCTGTGCTCAAACTGCTAACCAGGAGCATTCTGTTTAAAGACTCTGAAGCAAAAATTCATATCCTTAATTATTTTTAATAACCACGCTGAGGTTATGCTCATACTACAATAGGAAATTTAAAGATGAAATATTGGTAGGAATTGTAATGCCACTGAAGCTGTCAGTGAACTTCTTATCCAGCAGGAATTTTTCTGCTTTACTTGATCACTTGGAAGGTGTTCCTGAAGGTTTGCAGAGATGTTTCAGCTGAGCTGTTGCTGGAGATCAGTAGCACCACCAGAGATGTTGCCATCCCTGTGAGTGTTTTAGTTAAAAAGGTTCCTCCATACATTCGTTAATGGGCAGTTCCTCAAACCTGCTCCACCAGGGTGGTCTTTCCAGGGATTTAGGATTTTTGGTTGCTTTTCCTCTATTCTGTTCTTTGTTATAAGTTTTAAGGTCTCTTTGGTGTGAATCTAGAACATGTAATCTTCCGCTCTAGATTGAAGTCTGGAACTGGATTGTTCTCTCTCCAATGGTGCCAGTGATAGCTTCAAATTTACTGTTATAAGAAAATTGTCTTTAAAACAAGTTTTTTAAAATTGAAAGCAACAGGCAACACTTGCCTGGTTTTACATTTAGATTGATGACAGCTTTTTAGTCCAAATGGAGTAATTTTAGATTAATCAATCAATGCAAACATACATCAAGAATATTATTTGTAAGGAATGAGGAGTTTTTTCACTACCTGATTTCCAGTGGGGGAGGCTTCTTTCCCTATTAAAGAGGGGGGAAAAGTGTGTGATTGTTCTGCCATGTGCTTTCACATGTTGGGAAGTGAGAGTCAAGCTGTGCCCCTGCACAGTTTTCAGCATCTTGCAGCACTTTGCACACGTGTAAAGAGACGAACCTCAGAGAGCAGAGAGAGCCAGGCCAGCGGGTCTGGAGGTTTGCCTTGCAGCAGGCAGTGAAAAGCAGCTGAGGACGTGTGTGAATACACCCTGAGCCAGCTCTCAGGAGGGACAGACACAGAGCAGGGGTCAAAATCCTGGCTGGAGAAAGAGAGCCACAGCACTGGGATTATCTACCCCATGTCCAGGGGGAGGTGGCAAACCTGATCCCCCAGTTTCCCATCCCAGCAGCAAGAATTCCCAGTCCCTGCCCTGGCCCTGGCAGCAGGCAGCAGTGCTGGGCTGTGCTGGCACAGATGGTTGGGCTCCCTGCGGAGCCGAGCCAGCGGGGCCGGTTCCAGCAGCAGGCTCCGGCTGCTTCGTTGGAGCACTGATCGATGGTGACTTAGACAAGGGCCACGAGGAGTTCTCTGCCATTAACCAGACTTGGCTGCAGCCGAATGGAAGTGAAAATTTGTTGCTTCGTTTCTTCATCCTGCCTCTGCTTCCTTCCCGCCCACCCTTTGTGCTTTTTAATACCGAAAAGATGGAGCTACTTTGTTCGGTCTTAAAAATTGTCTCTCCCAAGATACTCTTAATTGTATCTCTACACCTCTTCTCATTCACAGGCACATAAGAAGATTAAAGACAGAGGGAGCAGTAATAGATTTAGTTAGGTTTTAATAGGATTTGCAGAGGACAATACAGGGAATGAGCGCCATAGAAAATATTGCTGTTCTATCTTTGATATCCCTAAGGCTCCTTAGGTAGTCTTTGACAGAGGTTTTGTCTGTGCCCTGCATCCAGAGTCAAGACTCTCATTTTTTAAAGGAGTATCTAATCATCTCTGTAAACAGGATGTTACATTGGAACTGGCAGACAGCATTGCCACCCTCATCTCGTGTTATTTATTTGTATCCTGGTAAGCATTACTCTGAATGTCGACAGTGGGCTTTTTAATAGCTCTGATGCATTCCTAAAAGTGCCCAGTGATTTTGTCTTATGTCAGGTGGAGCAAAGGGGTGAGCTCTCTAATGATAGATCTCATTAACAGCAGGCCTGGATTCATCACACCCTCACACGTGGGATTCAAGATGCTCAATTAAATGTTTATTTCATGTTTAAAGCCCAGGCTCACGAATAAACTTCCAGAAGGTGATTCAGCACTCCTGAAATCTGAGTTATCCCTGGAGATGCCTTTCTCTGCTGACTGCAAGGGAAGCCTTCATGCATAATTTAGACTCATGTGAGATTTAGGTAGACAGTGCTGCTCAGCATTTTCCCTTAATTTCTAAGGTTTCTCTTGATATGCACCCAAAACCTGAGGCATGAAATAGCTCCAGTCCCTCCTGAAAAGTTATTGATGTATCTTTGTTCTGAGTTGTGATCTCAAGCAAATTTGATGTGTAAAAAAATCTAAGGACAAAAAGAAAGCCCCAAAATGTTCCAAGGTTTAAGTGTTCCACGCTCCCACAGCGTGCCCATCACCCTGCTGATGTTTGAAGGGCCTGTGTGTGTGATAAATCAGTCTTTAATTCTGGGTCACTGCAGGGCTGCGTTTAACAAGTGGCTGTCGTGGGAGAAGTGTGAGCCCTCCAAAATCAACGTCCTGATGGTCCAGACAGTGAAACAAAATGGCTTTTTTCTCTTTGCCTTCTGCCTGAAACTGTCTTTGTTTGTTGTGCAGCCCAGCCATGGCTGGAGATTCCCGGATCTTCATGAACCAGGACATGGACATCGGGGTCACATCCCGGGAGCCCAAGAAGATCCCCAAGCAGGCTCGGGATGACGTCCCCATCGCCACGGACAGGACCCGGCTCATTTCCACCGAGGGCAAGAAGCCGCGGCAGCGGTACATGGAGAAGAGCGGCAAGTGCAACGTGCACCACGGGAACGTCCAGGAGACCTACCGGTACCTCAGCGACCTCTTCACCACCCTGGTGGACCTCAAGTGGCGCTTCAACCTGCTGGTCTTCACCATGGTCTACACCATCACCTGGCTGTTCTTTGGGTTCATCTGGTGGCTCATTGCCTACATCCGGGGAGACCTGGACCATCTGGAGGACGAGAACTGGATCCCCTGCGTTGAAAACCTCAGCGGATTCGTGTCGGCGTTCCTGTTTTCCATCGAGACCGAGACGACCATCGGGTACGGCCACAGGGTCATCACGGAGAAGTGTCCCGAGGGCATCGTGCTGCTCCTGGTCCAGGCTATCCTGGGCTCCATCGTCAACGCCTTCATGGTGGGATGCATGTTCGTCAAGATCAGCCAACCAAAGAAGAGGGCGGAGACCCTCATGTTCTCCAACAACGCTGTCATTTCCATGAGGGATGAGAAGCTCTGCCTCATGTTCCGGGTCGGGGACCTCCGCAATTCCCACATTGTCGAGGCTTCCATTCGAGCCAAACTGATTAAGTCCAAACAGACCAAAGAAGGAGAGTTTATTCCCCTGAATCAAACGGACATCAACGTGGGATTCGACACCGGAGACGACAGGTTGTTCCTGGTGTCCCCTCTCATCATCTCACATGAGATCAATGAGAAAAGCCCCTTCTGGGAGATGTCCCGCACCCAGCTGGAGAAAGAGGAGTTTGAGATTGTGGTCATCCTGGAAGGAATGGTGGAAGCCACAGGTAAGGACCTGTGAGCAATCAGTCACTGTTTTGAGGAGGACAGGGGCACAAAGCATTGTGGGCAGTTTGGCATCAGGATTTCACTGTCCATGTTACCTGGACTGGGAGCACAGTGAGGTATGTTCTTGGGTAGTGCCTGACTCAGGTGGGGCATCTGAGATAACCAGCAGTGAAAAATCGGGCCTTTAGCTCATGCTGTAGGGTTTCACCCTCTTTTTTGTAGTGTTTCACCCTCTTTTATAAGTCTGGGATTGAGGTGAAGGGGTTAGTCCTGGAGCTCTCATAATCACTTAGAACTGATCCACAGGAGAAAAAAGCAATGTATTAAAGGAATTCTTGGTCTGTGGTGGTCCTGTTTCCTGTGATCAAAATTCATGGTGCAAATCTTCTCCCATTTCTTCTCTGTATTAAAGATTGGCTGTAACTGTGCTATTTTAGGTACTGCTGTAGTGTTGATTTTAAAGGGGGCTATGAAGTGCCCAAGTCTCACTGTATCCCATAAAGCAGCACGTGCTGAGGCTGAATGACTTGCACGTGGTGCAGGACACACATTCCCAGAAGGAGCTCAAAGAGGAAAAATACAGAAACTGCTTTTGTGACTCTTGCAGCCCTGCAGCTGCTTAACAGCTCAGACAAAGCTGGGTAATGGGAGATTAGGAGATATCCTCAGCCCATTCCCAGTTTCTCCTGGGGGTGTGTTTGTGGCAGAGATGAAAGAATTCTGTGTCTGTCTATAGTGACTCTGGAAAAGGGATAACGCTCAGCTTTCCACTGCGTGGGGAAGGCAGCTGAGGGAGGGATGGGCACAGAGGCTCCTTCCCACAGGTATCTCCCACAGGAGCTCTGGCTGCACCTGGCAGTCATTGCCGTGGGTCATTTCCACTCATGAATCCCTTTGCTCCAGGTTTGGGGAGGAGCTGGCAGCTCTTCCTGCTGCACTTGCGGCACAGCGAGTGTGTCCAAGCCCCTGAGATGCTCAGGTGCCTTCCAGGCAGGGTTTTCCAGCCTGGGGTGGGCAGAAGGCCTTGATGGAATCAGTGTCTGCAGGGGGAGAGGACTGCAGGCAACTCCGAGGAGAGAACTGCTGGCTGAAGATGGACAAACAAAGCCAGAGATGCAAAAAAAGCTTTTATAAGCAGTTTTCCCCTTTGGTGTTTCAGGATTTCAGTTATGAGACCAGAGTTTTCCTGTGGGTGGTGGTTGGATTTTGTTTTCCATCTCAATGAGGTTCTCTCTGAGTCATTAGCAGGGGTTTTCAGCTTGTTACAAGTACTCAGTGGTGTCAGCGCTCTGTCTCACAGATTCTGCCCCTTGCTGACTGTTAATTTTATCCCCTCCTGGAGATTTGCTCATTAGTTACCACAACCCGAGGAAGAAAAATTTCTCAAATTCCTGTATCCCAAACCTTTGCTCCCAAAGGCAGCTGTCCAGAGACGTAATTCAATATCCCAGAGTCTCCCTTTAGGTGATCAGCAGTGGCTGACTTTCCCAAACAGAGCTGATGGGAGGTGATGGATAAATTACATTCCACTGGGGCTGGAATATGTGCTGTGCAAGTGGAATTCACCTGGCATGTCCAGGGAAACGCTTTTCCCTGGCAGAGCATTGTAGAGACTCGGCAAAGGAAAGGGTGGGTGGAAAAGACTATCAAAGGCAAGGATTTGTAACAGTGACTTATTCTGCAGCCTAAACATTTATTAGAGGCTGGAGCTTCCTAATCTGGGCATGGCATGCAGCTCCTTGTTTGTCCAAAGCCTCTTTCCTCGTCAGACAGTGACACTATGAATGCTCTGAGCCCCTGCTGCTCTGCCTTCCTCGCAGGAAGGCTCAGCCTCTGCTGGGGATGTGTGAGAGGAAGTCATTATCAATAACAACCTCGGAATTAAAAGCATGGCAGAGGAATAATATTGCCTTACAAATGGGCTCTTCTCCCAGAGGGATTGCAGAGGCTGGGCTGTAAGGATATTAAGGAGCATGCATCTGTGGAAATGAATTACCCTGGGCTCAGAAGGCAGCCTGGGAAGTCCCACCCTGGAGCTGGAGGAGGCATTCTGCATGAACTCAGAGCTGAGTGGACCTTGGATGATTCCAGGATGCAGTTCGGAGGCTGGGATGGCTCTGAGGGACCTCTGGCAGCAGGGGAGTGGGATATTTTGTGTCAAGAAGAGTGGCTTGCAGAGACAGTGTTTGTGCTTTCCTGCTTCATCCTCACACTTGGGAATATTGACAAAGCAGTTTGGGGTTATTAATCCCTCCCTCCACACTTTAAAATCTGCTCCAAGCAAATTCTTAAGGTACTCCCCTGCCCATGGCACTGCTCAAGCCCCATCTGCTCTCAGGAGTGGTGTGATATTTACTCCCAGCAGGACTTCTGTTAAATCCTGACATTGTCACAGCCTGGTTGGGTTCAGGGCACTGTAAAATACAACAGAGCATTTGTTCCCTTAGCAACCCCTACGGAAAATGAGGACTCCACCCCCCCTGAGTTCAGAGGTACCACTGGTCAGAATATACAGCTCTGCTTTCCATAAGGTGTTTGGAAAGCAGGTCAGAAAGTGATTGGCAACATATCAACGACTACAGACACTGAAGCACGACTAAAAGTGGGGATATTTTTCACTGATAATTTGGGACAGTGATTTTATAGCTATTTTCCGTAGATTTAACCAGGCACACACATATTACAAATGTAATGCATTGTCTCCTCTCAAACAAGCAGCTCTATTTACTGACATTTAAGTTTAATTCTGACCCAGTGCAAGGCAAAGATGGTAAATAGCTTCAAATGAAAAGTGTAGAGTAAATTCTGAGGAGTTCACACCCTTCAAGTCATTGGGTTTTTTACAAAGTGAAACACTGTGACTTAAAACAAAGATTTTGTGTTCAAGTTGCCTTGGCTTTTCAAAGGCCTGAGTAACAGCACACTGAAGAACAGCAGCTCACCAGCCAGCCTAAAATGCAGTGCGTTTATTTGGCTGAAAAAGATAAAAAAGCTGGTGTTACTGCACTGAGAGCTGTGGGGCACCCGGGGCTGCTGCACTGGGTGACCCTCAGAGCCTGGCACAAGCCCATCGATGTTTGGGATGGGTGAGGAGGCACGGCTCAAGGAGCGGAGGGAAAAGGCCAAAGGGAGAGTGAGTTTCTGGGCAGTTCTGTTGTGGTCACTGCTGGGTGAAACGAGCACTGTCAAGACAAAATCAATATTGCTGACAAGTGTGCAGACTCCCAGGGGGCTCCGTGGGCATCTGGGGGCAGCAGCATCACCCCCAGTGCTCCTGGTGAGCTGGGCACAGGCTTTCCTTCAGGGAATTCCTTATCTTTGCCTTATCTGAAAGGGACTCTTGTCAACATCAGCTGCCACAAATCTAACTTGCAATAAAAGGGAACAAAGCAAAGGTGGAAAGTCTGTTTGCACAGTGAATACATTTTTGCTTTCCTTGTCTCTCTGCTCCTCAAAATCTCAGGGCCACCCTGGTGAAGCAGCTCCTGCTGCTGCTGGCCAAAGCTGCTGCCCTTTCCCTGCTGATCCCAAACTGAACAGTGTTTAAAAGCTGCTGGGACAGGGAAGAGCAGGGGAGGTCCGGGCCCCCCTCCCACGTGGTGCAATCAGCTGGGTTGTGATGAAGCATTTGGCTGATCTGGTTAGGGAACATTAGCAAGTCCGATTTTTTAAAATACTGTTTTTCTCTGTAAGCCTTCGCTGCATGTGCTGACACACTCTGCATATCCTATAAGACATCCTGGCAGGTAATTTGAAGGGCTTCTCTTCTCTTGCAGCTTTACCCTTCCTCTGCTATTTGCTGGCAGTTATCCAAATCCTGATCCAAATGCTGCTTTTTCCGTGGCTGCCTGCTGCCCTCATTCCCTGGGCACAGCATCCAGCACTGCTGCTCCCTGGGCACGGAGGCAGCAGAGCTTGTTACTCCACTCCTGGTCCTTCCTGGTCTTCATTGCCTCTTTTTCCCAGCACAATTAAATAAGGCACAAGAAACACTCCAGATGCCTGATTAGTCCAGTCACTAAATGAAGTTTTAATGAACTCTTATGTAAGTACAGGTATATATTTTTCTGGCTTAGAGTCAGTGTGATAAAAAGGGATTTAATGATTAGAAGTAATTAACCCATCCTGTCCCTGTGGGAGTGTAGGCAAACAGCAGACTTTTCACACTTCAATTTATCCACCTTTGCAGAGGACAGAGTACAGTTTCCTGGCTGTAAATGTAGGGCCAAATGGAGTAGTCACAACAAAAGATATGCTGAAATTAATCATGATTTTCATGGGAGCACAAAGGAAGGGTGAAATTACTGAATGGAGTTTCTGGGCATTCATCATCTGGTTTGGGTTATCTTGTGTTGCTTTGCATTTTGCATATAAATAAGTTTTCTGCAAGGAGAATCTTTCAGAAGTGTTACAGACACTGCCTAAAAAATGACAGGAAGAGATGTCTCAGGTCATTGTGTTCGTGAGCTGGACTGTCCTCTGGAGGCAGAGGCTGGCAGTGGTGTCTGAGGAGCCTCTGCAGTTGCTGTAAGCCCTAAACAAGTTACCTGGTGTGAGCTTGGCTCAGACTGGGCCTGCTGGAGATGTGGCAATTGAATCCAAGGTCTTTACATCTTAAAGTCCTTTTATTATATTTTTTCCCAGTGCCTAGGAGGTTTTGCATGCCTGGAGAGCATTCAGATAAATTAAAATCCTATTACTCTCCTCTGGCATAAATATCAAAGTGAATCAAGCCCAGCCATGTCCTCTAAAGGAGACAAGCACAAATAATTGGAGGACCATGCTCCTACCTTCTAATATTCCTTTTCAAGCTGGAAGAACATTGACTATTTAGATGTTACAGTGTTCTTAATTAACATAGAGGGACTAATAACTTTTACAACTTACCATATGCTAATGCAAATTGAAGGACACATATTGCTTAATTACAGCAATAAAACTTAAATTTTTTATGCCTCTTCCTTGCCACCCGTAAACTTCCATCACTGGCACTGCACCTCCGAGGCCATCAGCTCCTGGGCAGTGGTTGTTCCACAGCTTCAGAGCATCCAGGAGAAGGAAAAACATCATCCTGGGCACAACAGAATGGGCAGAGGAGGGCAGAGAGGGAGATCACTGCCAGCAGGGCCTGTGTCCCAGGGGGCCGAGCAGATCTGGCCCAGCCCAGGCAGGCACATGACATTTCCCAGCAGATAATCACTGAGCTCCCTGGCATTTCAATGAGCACTGTTAATTTTAGCCTGATGAAAAATGTTGTCTTGACAGCCCCAGGGGCTGGGCTATCTCTGCCCACTGAGGAGCTTCAGGCCAGGGAGCAGCACTGGAAGGTTCACTTCTGCTGGGGATGGGATCCCATGGAACCTGGGGAGATTTGGGGTTGGCAAAGCACCCTCTGTGTCCCCCCGTGCTCTCCCATTAACTGAGGTCACCTGGGATGGGATGTTTGCCAAAAATCAGCATCTCCAACAGCAGGAGAGAGCCTTTGGTGGCACCCAAGCAGCTGCAGCTGCAGATTTGGGGTGGTGAGGTCTGGTTTACCCGGGCACAGGGAGCACTGTCCCCTTCCCAGCCCAGGCTGTGCTCCAGGGCAGGAGCAGCAGGATCAGCCCGTGCTGAGCCGGCTCCTCCCGCTCCTTGTCAGCACGCTCAGACATTCCAGCTCTTTGCTAACTGGTTGTGATGACAGCAAAGACCTATTGCAGAGTTCCTGGCACTTGTTTTACACCCCGGCGTTTGCTCTGCTCTCAGATGTGATAAGACACCGGCTTTAATACACATCACAGTCTGCTCTGGATGTTTCATCTGCTGGGAAGCAGAGAGGGGCTGTTTAGGGAGCATCCCTGGCTGCCTTGAGCAGGAGCAGGCACAGCTCTGTTATTGATCTGTGGCTCCAACCCACAGACGAAATATCCACTTCTTAGGATTCTGCTGTAATGAAATGAGCATTAAGTCTCTGTGCAATGCTTATTGCACAACTTGAAACCAGGACACAGTGCCCTGGTCTCCAGCATCCATAAATCCTGGAACTGGTTCTAGCTTTACTGAAAACTTGGTGCATCTACTTCTAACTTCAAACAAGTTTTATCTCTGGTTTCTATTAAAACAGAGTTTTGTTTGCAGCATGAAGCTGAGCTGCTGCATTAAGAGATGAGAAAGCTGCAACTAAAAGTTGGCATCTGAAGATTTCTCATATCATTTCATGTTTTCCTCAACAGACAGGCTGCACACATTTATATTAAACATACTTTTTCATTTTAAACCAGATTGTTTAGGAGAAAATGAAACTTCTAATGGTCTTACAACCCCTTAAAATAGGATAGAGTTGAAAAATGTATGTCTATGAATTCAAGTACATCTACTTGGACTGAAAGAAGGAAAATGAGGATATAGGGCCATGAAGATGATGGGATGGAGCAGCGCACCTATGAGGAAAGGCATTGTTCAGAAGAGAAGGATCCAGGGAGAGCTCAGAGCCCCTGCCAGGGCCTGAAGGGGCTCCAGGAGAGCTGGAGAGGGACTGGGGACAAGGGATGGAGGGACAGGACACAGGGAATGGCTCCCACTGCCAGAGGGCAGGGATGGATGGGATATTGGGAATTAGGAATTGTTCCCTGTGAGGGTGGGCAGGCCCTGGCACAGGGTGCCCAGAGCAGCTGTGGCTGCCCCTGGATCCTGGCAGTGTCCAAGGCCAGGTTGGACACTGGGGCTTTGGAGCTGCTTGGGGTAGGGGAAGGTGTCAATGTTTAATGTCCCTTCCAACCCAAGCCATTCTGGGATTCTGTATTCTTTTGACATGAAGTTTATTTAAATGAAACCCCCAAATACCACTTCTCTATATCTGCACCGTTAAAACCCAAAATGTGTAGTTATACATTCTTTAAGGAAAGGATTAACAGCCTTTACTGGGGCCATAGATGCTATGGTTAATTCTGCAAGAAATTCGGAGGGTCTGGAACCTTTCTTGAGTTCTTATGTTCTCCAAAGTGTCAGTGCTTCAGGGCTGCATGATTGATGTAGAAGAGCAGTAATGTCACAGTTGGTGTGGTACCCAGATCTGGGTGTATTTGCAGCCAGGAGTTGCACTTGGTGATCCTTGTGGCTTCCCTCCACTTCAGGATATTCTGAATTCTGATTCTACTTGATGGATGGGAGCATATGGCAAATGATTCCCTATACCCAAGACATCCCACAGGCTCAGATAAACCAGAATTGTGCAGTGAAACAGGTGATTTTTTCAGGGATACACAGGGGTCTGAGTCTGGGGGTTGCTGTGCCCCTCTGCAGGGTGGCACTGGGATATTCTGAGCACAGAGGGCACATGTTGTGTTCCAGTGGCAAGTGGCTGCATCCATGTGCTCTTAATAAAAACAAGGTTTATTGTTTCCACACCTCTTCTGTCATCTTTGCGCAGTCACAGAGGCAATAATTAGCTAGGGACATTACAGATGCATTAATTAACCAGGCTGGAGAGCACAGGGCAGCCTGCAAAGCAGGCACTTAATGGAATTTGAAGCAGAGACAATGGTGTTGTTTACTGGGTGATGTGGGAGTTGCCAAGCAGTGTGTCCCCACGCAATTAAACACCACTGCACATGTGCTAAAAAGGAATATTTGAATGGGATTATGGAGCAATTACAAGTTGTCTTATTGTGCTGGCTCAGTGTCCCCCTGGGGTTACAGAAAGCAGCTCCTGCAGGAAGCTGGCAGCAGCAGTGTTTGCTTGCTGAAAGCTTTCCATTGTTCCTGCCCTAATTGAATACTTAGAGCAGGACTGGGACGGTGTCCCAGGAGCTCAGGTTCACTCAGGTGCTCCCTCAGGGAAGGAGCTATTTCAGACCTGGATTATAAGGCAGGAGTTCCCTCAGAGAGCTCCAGGCCCCCACATTTCACAAGGACACCCCATCTTTGCCCTGGAGACTCCTTGATGGTACCTTGATGCAGCACTTGGAAAAGCAGGATAAGAATCAGCTGATTCATCCACAGGATTGATCCTCGAGCTTGCAGGGTCTCCTCTCCTGCTCTCCTTGCTGGCTCTGGAGGAGGCACTTGGAGGCCTTTGGGATTTCTGTTGCCAAACCAACTCTGTACAAGGGGAAAAGGACTGGTTTATTTTAGCCAGCTGCTGGTTTCCAGCCTCCTGGGGCATGAGGCAGCACCAGGAAATGGGATTAGCCCTGCAGCCCTGATCCCCCAGACAACAGGAATGAGAGCCCTTGCCCAGGGAGGTCAGCGTGGGATCAGTGCCTGTAACACAGCTCCCCTGGCAAAACCTGTACCAGGACTGGGAAACCAGCAGCGCTCCTGGGGCTTCCAGCTGGCCCAGGGCAGGAGGGCTGACCCTCCTCACCCCACGGCTGGTGATGCTGCACATGGCAGAGCCACCAAAGGCAGGAGTGGTCTCACCCTGTTCCTTAGCTGTAAAGCAAAAGCTGCGTTTCCTGACAAGATGCTGAACTTCCACAGAGCTTCTCCTGAAGGCAGCAGCACTTGGGGTGATTTTCATTCCCTGGCTGTGTTTCTCATGGCAGCCTCTGCACTTCCCAGTTCCTTCCAGCCCAGGAAGCAGGCACGCTGGAACACTGTGACTAACGCTGTACTTGTTGTTCCTGCCCAGAAGCAAACACTCCTGCAGATCTTCTTGAGGGGAAGGATTGGGTTTGCAGCCTGTGCTACAGAACTGCAGATGTCTCAGCACTCTGTGTGTGTCACCTCTCTTCCCCTTTCAAGGAACAAAATACTCCTGGCCTGGTGACTTTAAACCATGGAAAGCACTAAGAGGCTTTCAGCTTTGCAGAGAACTTGCCTGTGTGGGTGTCTTTTAATGGTCTGTAGCAATTATAAGAACAAAATATTCCTCTTTTCACAAAGGTGGGGGTTTTTTTTAAAGGAAAGGGGTTTTCTGAGTGCTCTGAGATTTCAGTCACTTCTGAGCTCACAGAGTGAGAATATGTGATATGCTCTTCCCTGAAGCATCTGACACTGAGATTTTTTCTCCCTATGCATTACTTTAGATTTCTGTCCCTGTGCTCTGGGCTGCAGGAATTAGACTTGCAAGTATTGGCCAGAAACTGGATCAAGTGCATGTTTTGAATCTATTCCAGTCAGGCCAATCCCTCACCCTCTATGAGAGAACTGTGGGAGAACTTTGTGAGGTTAGCTTTTCACTGGAAATTAATCCCAAAATCGAAGCATAATTAGGAAAAAGAGAAGAAAAATGTTTGGAAGAGAAAACAGCCTTGACACCGGGGGGTGATTCCAAGAGGATTTCCTCACAGGTGTGCTTGTCCCTACTCTGCAGAGCTTCTCTTTAAACTTTTTCAAAGTAAATAAACTCTGATCCATGGGGCTGAGGAGCAGCTTGACAAATACCAGTTCCTGTGAGCCACGGTTCATTCAAACCACAGCCCAGCAGCACCCAGGGCTTGAACCCTCCTGGGGATTCAAAGCCAGCTGGGTTGGGAACCCCTCACCTTTGGGCTGAGCATCCAGGTGTGTGCAGCTGTGTTGGGTGAATTTAATGTCCCTTGCAGGAGAATTGTGGCACTAATGCAGGGGGATTGTGGCACTAAAGCATGGGGAATTGTTGCACTGCTGCAGGGGAATTGTGGCACTAATGCATGGGGAATTGTGGCACTGCTGCACAGGGAGCTGTGGCAATAATGCAGAGGGATTGTGGCACTAATGCAGGGGGATTGTGGCACTAAAGCATGGGGAATTGTTGCACTGCTGCAGGGGAATTGTGGCACTAATGCGCAGGGAATTGTGGCACTAATGCAGGGGGAATTGTGACACTGCTGCACAGGGAATTGTGGCACTGCTGCAGGAGAATCGTGGCACTAATGCAGGGGGAATTGTGGCACTAATGCACAGGGAATTGTGGCACTGCTGCAGAGAAGTAGGGATGGTGCCAGCCCGGAGGAGGGCAGGGCAGGGGGTCCCTGCGCTCTGGGCTGTGTGGGGCTGAGGCAGCACTTGCAGGACTGGGGGTTGTTCCAGCAGGATCCACCAGGACCTGTTTATGTCAGGCACAGAAACAGCCCCTCAGCAGAGCAGGGGGAGGCACAGAGAAGCTGCTTGGAGCCTGCAAACCCCTAAGCACGAGGTTCAGGAGGTGGAAGATGCCGAGGCGAATGCATCCCTTTCCCTCTGGGTACTCAGCTTGTTCATGATAGAGGCTTTTGTGAGGCTTATTAAGCCAAGACTTCTCTGTGTCCCAGAGCAATCAGGTATGGAAATGACACAGAAGTGCTTTCAAGTGCCAGGCGTGGTTGGGTGAGCACTAAGGAAGCTTTGCCTCTAACATCCCTCTCTTTCCACCCAGGGATGACTTGCCAGGCTCGCAGCTCCTACATGGACACCGAGGTGCTGTGGGGACACCGCTTCACCCCCGTGCTCACCCTGGAGAAGGATTTTTACGAGGTGGACTATAACAGCTTCCACAGCACCTACGAGACCCACACGCCCGTGTGCTGTGCCAAGGAGCTGGCCCAGTCCCGCCGGGAAGGGCAGCTCCTCGGGCCCCTGCCCAGCCTGGGGCGGGACACAGGGACAGCCGAGGAGGAGGAGGAGGAGGAGGAAGAGGAGGAAGGCAGGGAGCCGGCGGGACTGAGCGGAGCCAATGGGACAGCGGGAGAGGGGAAGGAAGAGGTGCCTGTATAACCCCGGAGCCGCTGGAGCACAGCCACCCGCACCCTGCTGGGACACTGCACCGGCCAGCCAGGACCCCCGGAGCCAGAGCTGGGGTTCATGTCCTGCTGCTCGTCCTGGGAGTCACTGCACTGCACCGTGCCTCAGTTCCCCTCCCTTTCCCTGAGGCTCTGAGCTTTGCCCTCCTCTGCAAAGCATCTTGATCTCCACGGACAAGGCCCTCTCTTCTCATCACTGTCAAAACCGAAATTCCCACCGCTGGTTGTTTCAAACAGTGTTCGTTGGACGTGCAGAACTCTGCCCCTCTTGCCAGGGTGTTTGACCAGTCCAGAATGTCTCAGTATGAAGAATGTGGTTTCATACCTTCACTTAACTTGTGAGTCAATGTATTGTAGACATTGTTCCAGCTAAATTAAAAGAAAAGGTAAAAACCTCCCTGCTATGTAGTGAAGTGTTTTGCCTTCATGAATTTTACAAACAAATGTTACTGTTTGCTTCCAGGATCACAGCCATTGGGATTTATTTCCTACAAAATGTCTGATATGAGCAGGACACCTTTCCCTGCAGACCTTTAACATGTTTATCCAATGTTTTGTCTTCTCCAGCTGAAGTGTTTTGTGTACTCTTTTCATGGAATCTCTGACACATTTCATAGGCTACCCATGGTCAGAGCAAGTTTAGATTTCGCCCCAGTGAAGGTTTTTTCCTGGCCTGAATGTCCCAGTTGCAGTTGTAATTGATGATTTGATGATTTAAAACAAAGGACGTGGTCCCCTGGGGGTTGGAATGTTCTGGAATTTCAGAGGCTCTGGAGTAGGGAGACTGGGTAAGTGGCAGTTTGCAAAATTTGCTGCTTTTCTGCAAAGCACATATTTAAAATAAAGGTTGAAGTGCTGATGTTCCTGCAGCTAATGGGAACACACTGACGTAACTGAAGCCAACAATTTTGATCTTTAGAAAGAGGCAGAGAACCAGATTTCCCAAAGAGGATTGTCTCATCCAGAAAAGGAATGAAGAAAAGCAATCTGTGAGATAAAATATTTCCACAAATTTCAACAGCACGGAAAAAAAAATGGCCTTTTTGGGGAAAATCTCTTCCCTTGCTCCTAAAACTTTGGTGGAAAATACAGGCTACCTGCAGAATTACTTCTTTAATAAAATAAAATGAGGAATACATAATATGCAGGAGTTCTTTTTCATAGAGAAAGGATTGTATCTTTATCTGGGGAATAAATGTGCATTGTCTGGACTGAGCTGCACACTCAGGATCTGAAATACAGTTTTGCTTCTTGATTTTAATACAAAGACAAGATAAACTGGAAATAGAAAGCAGTGGTCTTATTGACATGGGGGAGAATACAATCTGTAGGGGTCAGAGATACCATTTACTTACAGATGTAATCTTATCATGTAGGGAAAAGAGAAATATGTGGGGTTTTTCTGAGGGGGTGGAAAGGACCATGATGTGGCTGTGTTGTACTTAAACCATGTTAGGAGCCAGCAGCCAGCTCAGCCTCCAGGGTGCAGGAATTACCTCTCAGTTATACATTTCAAGGGAAAGAACTCCACTGGAAATGCTCACTAGTTCTAGAAAGCATTTTGCAGCCTCAGAGTGGCCAGAACTTTTCCAGAGATCTCATTTTTGTTTTTCTGCTCAGATTATTCTTTTTCTATCTTGAGCCTCAGAGGAACGGAGAGAAGAAAATAGAGAGAAAAATGAGATCCTTAGAATGGCTTGTTCATTTTCTGAGACCTTCTCACCCAACCTCTGCAAGATAATTACGTGTCAAAAATCCAAACTGGGTTTCAGATTTTCTTCCTCTGTAGCTGAAGTGGTCTCCTCCTGCAGGAGATGGAAATGGAAAGCAAATCTGCAATGGGTCTGTGCAAGTCCAAGGCAGTTGGAGCCCTCGAAGGGATGTTACAGAAAGCCTGCCCTGCCTTGTCCAGCTCAGCTGGACATGAGAGAGGTTTGATGGGTCCCTCCTGTGAGGCCAGAGACAGAGCCTGGAAAATGGCAGTGAACTCCCTCTGCACCTTTCTCCTCCCTGGCTTTTGCATCCCAGAGAGAAAATGGCCATCTTCAAATATCCCAAAAGCTCTTCAGTGTGCTCATTGCCCTCGAGGTCTCATCCCACAAAACTGCTCCTTCCTAAGACTCTTGAGTCTGGGAATTCACATATCCTCCTGTGAGGAGTTTGGGTTGCTGCTGGCTGGATATCTGCTGAAGGGTGGGTTGTGCAAATCCATCTTAGGGCATGGAGGGTAGCACAAGGCTTGTTTTGTGTTTGGAATCTGCAAATACACCCCAGTGACTTCCTGAATTGAGGTTTCAAACTGTCTGCATGAGCTGAGCCCAGGAATTTCTCTGATTCTGGAGGATGGAGAAGCCCTCCTGCATTCCTAATGAGCTGAGCAGATCCAGAGCAGAGGATCCCCCAGAGCTGGGGGCACCCTATGTTTCCTGTATTTTCAAACCATATTTTCAGGTTGTGCAGCCTGGCCACCACTTCTGGGGGTTCAGGGACCCCTTCCAAAGTCTGTCAGGCAGGCCCCAGGGTCGTCCTTTACCTGAAAGGGTTTTAATTTAGTGAGTGTATTGAACTTTCCTGAAAGTGAGGGGGAGCACCTCTTCCAGAATTGTCCTCTCTGACAATTGGATCCATTTCCCTGCTGTTCACCAGCGTATGCAGGACAATAAACCATGGGAATAAAAGCATAAAATATATGCTATTTGCTGTAATGAACATTTAAATACAAAGCTGCATCTCTTATGGGAGTTGAAATAACTCACACAGATATATCCACCCACGTAAATACCCCATTTAAACTCTACACTCATCAGTGTACTTTTAAAAATGTTAACTAATACTCCACAAGAAACATTTATAACCTGTAAGCATGCTATTCACCCATGAATAACCATTTCTATAATGGACCCAGTAAACAAGCTAAAAATACATATTCAAAACATGGAAAACATCTGCTTTATGAATGTATCACTGATAAGGCAAAGTCACAACAGAATCCATCCACAACTCATGTAGGAGCCACTTATGCATAACAGGGGCTCTCAGAAGCTGCCAGTGTTGTGTGTGCAAACATTTCCACCTGAACGCTGCATTTTAACACAGCACCTGAGGGCTGGCTTATTAAACGTGAGCCCAGGTGCCTCTCTGCACACAGTGTGTCCCCAGCAGGCAAAGCTGCACCTTCAGAGCATTTCCCAGCAGCACAGAGGCAGAGCCTGCATGGCACAGCACAAACACCCTCAGAGTGCAGAGCAGGGAAGGAGCTGGATGCCAGGGTGTGCTCCTGCCCTGCAATCGCCCATGAGAACTTTGGAGCAGCCAAAAGCTGTATTTCCTGTGCTTTATTCTCCTCCCTGTGCAGGGAGGGTGGCTAGCACCTCTCTAAGAGGAGAGCTGAGGGGGCAATGGAGAGGCAGGGGAGCACAGCAGAGGCTCTGTGCTCAGCTGGGTTTTGTGGGAGGCTTTGGGAATACGCTGGGAGGGGGCCCTGCACACCCCATGGTTTTATTGATCAGCTGCTTTGCCAGACCCAGCCTTTGAGCTGTTCTGTCCTTGGGCAGTGCTCATGGAGGGCCAGGCTGCCCTGTGTGCCTTGGGTGCTTCTTTCTCCTGTATGAATTCCCATGTTTATGCATATTAAGGCTTTTCATTTTGACTGGAGTTAATTTCTTAGACTGATCTGAAGATAGAGTGGAAAAACCCAGCCTCTGCCTTGGCAGATTGTTCTGGGCAGGGGTTAATCAATATCCCTCTTAGAAATGTACCTTTATTTTTCATTTTAATTATCCTGGTTTTAATTTTCACTCATTGCAAGACTCATCAGTCATTTTAGGCTTAAATTTACCACTCCATTGTTTTCTCTCTCTTGTTACTGTGAATATATTTCCATCAGAAAGGGTGGATCATGGACCTGAGAAAAGAGGGAACGTTATTTATGCTCAAGTAATTAATACCCAGTGATAAGCTCTATTTGCTGCCAGCTATGTCTCCTGTAATATATGAGGGGCAGGTTGCCAGGATGTGTTAAACAGCAGTGTGGTGGAGGACAGAGAAGATGCTTAATTAAGGTCCAGGGAAACCAGGCAAGTTTTCAGGAAAGTGGTTCCATTCAAAGGCCAGGGAAGCAATGATGGGCTCCTGAGAGTCTGCTGGGAGTGATCCAGTCAGGGCTCCGTTTCCAGGGGTGCTTTGTCTCTTTGGTGGCTGTGAGGAGCAGCAGAATCTAGATGCTGGCATTTAATTCCATGAGGAAGTCAGGGCTGAATTCTTACTTCATTTTGGATGATCATGCTCTCTCAGGGAAATGGGGAAAGGTTCCAGGGGAGCCCAGTGAGTCTCTCAGCTTTTCCAACAACTATCAGACCAGAACTTGCTTCTTAAGTCCTGCCTTAGGGAGTGGAGGGGAAAGATGCACTTTCAGACACTGTTGTGCATAAGAAAATGCACACAGGGGTGTCTGTGCTGAACAACTGGTGCTGGTGGATAATTTCTGCTGAAAAGTAAAATCCAATTCTGCAGCTTTGCTGAAGGAAGTTTGTTATTCTCCTTGCAGGACTGAGCTGTTCTGCTTAGCTGGAACCAGACAGCACAAACATGGAACTGCTTTTCCAAGAAGGTGAAATCTGAAGTTCCACTAAAATCTGTGCTTCACATGTTGGGGTGAATGCAATTCTAGAGCTGCTCCAGTTTAGCAAGCACTGAAGGTGTGAGCAAATACAGACCCTAGTTCAGATGGATGATCTGAAAGAATGAATGAAAAAAACCCAGCCTAGTTTCATTAACTCCAGTAAAACCAGGAGTAACTCCTCAAAATGAGAGCTGTATTTTGGTTGGATTGGTGATATCAGAACCAGGACATGAAGTGGTTGTAAAACTCTGCTTTAACTCACGGGTATTTGCATCATGGTCCATCTCTGAGTAGGACAGGGGAGGAAATCAGGGGCCTTTCTGTACCTGGGAATAGAAAGGAGCTGATCCATTCAGCACAGTGGGATTTGCTGCTCTCTGTGTCTCTCAAATCCCAAAAGGACAGGATGACCTCCTGATGCAAAGAGGGGCAGGTGCAGCACTGCACAGCAAAGAGCTGAGCCTTTCATTTACCAAATGCTGTAAAGAACAGCAGATGAGGAGGAGGGGAGGCCTGGAGCCATCAGACAGGGCTTGTTTGCCCGAGGGGTGACAAGGGCTCCGTGTCTGCTCAATGAAGCCAGGGCTGCTCTGTTCCAAGCAGCAAAGGGGGATAGCCAGGGGGTTCCAGCTTAGGGAGCTCCATCCTTACCCAGTTTGTGTCAAATTTAACTGAGTCTCGTTTCCTACCAAATAGGGCAAGTTATTTAAGGAAGGGTGATTCAAAATTGAAACAACTCTATCCTTTCAAGCCTCATCTTGTAATTGAAATATTCATAAAGCTCTTCATTCAGCATAAGACCATTGCAGGAATATTTTAAGGATTTCATGCCTTTTGCAGTTACAATGTGCAAATTCAGCAAGACTAGCCTGCATTTTAGGAGTGCAAATGAATCATATTTTTAACCCATCTTTCTTTCATTATATTTTCCTTTATGGGATTTTCATCAGATTGAAAGAGATTGTGTTTTTACTGTGTGTACAAACAGCTGCTATGGGTTAGGCTGAGAACCACTGAATTCAGTGTCCTGGTTGATGAATGTTTTGGGGATGGATGTCAAAAAATAATAATCTAAAAATCTGTTCTTTCCTAATTTTACTCAGGTCCTCATATCCTGTGTGATTTAGAGATTAAAACTAAATGCAGATAAAAACCAAAGTTAATAAAAAACATATTTCCACCCCAAAGAGGAGCAAATGATTCCACAATCCCACTATTAGTGAGGGCCAAGCTGCCCTGTGTGCCTTGCGTGCTTCTTTCTCCTGTATGAATTCCCACGTTTATGCATACTAAGACTTTTCATTTTGAGTGAAGTTAATTTCTTAGACTGATCTGAAGATAATAGTGAAAAAACCCAGTACTCAGCAGTGCCTCATGTCCTGGTGTGCAGCTTGCTGAGCAGGGACACAGCCATTCCCACCGCCCAAAAGTGCAAGAAATGCACTGTAAGAAATCAGAGCAATAGACCTAAAAGCACCTGAGGAGAATCAGGCTGACAACTCCAACCCTCTGCATTGCTGCAGATTTATCCCTGAATGAGGAGAAAATCTGGCAGTAATAGGAAAATGAATGATGGTGAAAGCTGCTGGGTGCTCACCCCCGTGTGTGCTCCCGCCCGTTCCATTGCGTGCCCGTCATTTCTGTGCCAAACAAATGAGCAGCACAGCCACACTGAATCCGTGCCCCATCTGCCTCCCGGCCGCAGCACGGCTCAGCTGCTTCCCTGCTCCCAGAATAGCAGGAGGGGAGGCAGTGCCAGGTGCAGGCAGAGACAGCCTTGGCCTGCTCACCCTTCCAGGGAGCCCAGGAGGGCTTTGTCCTTCCCTGGCAAAGCCTCTCTGCGCTGCCAAGGCAGATGAAGGGACAGAAATGGCATTTGGGCACAAAGAGGGAGCAGGGCCAGGACAGGGCTTGTGGGGCTGCTGGAACAGGGAGAGGAGGTGTTCTTCCACACTGGGTTTCAGGATGACCAGTTTTATGGGATCAGGGCTGCTCGCTGCCCTGTGCTTCACCCATCCAGCTCCTCTCCCCATCGGCTCCCAGGAGAGCTCAGCTCCCGGGCTTGTGTCTGCAGAGCCTGAGCTGGGCAGCTCCTCCTGCATTACAAACCCTGAAATCAGCACCTGTGCAGCTCCTCCTGCATCACACTCCAAAATCAGCACCTGTGCAGCTCCTCCTGCATTACACATCTGAAAATCAGCACCTGTGCAGCTCCTCCTGCATCACACATCCAAAATTCAGCCCTGTGAGCCCTGTGAGGAGCTGGTCCTGGCTGGTGTCCCTGAGCAGCCAGCCCAGCACCAAGAGCTGCCCCTCACTCCAGACATTGTGGGGAAGGCACCATAACCAGGGGCTGCCTCTGAGCCCTGGATTTGTCCCCAGCTCCCACTGACCCCACACAATTCAGTGCTCACACTTGTGGCTTTGTGGGATCTGTTTAGTCTCCAGCTCAAGAAGGCCCATGAGCATGTCCTGAATTTTAAACAGGTTGGTTTTTAGAGCTGGGGCTTTATGGCTGCAATTTAATTGGTTTGTTCCTCCAGGTTTGTACAACAGTGGGATGGGGCACTGGCACAGGACATTGTGCAGCCCTTGAGTGCAGGGTGGGACAGCTCTCTGTGCATGGATACTGGGGATAAGAGCCAGAAAAAACTCTGTCCATATAGAGGGGACCGAATTGGAGACTCAAATCAGGGGGAGGAAAGCCCTGGATATCAGACCATGTAACGGTGCAAACCTGGGACATTTCCTGCCTGCAAAACCTGCAGGCCCTCAGGATTTTCCATTCAGAAGGTGGGGTCTACAAACTACATCCCCAGTGGGGTTTGGGACACACCTGCACAAGGTAGCCTGGCAGAGGTGGGAATGGCTCCCCATCCCCAGGGCTGAGCTGTCCCTGCACAGTCCCATCTTTACAGGGACCGTGATCAGCCCTTGCTGTGTTTTGGGGGTGGGCAGGGAGGGTCTGTAGTGTTCTGAGAAAGAGCAGGTTCCATACCTGGAACAGTAATTGCTCCATTTACATAAAACATATCCATTAATTGCCTGAGTCTCTGTACTCCCTGATGAGCTCACTGCCTCCCCAGACCTCACATGCCTCCGGCTTTATTTATAGGTTCCCCTGACCTTTTCATTACTCAGAGTCTCTCATGGATCCTGTCCTCTGTATGTTACCACATCCCTTTTTCTTGTCCCGTCTGACATTTAATTTTTATTAACTGTGGTGTGAGGTAAAGCTGGTATTCTTTGTTTTCCACACTGTGTTCTTCTCCTGCTCTCCAGGCCACAGAAAGTCACTCCAGAATCACTTGGGAGAATTTTTTCCTTGACATTCTGAGATTTTCCAGCAGGACATGGAAGATTAAACCTGGGTTTAAGGTTAATAATGTCTCCCTGAGGCCATGAGAACTGTACAGTGGGGTGCACGAACACAAGCCTCACTGCTGACCTGCAAGGGTGCAAGTGTGGGTCAGTCTCCTGTACACCAGAAGGTGAGCACTGGTCACTGGAAAGCCCCTCTGCGCCTCCTGGTTCTCAGGTGGCTGGCTCTCATTCCAGTTTGTGCAAAAAGCAGGAGCACATGCTGGGATTTGGGTATGATGGAGGCATGTTGTAGTTTTCCAGCCGTGTTTAACGTTTGCCACACCCTTTGCTGAGGAATCTCTTCTTGTTACTCGTTTAACTGAATAATCACATTAACTCAAACAGTTTAAGCAGAAAACATCCAAACCAGGAATATTTGTGAGAGACAGATTTAAAGAGACTTCCATTAGCTGCACTTCATTTGGGAGGTTCCTACCAATTAACAGCAGCCTTCTTTCACTCTTGGATGATGTGTTGTCTCCTGAACTTTACTGGCTAATTAAAAAATCCTTCCCTCAAAAAAATTAAATTCTCTTCATTTTTTTGGTGAGTCACAGTGCATGTTTCAGTGAGAAGTGCCTCACGCTGAATTTATAGCCTGCATGAATCTGTATACAAACATGTTTGTACAAACATTTCTTGGAATGGATCCATAGCTCAGTTCTGACACTAATGGACAGCAGAGAAGCACGAGCTAATGCCAAATCTCACTAAATTAAATCCTTTAATTCTGTCCAATAGAGCAGCTAAATTCCCAAATGCTGGGAGGGAGAATCCCAAATAAAGGCACTGGGATGAGTGGTTTTAAAGCAGAGAGGGGGTGCACGGGGGGCTCCAGCCCAGGCACCCTCGGGGAGCAGAGGGAGCTGCCAGGAGTCCCCAGCTGGTGCCAGAGGTGGGAGCAGTGGTGGCCAAGCCCCCCCCAGCCATGGAGAAGCCCTAAGAGCACTCAGCACACACTGCTGGGGGAGGGACAGGCTGTGGGTCCCTGTACCTGGGCTTTGGTAAAGCCTCTTCCAGCACTTCCCGGAGTATTCTGCTGAGAAACCCTCTGCTGGTGGCCTGGCCGGTGTGCTCAGGTAACACCCAGCACGGTGGGGAATGGGTTAAACCCAGCTGGGCAGGGCTGGTGCTCCCCAAGGCTCAGCCTGGCACCAGGCCCGCCCAATGTCATTGTGGAGGGGACGGGATGGAGGGCACCCCTGTCAGTGCCACCCAGCTGGGTGGGTGTGGGTATGCTGTGGTGTGTCTGTGTGTGTCTGCGGCTGTGGGATTGGTGTGAGATTGGTGTGGCTGTGGCTGTGGGATTGGTGTGGGATTGGTATGGCTTTGGCTGTGGGATTGGTGTGGGATTGGTATGGCTTTGGCTGTGGGATTGGTGTGGGATTGGTATGGCTTTGGCTGTGGGATTGGTGTGGGATTGGTATGGCTTTGGCTGTGGGATTGGTGTGGCTTTGGCTGTGGGATTGGTGTGGCTTTGGCTGTGGGTTTGGTGTGTCATTGGTGTGGCTTTGGCTGTGGAATTGGTGTGGGATTGGTGTGGCTGTGGGATTTGTGTGAGATTGGTGTGGCTTTGGCTGTGGGATTGGTGTGGGATTGGTGTGGGATTGGTGTGGCTGTGGCTGTGGCTGTGCTGCAGGGCAGGGGCTCTGCAGAGGGATGGGCACGGGCTGGAGCCCTGGATCCAACAGGGCTACCAAGGCTGGGTGCCGGCTCCTGCACTGGGGTCACACCAACCCCATGGAGCTCCAGGCTGGGGCAGAGGGGCTGGGAAGTGGGAAAGGCCCTGGAGGTGCTGTGCCAGTGGCTGGGCACGAGCCCAGGTGGGCAATAGGCCAAGGGCACCTGGGCTGTGCCAGCCGTGGGGTGGCCACAGGCCCAGGGCAGGGATTGTCCCCTGCGCTGGCCCTGCTGGGGCACCTCCAGTGCTGGGGGCAGCCCTGGGCCCCTCTGACAAGGACGACATTGAGGGGCTGGAGCGTGTCCAGGGCAGGAACGGAGCTGGGAAGGGGCTGGGGAATTCCTAAGGGAGCTGGGAAGGGGCTCAGCCTGGAGAAGAGGAGGCTCAGGAGGGACCTTGTGGCTCTGCACAGCTCCTGACAGGAGGGGACAGCCGGGGGGGTCGGGCTGTGCTCCAGGGAACAGGGACAGGAGGAGAGGGAATGGCCTCAAGCTCTAGGGGAGGTTTAGATTGGATATCAGGGAAATTTTTTTTCCTGGAAAGGGCTGTCCAGCCCTGACACAGCTGCCCAGGGCAGGGAGGATGGAGGGTGGAATTCCCATTCTGTGTCAGCTGGGGACATGGTTTAGTGGTGGCCTTGGCAGTGCTATTGTCCCTGGCTGCTGTTGGACTTGATGGTCGTAGAGGGTTTTTCCACTTCTGTGGCTCTAATACAAAGTTTTCTATGTGAATATTGATATAGTCAATATTCCAAAATGATGGAATATTTCACATTGCTTTTAGATTAAAAGTTGAAACCAAATCTCTGAATTTCTCACGGGACTCTGGTATTATTTACTGAGCAATAGTATTGTGCTACTGTGTGTACAGGGGAATATCAGATGTCTGGAAGAATTAATGAATATTCAAGGAGTTCTGCTTTGCAATGAGCTTCAGCTGAAAGCTGTGTTCATTCATATACATTTAAGTAAAGCTTAGATTTGCTCATTTTTCATAAATCTTCTTTTGAAGAGAGGAAAACAATCAGGCTGTGCTTTTATAGAGTGAATTTAAAATTAAAATTAGACATTTAGGTGTCATTTCAGTTGTAAAGTAGCCCTTAGTCTGATGGTTGGAACAGGGTTTCCAATTATGTTTAATTTGTATGCACAGGGCTTGGTTAGACAAAGTATTAAGGATTCTTACTTGTTCATAATATTTCTATCATGTGCAGGGCTTTTCAACACCCTCACTAAATTAGTTCTTGGAAGCCCTTGTTCACTATATTAACGTAATCTATCCCACACATAGTAAAACAAACTGTTTGGCCTTTCAAATGAGAGGACCCCAATCTTAATAAATATTGAATTATAAAGCCCCTGCGTGGGGAATACAAGCTAATTCTTTTCTCTTTGCACCAGCTGTGAGCTGCTCTGTGTGATGTATGGCACAAACTCTCCAGGAAAGAGGAGCAAATTGAAAACACCACCCCTGTGGGTTCCCTTATTAGACTGGAAGTGACTGTGAAATTTGCAGGACACAGCTCATTAAAACAAGGCTGGCAATCTGTGACCCTGGAGTGGGAAGAGGAGATCCATGCTGGAAAACAGGCTGTTGCTTTGATTGGGGGGAACTTGGCTAGGGAGGAGGAAAATGTGTGTGGCTGCTTGTTAACCCCCTCCTCACCAGAGCTCCTTACGAGCTGCAGAAGGTGAGGCAGCAGTGGCTCAGGCCCGGGTGGAGATGAAGGGATGGGTTCCTGGAGAGCTGCTGGTGCTGCCCATCCCAGCTCCACACTCCCAGGGCTGTTTGTGCTGCTTGGGCACTGAATGGTGCAGAGGAAATATCAGTGCCTGCGTGTTTCATCAGTGGGAACTCAGCACAGCGCAAAACCAAGGGCTGCAGAGCTGCTTGTTCATTACTGAGATATTTAATTGCTATTAATTTAGAGATAATTGCAGTGAGCCCCCTGACCCAGGCAAGTGTATCAAGGAGAAGATTTTCACAAAATCCCAGGATGGGTCAGGCTGGAAGGGACCTCAGAGGGTCACCAGGTCCCTGCTCCCTGCTCCAGCAGGGCCACCCCAGAGCACAAGGCACAGGATTGTGCCCTTGGTTCTGGAATATCTGCAGTGAGAGACACTCCACACCTTCCCTGGGCAGCCTACTCAGGGCTGGGCACTGCCCAGGGCAGCAGTTCTGCCTCCTGTGAGGGGAATTGCTGGGATCAATCCCTGCCCTTGGCTCTGGGGCCATCGCTGGGCCTGGGGCAGAGCCTGGGCCTGCTCTGACCTCTGCACACAGGGACAGACCCAGGGACAGACTGGGACAGAAGACAGGGACACCCAGGGACACCCAGAGCTGAGGCCCCTCTCAGCTGGGGCTCCTCTCCAGGCTGAGCAGCCCCAGCTCCCTCAGCTTTTCCTGGGCACCGAGATGCTCCAGGCCCTTTCTCAGCTCTGCAGCCTCCACTGGCCCCACTCCAGGAGGAGCCAGAGCTGGGCACAGCACTCCAGGTGTGCCCCCAGAGCTGGGCACAGCACTCCAGATGTGCCTCCAGAGCTGGGCACAGCACTCCAGATGTGTCTCCAGAGCTGGGCACAGCACTCCAGATGTGCCTCCAGAGCTGGGCACAGCACTCCAGGTGTGCCTCCAGAGCTGGGCACAGCACTCCAGATGTGCCTCCAGAGCTGGGCACGGCACTCCAGATGTGTCTCCAGAGCTGGGCACAGCAGTCCAGATGTGCCTCCAGAGCTGGGCACAGCACTCCAGATGTGCCTCCAGAGCTGGGCACAGCACTCCAGATGTGTCTCCAGAGCTGGGCACAGCACTCCAGATGTGCCTCCAGAGCTGGGCACAGCACTCCAGGTGTGCCCCCAGAGCTGGGCACAGAACTCCAGGTGTGCCTCCGGGGCTGGGCACAGCAATCCAGATGTGTCTCCAAGGCTGGGCACGGCACTCCAGATGTGTCTCCAGAGCTGGGCAGGGGGGCAGGATCACTTCCTGACCTACTGGCAGTGCTCCTCGCAGTGCTTCCCTGGATATACCATTGGCCTCCTTGGGCCCCAGGACAAAGTGCTGGCTCATGGACAACTCCGTTCCATCCTGGGCTGTCCATGGAATGATCTCTTGGAGAGCCTGGTGTTGAATTCCATCCTTCTGTGCTTGGTGTGTGGAAAGGCTCAGCTGCAGAGGAGCTGTCCTGGCTCTGTAAATCAGCACTGTCAGAAGCCAGACCAGACCCAGACTGCACAGCCAATCTCACTTGCCCTCAGGCACAAATCCTTAAAATTCCACTGTGTGAGTGTGCAGTTGGGTGCTCCCCAACCCAGCCTAGTGCAGTTTGGTGCTGAATATTCAGCTATCAGTTGTTTGCACTGATGAAAAGAACAGGATAATTTACCCCAAACTTACTCTAGGTTCTAATAAATCCCATTTTCATACCACCAGAACCCAGGGAAAAAACAAGGCAAAAATATTAACATTTTCTGCTTGAAAAAGCAGCTCTCCTAGTAGTTAAGTTCAATCCCTTAAGTGATCATCTAATTCTAGTCTGACATTTTCTGTAAGTGAATAAACCTGTATCTTAATTCTCCCCCTGTCAAAGATTAAATAGTGCTACGTCAGCTTTTAGTGTGATTGATCCAAATAAAGACCATGAAGAATGTAGCCTGGTTGGAAACATTCAATGAAATCATACATTTGGGGAAGGCTGCCCCCATCCCTGCTGATGTGGAAGAGCTGGGTTGTGGGAAGAGAAATGCTGGGATGACAACACAAACTGATGTTGCTCTGCATGAGGAAGAGGAGAGGCTGAGTACAAAAGGAGCTCAATAATTGTGAGTGAGATCCATGCTCTGATGGCTTGGGAAAAGCACATTCCCTTGAGCCAGATCCAGCTGGATTTCCAAAATGACCATTCAGTCACACATGAAGATTTTGGCCCTGCTCACCATAACAAAGAACCAAACCCCTTATCTGTGACATGTGGGGGATTGGTAACTTCCCCTTGGACTTGGAACTTTCCTTTAGGAAGAGTGGCAAGTGGGGGTGCAAACAATGAAAGTCTTACAAATGTCTCATGCCATTTGTGTCAATATTGCTGTTCTCCTTAGGGAGACTGAGGGATGGAGGGACACCTGACTTGAAGTGACAACAAGGAAAAGGCTCTATGTTGTTGAACTTCGTGCTAGTGCAGTAGTTGTCCATCTTCTCCCTGTGAGTATTCTGGAGTCTGAACCATTTCATTTGTTTTTCAGTTGAAAATAAGTTTTAAATTCTTCCTGCTGTAATTCTGACATGGGAAAGCTGCCTCTTCCTCATCCAGATCAATTCAGTGATTCACTCCTTACACAGTCTGCTGATGGTTATGAGGATGGAATTACAGGCTTTGTAAATGGCTGTAAAACACATGGCTCCAAAGTGGTTTATTTTCATATCTGAGATTTTAGAAAGTGAACTTAAAAGAGCTGTAGTTTTCCTTGTGTGCTAGGAGGCTGGAGAGAGGATTTTTTGAATATTTGATCCACACAAAGTGCAGATGGGAAGATTGCTGGACAGGTGGGGAGAAGGAAAGAGAGAAAGAAAACAAAGAAAGAAAACAAGGGAAAGAAGAAAGCCAGGAGCACACAGGTTTATTTTTAGGAAGTGTTTATTCTTAGAGTGGGAACTCACAGCCAGGCTGCATTCAGCAGGGCATCTGCACACAGTGTTCTGACCTGCAGGTGCCCAAATACCCTTCCAGAGCCCCACACAACCCCAGCAGCTTTGGGTCATCCCAAGAGAAGTGGCTGATTGCTTTTGCACCTATGCTATTAATAACTGAGGTGGAGGGCAAAACTGATAGGTTTTAAATAATGGGATCATTCCTTAAAGTCAAATTATATTGGGCTTATGCATTTGTTCCCATCCCAATTAAATTTGTGGTCCTCTCTCTTTGAACAGTGCACGTTCCAAAGATTAAGTAGAAAGTTACTGGAAAAACTCTGAACTGATAACAAGGGATTAATATTTCTTACCTAATTGTCACTGAGATGGATGGTTTGGGAATATTTCCAAGACTACACTTGCTTTAGTAGCCACACTTGCAGCACACCTTGCTGAAGGCTAAGCAAGTGCTGAAGGACAGGGATGTGTTTCCTCATGGCAACCCTAAAGATCCTGGGATGAGCTGACCCAGCCTGGCCCCCATGATCCCAGTGATTACACAGGGAATCTTCAGCACATCTGGAAAGTTTGTTCAGTAATTAAATTACTCATCTGGGACTATGAGTCTTAAACTTCCTCTGTGGGTATGTTGGACCCCTTGTGGAAGGCTGTGCTCCCACACGGAGAATTTCAGGAAAGTTCCAGCTGGGATGCAGTAATTCAGGCCCTGGCTGAGGGGATGCTCCCCTTGACGGCTCCCGCTAGGAATGGTTACAAGGAGAGAAGGATAATGAGGACAGCAGCTGAAGGAGTAAAGATGCCCGCCCTTGCCCTTTCCCTCCTGCCCCCACCCCCAGAGCCACAAGTGCTGACAGAACTCTGGTTCCCATTTGTCCTCCCGTTCTAGGGGAGGGATCCTTTCCGATCGCCAGGTCCTTGAGGGGTGTGAAGAGTAAACGAGGTGTGAACAACACATCAAGTGGGCAGCACAGGGAAGCGGAGCCGTGAAAGCATTTGCTCCGTAAAAATAGAACGGGGCTGTTGGCAGCAAGAGGTGTCTGGAACAGATAAAGGCGGCAGTGAGTGATGGGAGTGGGGTTGTTTTATTAACGCAACAGTCTGAGCTTCCTGACCTTATGGGAGAGGACGGAGCTGGGCAGGACAGGTGAGCCTGTAACTTGTTCTCAGCGCTGGGAGGATTGCAGCTCGCCCGATTCAGTACGGAACAGCCACGGGCAGTGTTTGTCACCTCCCCTCAGCCGGAATGGGGAGCACAGGGCAGATTCACTCCTAGCGATGATCCCGTGGAAAGGCGTGAGCTGCACTCCCGTTTCCTTTAATGGGCTTTACTGTGGAGGAGCTGCAGCTCTGGAGTCCCCCTGGAGCCCCAGCATCCATCCAGCCGCTGCTCTTTGATCATCCCTGGGCACTGGGAAGCTTGTCTGTGTGCTTGGAATTAGCGTGGATGTTCTTCTCGGGTGAAATATTTATAAATCAAGGGGAAATTTTCTGACTAAACAATAAATCACAGCGTGGGTTTGCTATGAACATCCCTCGTGTATAACTGTCATAGCACAGCACTGCCTCCAATCCAGGGATCTCATCCATCCCCATCCCACAGAGATCAGCATATCACCAGCAGAAAGTGATTTACCAGACAAGTCCCAGTTCCTGCCTGTATTATTCCATGATTTATGGCTCATCTGATGTGGCTGTAGCTGGAGTGCAAGACAGAATCTGTTCTGCAACACAAACAAAGGGTATTAGACTAACAGATCTGATATTGAAAGATGGGTATCTCTTTGCATGGCAGCTCTCTGGCCTGTTGTTTATTTGCTGTCTCACTCAACTGCAGCTCTAGCCTTGCTGCTCTGTTGCCAGAAAGGCTAAAGCATAAAATGGAATTACAAGTATGAACAGCTGTGGGTTGTGTCACTTAGGAACACACAGCAACCACTGGAAGGGCCACGAAGAATGGGCAGGGACAGCAAACGGGAGCTCAGCACTCAAACCTGTGAGGTTTCCCCCACTGGCTCCAGGATTTCAGGTTTGGCCTGGCAGGAGCAACAACTCTGAATGAGACTTCAGCCACTCCATGGCTTTTAAAAACATTAATAGAGCATCTAAATTTAGAGCACTGCACTTCTGTTTCATTAAGAATTCCACTTTAGACAGACTCCATGGAATGTGCCCCCAGAGCAGCTCCACTCTGCTGCTGCAGGGACTAACAGGAGCTCCCACTCCTCACCCTCAGCTGCTCACAGCCTGGGGCCTTCCTCACCTGACATCCCTCCTCATTCCTGACCTTGAACCTCAGCTGGCCCCCGTTCTTCAGATGTCATGGGGCAAATGCTGCCCAGCTGAAGCCACTGAAACAAAGCTGGTTTTAGCTTTCAACCGAGTGAGGAGGCCTGGTGTGAGTGCCTGCAGAGAAAAGGAACTTATGCTGGTTTGCAAACATCACTGGTGTTCGAATTGCCCTTCTGTGCTGTTTTGGGGTGAGCAGGTAGATAAATCCAGGGGTTCTTACAGATCTCATGGAAGCTGAGACTCAAAATCAATGCTGAAATCAGGCTTCAAACAGCAATGCAAAGAGCTGAAATCAGGCACTCCTCTTCTGGACACCTCAGCCCAGCTTTGGGCACTGAGCCTCTCGCTTAGAGGGCTTTGGATGCTGCCAGGTGTCCTGCTGGTGGATCATGTTACCCAGGAGCCAGCAGAAGCCCTGGGGCAATGAGCTGAAACTTTAGGAAAGACAAGTACTGGTGTAACAGATGGGACCTTGGCCCAAAGCTTAGAAATAATGCGAATTAGAAGTGTGTTACCAGGGAAAAGCAAGATCAAATGCTTTAAATCACAATATATTACACTTCCCCCCAGCACTTTGGCAATATACAGGCTTAATGCCTCTTTTTTCCCCCTTTTTAAGGGGAAGAATGCCTCACTGTGGACTTACCTAAACAGCTCGGGAATTTTTTAGTACTTGATTATTCTAAAATATTGAGGGTTTGTTGCATTTGAGCAGATGGACTTGAAATCCCTGGTTTGCATCTTGATTCTCTTTGGCCTCATTTGTTAAAGGTAGAGGGATTGTTAGGCCAGAGGCATTTCTGTCATCTCTTGGGAGATGGTGCATGTGACTTTTTGTTTTCCATGGAAACCGAAGCAGGAAATAGTTAACAAAAGGCTCCCAGCTCTGCAGTGTGAGAGAGCAGGTTAAGAGGTTTGGGAGGAGAAAAAAACCCAGAAAACAAGAGTATCACTCTTAGCAGCAGCCAAGGGCAGAACTCTCCAGATCTCCTGTCAGAGCCTGTTCTGGGGCAGCCAGGCTCACTCTCTCTTCTCCAGAGCCTCGTGTGGTTTGAGGGCTCCACAGACCTTCCTCACCCTCCCCTTGAGCCTGAAAATCCTCACCAAAGAGCTCTGACAAACTTGGGGAGATAATTTGGTCTAAAGTTTGCAAAAGCACCTGTCTGGCCTCCTCAGAGCAGGAAACCTCCCTGGTTTAGAAGTGGTGATTCCAGGGCTGTTTGGAGCCCTGGCCACCCCCATTTGACT
The DNA here is from genome assembly GCF_017590135.1 of Pyrgilauda ruficollis. NCBI lineage: Eukaryota > Metazoa > Chordata > Aves > Passeriformes > Passeridae > Pyrgilauda > Pyrgilauda ruficollis. The sequence continues at coordinate 641,866 of NW_024526822.1, read as the reverse complement.
GGAGGTTTCCTTGCTCTGGGCATCACCTGTGGAGCCTGACCCAGCAGGCAGCTGGGGCGTGGGGCTGGAGAGCAGCAGAGGAGCCACAGGAAGGTGCCACTCATGGGCTGACACAGCCTGGCTTCCTGCAGGAGAGTGTCCACCAGGGATGTCTGTTGGGATCTTCCACCTTCCCCCTCTGCTGCCTCGGTTTCTCCTTTGGTGTGCAATGGGCATTCTCCCTCTCAGCTCTTCTGTGACTTCACTGGTGCTGCTGAAAGGTTAATGCTTGAGAGGGGTCATGCTGGAGGTCTGTTCTTGGTTAATTTTCTCCTCGTGGCCATGGGCTGTGGAAGAGAATTTCCCTGCTCTCTCCCGGGGTATTTTGTCACAGCTCTCACATCCCCTCTGCCACAGCTGTTCCCTGGGGAGCTCCCAGCCTCTGCTTTTCCCTGGCTGGCTATGCAGGAAAGGAGGACTGCGATTTAAGAGCAGAGCAAAGCATTCAGAGCCACAAAAGCACCCGGAGATTCAAAGCCTCCCCCACCTGTGTTCCCAGGGAACTTGCTGAGTCTCAGCAGTCTTTTCCTGAGCACAATTGTGCCTGGAAAGAACCTGTCTGAGCATTGTACAGCACAGGACACACTTTTAAGTGCTTTTTTCTTCCTTTTTTTCCTGTATCCAAGGCCTTTCTCCCTTTGATTTATGGATTTGGAGCCCATTTTTAATTATTTGCCCTGAAAAGCTGCCTGAAGCAGGGCTCAGCAGGAGTCAGACAGAGGCAGCTCAGCCCTCCTGGCTCGGCACAGCAGCCTTCCATGGGAATGACCATTCCCAGGTATGTGAGGGGCACAGCTCCCTGCTCTTTGGGGTGGGCATGTACTTGGGTGTGCTGGGCAAACTCAGGCTCCAGCACTTCACATCCACCCCATCCCCCTGCCCCACAGGGCACACAGGGACTGTCACAAGGCCCACTACAGACACAGAACATTCCAGCAAGGCAAATCACCCTGGATGTGATGCCTAAAGGCATTTTCAGTGCTGGGAAATAAGGGCTCATTTATTCCCTTGAAGATTTCTGCTCCAGGATGAATAGCAGTGATGGAACTCTGCCACAGAGCAGGCAGGTCTGCACAGCCACCCTTGTACTGCCTAGCAAGACCTGTTTGGGTCTGGGAGCTCCGATTTCCCTGTCTCAAGATGCTTTGAAAGGCTCTGCCTTGATTGCACTTCCATCCACTTGAGATAAATAATTGTGTTATCAGTCCACAGCAAAGCCTGAGCCTCCAGGGCTCCACAGCAGCAGCACTTCCAGCCTTGCAGCAGCCCTGCAGCTCCCAGTGCTCACACAGCATGGGGACCCAGAGCAGCTGGGGCTGCCCCTGGATCCCTGCAGTGCCCAAGGCCAGGCTGGACTTTGGGGCTTGGAGCAGCCTGGGACAGTGGGACGTGTCCCTGCCATGGCAGGGGTGGCACTGGATGGGGTTTAAGGGCCCTGCCAACCCAACCAGCTCTGGGATTCTGTGATTCTCTTCCCCACTGACTCTAGAGATCATCCTCCACTGTGCATGGTGGGATGCAAAACTTCCTCCATGGGTAAATCCTATTTCAGCTGCCTTAAATAATTTCTTCCTCAAAAAAGCTTACCACAGCTTTCTGCTGGAAGCAGGGGGATGGTTGTCAAAGCCTCAGGAAACCCCTTTGATGTGGGGCAGGCAACTGGGAGAGGTGGTAATGAGGTGCTGGGAGAACTTCAGTCAGCAGGGAGGGAGAGCAGCAGCTCTGAAGCTGCCCGAGCAGCAGGGCCCCTGTGCTGACACACCACAGTGTGAGGGGATGGCTGATTGAGGCTTACAGGCCTCCAGTGCTTTAGGGACAGACTCATTCTGTGCCTCTAAACAGAATTTCTGGACTTGCAAATTTATGGAAACACTTTTTTGGTCAGCAACAGAGGGAGCAAACAGGTATTCAGTTATCAGGTCATATTTGTGTGCCCACCTCACTCCACAGTGAGGTTCCTGCCTGCAGGCTGCTTAAATTGAGAGTTCTCTGGGGCAGGACCTCTGCCCTTCTCCTCTTGCAGGGCTCAGAATAGAAAGGGATTGGAGCCCCAGGAGGAGTGCACTGATACCATGGCTATAAATAAGGGCTGGTGGCAGGACTCTGCTGGGGCTTTGTGCCAGCCACGGCAGGCGAGGCTCTGCTGGAGGCTACAGCGGCCAAGAGCAGAGCTGTGCACTGCAGATAGCCCTGCTCCTGGCACAGGGGCACCTCCCTCGTGCTGCACCTCGAGGCCACTGCTGCAGGACCACACGTGGCTGGGCTGGGTTAGGGACCTGCTCCCAACTGTTCCCCAGCTGGAGAGGTGTCATCATTGAGTGGGAAATGACACAGAGCCACCAGAAGGCTGGTTTGCACAGAGCACCCGTCTTTCCTTCAGATCCTCTCTTTTTATACACCGTTCAATACAGATAGACCTGGTTGGTCAATTAATCAATACATTTCACCTGATTGGCTAATTAACAAGATGTCTTTCTTATAAACAATCTTTGAAAAAATAAGAAAACGGAGAGTAGGAAAACACCACCTCCAGGGTGTTTATAATAATAAGCTATCATTGTTTATCTTCAACTCCCTAAAGTCTCTCAGGCCGATTCTGGGAAAACTGATCCAGTTTTCTCGCTCTCTGGCCAGGCTATCACATCCACAGAGACGTGCAGGGACAGCCAGCACTGTCCCCAGGCTGTGTCACCCAGGGCAGCTCCACAGCTGGGGCGGCAGCCACCTCCTGACGCTTCCCCTGAGCCTTCCCACCTTTGCTCTCCCCAGAAATGCTCCTGCTCTTTCTTCTGTGGGGCTGGGTTGTGTGCCCTGCTGCTGCCAGCCCTGTGCTCCAGGGACACTGAGACCTGGCTGGGACAGCTGAGCCTTCCTGGGAATGCTGTGAGTTATGGGATGCTGAGTGCTGTACCCACAGCATCCATCTGGACCAGACCTCTCCTCTGGAGAGCTGCTGTGAGCACAAACTCTGAATGGATTCCCCGCCCAGCATCCTCCCTCACAGACCTGCTGCATCTCAAAGGCAGGACCACAGCTCGCAGCATCCTTTGCTGAATTAGGCAGAGCTGAGCTTTGGTCTGGGCTAAGCCTCCAAGGCCTGATTGTAAATCACAAATGCAGATTGTGTGCCAGACAGATTTTTATCTTTTCCTAACTAAAGTACTGCTGGTAGCTCCAAAGTACTGGAGGAATTTTCCCTGCTGCAAGTGTGGACGCTGGGGAGGATAACAAAGTGTGTTTGTGTGGCTTGGGCTGCTACTTAAGTCAAGAAGAGACTCCAGCTCCTCATTAGAAAGTACCATTTTACCTTTTTATTGTTTTTTAATGAAACCATTTTTTTCCCGAAAGAGAAGAGAATTGCCTTTTTCCTAAGTGGACATTTTCATGAAAAAATAATCCCTGAGTTTTCATTACAGTCTTGAACAAGAACTTGAAAATAAAATCTGCTTGTTTCTTCCCCTGGCACTCTGTAAAAAGGAATAATAGAAGAAAAAGAGAGCAAATGTGAATTCTCAACACACATTTTTGTGGACAGAGTGGAAACATGTAAAAGCTTTTACAAAAGGTTTTGAGATGTTATGAATTGAGTTGACATTTTCCAAAGTCCTCATAAATCCCACTGGATTATTTTGGGTGGATTTCAGCTCTAAGCCCCAAAAACCAGAGTTACCAAGTGGGAGCAATGTGGTTTTGCTCCCAGGTATCTCCCGAGGCTCTCAGGACTCCCTCCAGCTGCTGAGGGAGCAGAGCCTGCTGGGATCCCTCTTTTGTGTTCTCCTGGGATGAAAAGTGTGGTTTTGCTCTGGGAGGAAAATAGCTTTGGTTTGGCTGGAGGGGCTGAACTCTCCTGGTGGACATGAGCGCTTCTCCTTGACTTCGGTGCTGCTTTGGGCTGGGAGGGACAGGCTCAGGTCCCGTGCTGCCTCTTGCCCTGCTCCCCTGAGGACAAGGAGCAGCCACGGAGCAGCAGGAGGAGAGGAACCTGGAAGGAGCTTGCCTGCTGCCCTCCTGGTGTCCGTGGCCAAAACCAAGCTGGCTGCTCTCAGAGGGCCTCAGTGCAGGTACTGTCCTAGGGGTGCCAGGGCTGGTGCCTTTCTCGAGGTGGGATTGTGCTGGTGCAGTGGCTGTCTGGTGTCCTTGCTGTGCTTTGGGCTCTGGCTGTGCTGCCAGTGCTGGTGTGAAGGACGAGGGCACCAGGCAGTGACCAAGCTGTGTCTTTGTCAAGAGGTGCTTTTTGCTTTGCTGAGCACTGAAATGTGGACAGTCTCGCTCAGTTCCACCCTGCTCTGCCCGTGGGGTTCTTGCCAAAGCCCCCTTTGCCCCTGCCCCCCTAAGGTCACAGCAGTAGCACAGCCTGTGCCTGGTGCTCAGGGGTTTCCAAAGCTCCCATGGGTGGCTGCTGCCACTTGTACAGAGGGAGAAGCTGAAGCACAGAGCAGGCAAGTAATGGCATAAATCTTAAAAGCAGGTTTGTATGGAAACTTGCTGGGTCTGAGAACTTTTTATGAACCCTCTGTTCAGCTCTCTGACCTCCTCCTCAGCTGCTGACAGGGTTGTGATAGCCCAAAAAGCAGGAATTCCTCATTGGCTACAAGAGTCCAGCCCAAAGAGTCAGTGAGGTATTGCCCACCTTGCCCTTAGACCTGCTTAGGGCCCACTGTGTCTCTGTGACCCACCTGTGAGGGGGAAACTGAGGCACAAAATCCCAGGGTTTGCAAACCCCCCGCTTGTGCAGGCAGGAGAACATTGCTGGAAGCTGCAGCACTTCTGGAGAAAGATGCTGGTGGCAGAGCAGATCCTTCTCCTGTTTGGCATAGCTGGCACTGAAGGACTTTGTGGGGTTTCTCCTCCCATTTGGCACCACAAGGGCAGCACCTTCCCAAGGCTTTGCCTCCTTTCTGTCCCACTGGATTCTCTGGACACCTGGAACTGTTGTCTCTTCTCTCCCAAATTCAGTACAAAGCTGCTTTTTATGCTGCCTGAAATCCGTGGCACAGGAGAATTTCCACCCTGCTAGGATCACTAACCTTCCTGCCTTTCCAGTATTTGCAGCTAGTGATAATTTCTTTGTTGTTTTGGTGATTGGTTTGTTTTTTCAACTATTATTTATTCAGGGAGGCTCTGGGACTGCCACCTGGTCAATGGGCAGAGCCTTCCCTCACCTCAGCAGGGCTCTGAGAGCACCAGCTCAGGCCAGCATGGAAATCACATGAATGGAAGCCCCTCGCAGGGCACCATTTGGGTTTGGGGGTTTTGTTTTCACCAACAGGACCGGACTGCTGGGGTACATTCCTTGAGCTCTATTGCAGCATCAGCCTCACTACATGGCTGAGGCAACAGAGAGATGGCAAAGCTCACATACAGCCAGCAGCAGCCAAATGTTTCTTTGTTACAGAGCATTTAAAAACTTTCTAGCCAATAGCACATTGCTAAAGCTTACAGACAGTTGTTTTAACCAATTACTACAAGCACACGTACACCTGCTTCACACAATGCTGGCTTGTCTTCTTTCTATTAACAATACACAACACACCTTTAGTAAGCTTAAAACCTTCTACTATCTTACATATTTTTCTGCAGTCTTAAGATCTCTCTTAACTAAACCTATAACTCAAGTTGTTGCTTCATGTCCTTACTTGCTGCATTATTGTAATTTTTTTCTACCTTCAGACTTTGTAGCTACAACTAGCTCTTAGTTCTCTGTTCTTTCTGTTCCTAAGGCCTGCTTTCCCAACTTTCTAAAAATCTTACCTTTACTATTTCCCACAGGTGCTCCTTGTTAGTGCCTTGCAGCTGTTAAACTTCACCTGTCCCCACTCTGGGGCAAGGAGCAGAGAGGTTTCCCACAGCATCATGAACAGGAAGAGGGCTCAGGGCTGGCACAACACAGCACAGCACAGCTTCTCCTGCCCAGGAACAGGGAGCTGTGGGGTTTGGGATTGACTGGTGCAGTCCCACCGTGATGCCCAAGTAGGTCAAGCACAGGTGTCCTGGAAGTGCCAGGAATTCACCTGTGGAAGGCAAAGGAGGAGCTGCTGTGCTGGGCTGAGCATGGGCTCCCTGCCCACCGCTCAGCAGGGCTGAAGTGCCTCTGGGGGTCTTTTCTCCAGCCCCAAAGGGAGATCATTCACGTGTTCAGGAGGCACCAGGCATCAGGAATGCCCAGAGGCACCAGGAACAGGCAATCCAGCCTGCCCTGGGACCTTGGGCAGAGTTAGCAAGAGTTAGCAGGGTTGCTGTGCCACGAGGTTGTGCTGTGGGCAATCCTTTCAGGCTGCCCCCAGTGCGGTAGGGAGGGTTTCCAGCCATGAAGGGGAAATGAATTCCTGCTGTATGGAGATTCATTTGCTGTCTCAGCCACCAACTGGGTGACAAAGCAGTTGAGGACGCAGCAGTGCAGCTGTTAATGTGTTTATTGGGATGAATATTACACATCATTCTCGGAGTGGTTCCATTTCTTTGCAGAAGGCACAAACCACAGCAGCAGGATTTAGGAATATGGACAAGCCTGTGTTTCCATAAAGCCATGCTTGATGGCAGGACATGATGAAGGTGTCCATCACATGAACACCCAGTGTTAAAGGCTTGCTTAAATCTGCCCTGTGATCCTGTGGAACTCCTCATGTTCTTCCAGGCTCAGCTTCCCACTTCCTTCTCCATTCCCAGTCTGCAGACTTCTCATTGCTGACCAGGTTTCTCCTTACAGATTTATTATCTGCATTTCTTGTTCTGTGGAATTGGACCACTCTGTGTCCCTGTTACCTGAATTCCCCAATCCCCATTCTGACCCTGCTGTAGTTGTGCTCTGTGCCCCATTTCCTTCTCCTGGACTCTCTGCTCAGGTGTTTCCAGTTCCCTCCCTTTCTTCCTCATGTTGTGCAGATTCTGATCCAATCCTGTGTTGTGCCACCCCCAAAGGCTCCTCCTGCTCTCCCTTTGGGGTGCCCATGTTCTCCCTGCTCCCATCAGGTGAGGGGGCCCAGAGGGGACATTGCAGGAGTGGGGGATGCTCCCTGTTACCTCTCCAAGGTTTTGCTCCCTAGGGAAGGGAGGTGTTAGCACTGCTGTTGGAAAGGGAGAAATTTGGTGCTATTTTCGAACCTTCAAGGCAAATCCTGCTTCAGGTGCATTGTTTGGATGACAAGGCAGACAAGGACGTGCCTGGATGCAAACTGGAATCCAGTGGATGTTTTCCATATCCCAAGAGATGTGATGGGTTTTCAGTGAGGCTTTGCTGGAGAACACTGTTGTACTGCCTGGATCTGCTGGGCAATATTTCTGTGGCTCCACAGTTAAGTTTTTATGGAGGCCTCGTTCTGTTTAATGTAGCTGTAGTTGGGTTATAAATTAATAATTCCTGCTGCTGGGACTGCTGTGTAGCAAGATGGCTTGTGTGTAAATAATTAATGCCATTAAATTCGTTGTGTTCCCTGTCTACAGCTCATTTACCTGCTGTGACTACAAATATTCCTCTGCCCGTTGGAGAAGGTGCTGGGAGATGCCAGGCGTGAGAGGTCTGTCAGGAAAGGCTCCTGCCCTGGTTAAATGGATCAGAAACTCCTGGGACAGGGAGTGCCAGCACAGTCTGGTTTGTAAACATGACAGGCTGAGGATTTCACCTTGGGTTTGGAGGCTGGGGAGGCCCAGGCTGTGGGAGATGGGCTTCCCTGGCACATCCATCCTGGGCAGCAGGAGGAGTTCCTTCATGGAAGGGGCTGCCCAGGGAGGTGTGGAGCCCCCATCCCTGGAGGTGGCACTCAGAGCTCTGGGCTGGGGACAAGGTGGGGATCACAGCTTGGGACTCAGTGATTCAGGAGGGCTTTTCCAACCTCAGTGATCCAGTGATCACAGCTCTGCCTCCTTCCCAAGCTCTTCCTCTTTGCTTGTAGCTCTTCTAGAATTATTTCAGTGCTTGTCCCTACCAGTAAACCAGGAACAATTGGAATTCTTCCCTGCTTCACATGCAAATTCCATGGGGTTTCCAATGTATTTTTTAATTTAAATTCTCCCATGTTTCCTTGGAAAGCAGCTCTCCAGAAGCAGTAAAGAATCCTTTCCAGCCTCAGGCACCACCACTCTGTGCTGCAGTGAACAGCGTAAGGTAATCACATAAGTCCTGCACAAATAAAGGTAAAAAGAGTACAAAATAAAATTTTAAAAAATCTTATTGTGTCCAAAAGATGTTTTCCTGAGTTCTAATGCACAGTCTCTAAAATGTTTTCATAGTTGCAGAAATTTGTGGGAAGCTGATGTTTCCAAGAGCTTTGATGCTGCTTTATTACTCCTGTATTAGGAGATTATTTCAGACCACACTGGTAATGCTTTTCTGTTGTGCTGTTGTCAATTCTCGTTTGTTTTCCCTCAGCCTTGCTGCTGCTCTCTTCTGCATGTGATGATCCAGGGCAACACTTGAGGGAATCCAGGGAAGACTGTGCTGGAATAACTTCCATCTTCTCCTCACACACCAGAAACCTGATCCTCTGACAGTAAGTAATATTTATGTGCTTTTATGCATCATACATAACCTGTAAAATTGTGTTATTGTCAAGTTACCATCATACATTATCTAGAAGCAACTTTAAAAGGTTGGTTTAGCTTTATATATAAATATTGATGAGAAATCTGAAGCATGTTTTTCTGCAGAAAATACTTATATCAGACACAAAATTTATCTGGAAAAGATGTTATCCCTTATGTTCCTGCTGAAGTCTACTTAGGAGACAGCCTGAGCCAGGCTGTGTCTGTATAAATAACAAAGACTATTAATTTGGGACCAATTTATTCACTGAAAAGGCTTCTGAAGAAACACATCAGCATATTGGAAATCACTACAAAGGATTTGGGTGATGTTTATTGAGGCTGAAGACAAATATTTGGGGTGGAAGGAAACAAGGAAGAAGTCCTGTAGTTGCAGGAGCTGAACAAAATGTGGCAGGGGCTTGTTGACTTCGAAACAACTGCGAGTTCTTAAAGTTTTTTATGAGGGAAGTTCCACTGCTCTTTGTTTTGGTTAAAAAACAGGTTTCTGTTTATCTGAGGAAAAGATTTTTAAATAGTGAAGGAATGAGTGACATTGGGATTCAAAGTTTGGCACTTGATCTGTTTGCTGTGGTTAAGCTTTATGCTGGGATTCACAGGTGATGGCCAGCAAGTGTCCAGCACCCCTGGCCAATGCTCCAGACAAACTGGAAAAGTGACCACTGCAGGTGACACCTCTTGTGGGGGCTGAGCTGGGAGGAGGCAAAGGAGTTACACTTAAACAGGAAAATGGGCTTTAATAGCTCCTTTTAAAGCTGCTGCAAACGGGCTGGGAATGGTTTATTGCAAGCCTGCAGGGGTGACCTCTCAGCCTGCCCTGCTCTGAGGGCTTTGCTGCCCTGCCTGGGTTTGGTGTGGGGGTTTGGAGGCTCCCCCAGGCCAGCCCAGCACTCTGCGTGATGCTGTTTGCACAGAGCATGGGGCATAATGGAACATGAAGTATTGTGCTCTTCCCTAACCTATTTACAGGACTTCATTACCATTGAATTTTACTGAGCATGTCAGGAGTGGAGAGGGAAATATAATCTAATAGGAAGGAATGTACCTCTCTGGAGCAGGGAAGCTGTGAGATAAAAAATGGGGTTTAGACAGGCAAATGAACTGATGCACTGGGGAAGGAACTGATCACACTCTTATTCTTCCCCCAAAAACAGGTTTAAATTCTTCCCACAACTTACTGTTGTGGCAATGTTCAAGTGTCCCAACCAGTATATTTTGTAAGGATTGAAAGGAATAACAAAGCCAAAGGTGATGGAAATAACTGGATGATACAGTGGACAGCAGTCAGCTGGGACTGGGATGTCTATAACCCTAAAATGCATTGATCAAATGCATGACTGTATCTCACTATCCCAGATTGTTTGCCTTGAAATGGAAGCAATTTAATCTTTAAAAAAAATAATGAAAGAGCAAACTGTAAATGAGACCTTCTGGCAGCAGGACAGGCTGTGGTCCCAGAGGCAGCAGCACAGGCCAGGATGACAAATGAGGTCATTAAAGTAAATAGTGTAAATTGAGTTTTGGCAGTGGGAAGGAATCCTTATTATGATGAAGGGCATTAATATGGGAAGAAGAAAAGGGGGAGGAGGAACTCACTGGTGACAGGCTTATCTGGGGCAGGGAGCAGTGTAATCCTGTGGCTACTCCTGCTGCTTCCCTCATTGCAAGGCAAGGAGTCCATTTAATTTCACAGGGTTTTCAGCAGGACAATGGTTTCCAAGTGCATTAAAGGTTATAAAGTGTCACCCCTTCAAACAGCATCCAGGAAGCTGCTGAACCAAAGCCTGGGATCCTTTACTCACTGGGTCTCATCTTTGACATCACATTTGCAGCACACTTCTGCTTTACCTGCTGATTTTTCATTTTTAAAGAGTTTCTTAATACGAGTGTTCAAAACCCTAGCACTTGGTTTCCTCTGGATAAAGGTGTTAAAGGCTGACCAGCCAGGGAATTCTGGCCTCTAAATCTGGGCTTCCTTAGGTGCTGGTGACAGCCAAGTTGATTATCCTGCTCGGATTAGCAGGGAGTTGTGACAGTCCTTAAGGTCACAGGGACTTCTTAAAGTTGTTGGGCTTTTTGAAGTCAGTGGGAATCAGTGGCTAACTCAGAATCCTCTGTGCAAAGTCTTGGGGTTGTTTTTGTCTGCACTGATTCTGAAATAAATCCTTGCTCCTGTAAGAGCAGATGGAACTGCCAAGTTTGGGCATTGCCCTGAGAATCTTGAGCCCCGAGTGTCACTGTCCTCTGGCCTTTTTGTGGCCACTCTAATTGCACTAGTGACACACTGTGTAAAGGCACCTTACAGGATGTTAATAACTAGGTAAGAGTTCATATGGTCCCATTAGTACACTAGAGTTCTGTGGTTTTGTTCTCCTAGGTTCAGTTCCTGTGCTCATCCTATTGTGAGGATGAATCACTTGTGAAAAGCAGTTTGAATTAATGAAAAACAGATTTTGGCTTAAACAGGATTGTCTTTGAGGTCCCTTCCAACCCAGTTTGTGCCTAGGGCCAGGTTTCCCTACACCCTCCTGAGCTCTCAAAGAGGGCTCTGAGGCATTCAAAGGCATGGAAATGCACTTTTCCTGTTTAGCTTGCAAAGGCAGATTTATCTCTAAGAGTAGCTCTTATTCTTTCACAACATGCCTTGAAAAAAAAAAAATGAAAGCCCAACCAAAACCAAACAGAAATTTCCTCCTTTTGCCTTGGAAATGGTGTTTTTTGTTGAGCCCAGCATGGTGTGGTAATAGAGATTTGCTCGGGCTGTTGAAAGGAACGAGCTCCGAAGCTGCTGGGAATGGCACTGAGCCGTGGGAGGAGGAAGGGGAAGCTGAGGGACAGCTCAGGGTGTTTGCATTAACAAACACTGCTGGGGCTGCCGCTGAGAAGTTGAAAAGGTGCATTTCACACCAGCATCTCTGTGAGTGCAGCGGGATGAAGGAACGCTTCATCATTCAACACAGGGTTTTGTGGCACACAATTGGAAGAATTGCTGCAGAATGGATGGGGATGAGCAGGGAAATGGGATGTGAGGGAGCTCAAGCAGCATTTGAATTCATGACAGTCCAGACAGAGAGGAGAAAGCTGCTCAGGGAGTTTTGCAAGACCTCTAAAATCAGTGTGCACGTAAAGGCATGGAAGGATTGTTGTGCCAGGCTGGAGATCAGGGCAAGGTTCTTTCCCCAGGGGGTGCTGGCACTGCCCAGGCTCCCCAGGGAATGGGCACGGCCCCGAGGCTGCCAGGGATGCCCAGGGTGGGATTGTTGGGGGTCTGGGCTGGATCGATGGTCCCTGTGGGTCCCTCCAGCTCAGGACATTCCATGGGGGTGTGATGGGATCTTTCCAGCCCCCTCTGGCATTTGGGATTGTGTCGTTCCCAGCTGCTTTCCTTGGCTTTGCCCCCCAGGCACCGCCTGTGTGTTCCTGGCCTGGCGAGCCCTGGGGCACTCCCAGGTTTGGGGAACGCTCCACCAAACTGCTTCAGCCCCTGCCCCTGGGATTTCCTGTGGAACGCTGATACCAGGCACGGACAGCCTGCTCTGTCAGAGCCCAGGGAAGCATGAAACAGGAGAGTTGGAGGTTGAGGGTTAATTTGCTCAGGTTTTGCCTCTAATTGCTGCAGAGTGAGAGTCTGCTTTGCTTTTCTGGGGGTGGTTGAATCCAACCAGAACTCAAATCAGAGTGCGATAAATGTTTCTTGAAAATGGGAGTAGGAGAAAAGTGCTGATTCCTCCGGCTCTGGGAAAAGGCACCTAAGGAAAGTTTATGGTGAGGACTCAGCAGTTGCTGAGGGAAACCCCTGCCTCGAGAAGATGAGATGGGCTTTTTGTTACACTGGGTTGAGGAGTCCCAGCCACAGGTCCTGACACTGGGAAAAGATTGTGTGGCATGTTTTGTGTGAAATCTGTGTGGCTTTGTAACAGAAAGTGTTTGTGGTGTTTTGATGGTCAGAGCTTTTCTCTAATGAGAAGAAGCAGGAAGCTGAGCAGAAATGAAAACTCTGTCCTCAGTTGTGTGCCCTGGGTCAGGAGAAATTCAAGGATTCACTTAATGCTGTTGTTATTAGTTAGAACATCTATATGCTGGGAAAACACTCCTAGAGTATTAATAAAATGACTATAATTTTTTTTTTTTGCCAAGAAATATTCAAAACCTTTTAAGTAAATACTGGAGAAAAGCATTTATTGGAAGAAGAAGGAGAAAAAAAGGATTGATTCTGAAAAATGGGATTTCAAACACTTCCCTCACTCATGGAGAAACCTGGAGCTGTGCTTCATCAGTAGAAAACCAAAAATGTGGCTCCAGTGCCACAAATCCCTAAACAAATGTGGCTTGAATAATAGATTGACTTGCTTAGGAGAGCTTTTCCCTAAGCAAACTTAGGGATCAATAACTAATTATTTGCAGGAATAGCCTTGCGAATTTCCCATCATAAATAGATCCAGGAAAATTCTCAGTTGCTTCAATCCATTTGTGACCAAAAGAAGTAAAAGTAATTATTCTCTTAGCTCACATACTGATTTATCCTTGGTTTTTTCTCTGCTCGTTTTTGATGGAACAGCTGTACTTAACCCATGCCCTTGTTTATGCTGGGAAAAACAGATCCTTTAACTGCAAACACATCACTTGAAAAGATGAGCCAGTTCCTCAGCTGCAGGTTCCCAGTGTAGGTTCCATTGCTTTTTAGAAGCTGAGTGCCCTGGGTAAGGGTTTGTATGAATGAGCTCCTGTGGGGTGGGGGTCTCTGCTCCGAGCAGGCCTCTGCACCTGGCTGACCTTTGCCTGCTGTGGAAGCCTGTCCTGCCACAGGGCTGCTGCTGTGGGTGCTTTCCCTCTGCCTGGCTGCTGTTTCCATGACCTTGCAGAGCTTCCTTACCCCTGGGGTTTCTCTCCTCCAAAGTGATGCCCTCCCATGAGCTCCTGGCTCTGCTCGAGGTGTGGCCTTGGTACAGGGGAGTGCCCTGAAGCTTAAAGCTTGTGACCACCAGTGTTGTAGGTGTGTTCTTCCTTGCAGAGGACAGAATCTGTCTCAGATATTTATAGGTGTTTTTATTTGTTCTTTCCCCAGATATAAATCTGCTCACAGGGGCCAGGCAGATCATGTGTCCTGATGGGTCTCTGTCTCTGCAGCTGTGCTGCTGCTTATCTTATCTTGATAAAACCCCTCCAGAACATCTCTTTCCAACTCGATGAGTTGCTGTGCAATATCTTCAGTATTTGCTGTTGCTGTTGTACTGGAAGCTGGCCTGTGGAAATTCCTGTCTGTGGAAAATGGAGATGTAGGAGCATGAATGGGATGAACCATCACCCGCCTCACCTGGAGCTGCTCTGATCAGCCCGAGGCTGGCAAGGAGCTGCTGCTCCTGCCTCGTGTACAGAGCCTGTCCTGGGCATCTCTGCTCTTCATTCAGTGCTTTGCAGTGCCTGCTCAGCCTTTCATTTCTCCAGTGTCAGCCTCTGGCTCCATCCCATAACAGTTCCTGGGGCTCAGTCTCCTGTCAGGCACTTTCTCTCCACAGTATTTTATTTTGCTCATTGACAGCAGCAGCTTTCTCTGGAGAAGCAAAATCCCTCCTTCCCTCCCCCTTCTCCCCTGGGCTCCTGTTAAATAACCTTGTGCACAGCCAAGCCAGAAATGCTCTGGGAGAAAAAACAGGCTGAAAGCCCCAGTGCTGCCTGGGCACTAACCCAGGAGCAAATCCAGCAGGAATCCATTGCTGAGGATGATGAGGGACTGGACCATGAGGACAGACTTGGAGGGTGGCAGAGCCACAGAGCAGCTGCCCAGGATGCTGTGGGGTCTCCTTCTCTGGAGATGTCCAAACCCCACCCAGGCTCCTTGCTGTGCCATGGTGACCCTGCTGCAGCACAGGTTCCTTCCCTCCCACCCTGAGTTTTGGGTTCTCCATGGTGACAGAACCTTTGTACTCCTGTGCCAGGCTGGAGCAGAGAGTCCTGGCCTGTGGTGCCAAAGGGGGATCTAAGCTCTGAGCAGGGAGCCATCCTCAGGGGTGTGAGTTTCTGTGCAAAGGGAAAGGAGGGGACGAGGCAGATGCTCTGTGGGATGCAGGGGCTGCAGAGGGCTCAGGCCCCCACCCTGTCCCCTCAGCTCTGAGCTGCCGCAGCCCCTGGTGCTCTCCAGAGGCTCCAGTCTGTGATCCTGGCATTGTTTTGCCAGCTGGGCTCTGCTGTGGCCTCTGTTCAGCCCCAAGGATTGAGGCAGCTCAATGTCACTGCAGAAGGAGCTGAAATTGTTCCCAACTTGCCTGATCCCATTGCTGGTTGGTGTTGGATCTGTTTTGGCTGCCTCCAAAGCACTGCCTGCAGTCAGCTCAGGAGGACTCTCTGTCTTGTTTCAGCTTTGTTTGATCAGGGGTACTTGGGTGAAAATTAGTCCAGATTAACTAATGGCAAGGATTGAAGGGTGAAAATTAGTCCAGATTAACTAATGGCAAGGATTGAAGGGTGAAAATTAGTCCAGATTAACTAATGGCAAGGATTGAACGTGGATCACTTCACCTACACTGGCTTGGCTGCTCTTGGTCAGAACAAAAGTGGCCTTTAATTATTTACTTCAGAGCTAAAATAAATTAAAAAATTACTTCTAGCTGTATCCACACAAGGTTTAATCCAGTTTATCTACGCAAATCTTACTCAGATGAGCTGCCTTGGTCATCTCCCTGTCAGCAAGTTTTCTGAAAGCAAGGATATTCCAGAGAAGGGGAGAACTTGGTCCATGGATCCTCAGTGTGTGTGCCACACACATTTCCCTGGGGAAGCCTATGGAGTGTGACAGCTTTTGCCATCCATGGCAGGAGTCAAAGTGGTCCTTTTAAGACATCTGTTTAGCCCCTTAAGTCCTGGAGCCCCCCATCCCTGTCCCCTGTCTTGGTTTCTTTATCCAAGACCTCTCAGTGGTGGATAAGCACCAATTTCCTTGTCTAGAAGAGCTGGAGAAGGGAAAAAACCAACCCCAATTTGTATAAGTATAGGGAAAAGCGAGCACTGCTAATATTAGTGTTGCTTTTGTATTAATAATTCTCTGATAAATGCCTGGGTTTTTTTCTTTGCCAGTCTAAAAATACTCCCCCAGCTTGGCAGCTTGTTGTGACTGTGATAATGAAAGTGCAGCAGCATGTGCCTGCCACAGCTCCTGCCCTTTCCTCCTGGGCTGGCAGAGCTCTGGGGTTGTCTGAGGGAAGAGAGGGCACACATACTGAGATGAAGGAAAGCTGGTCCTGACTCCTGCCTTCCAAAAGGCCACAGCCTGGGAATTATCTCAATTTCAGAGGAACCCGGTGTGTTATGGAAATGTCACGTCCCTGAGCCAGTGAGAGAGGTGGAGTACAAAACCAAAACAAGAATGCCACCAAATTTAAACAGAAGCAGCTCCTTTTGAACTGATTGAAGTTAAATATACATTTTTAAAATTTTTTTTAATCTCCAAGATTATGGAACTCCTTGCTAGAAGTACTTTTGGAGCCAAAGGGACTCTGCTTGTGTTTAGGTGACGAACGTGTGGTTTGGCAGTGCCCTTGGCTGGGAGAGGGCCCTGTTGTTGTTACAGTTTAATTGTTGTTATTGGTGCTGTACTGTACCTGTGCACCACAACTTTCATTCTGACACAACATTCAAAGCAGAAGCTGCAGCACGAGGTTGACTGAGTGCCTGCCCAGATGCTGGAGATTATCCTTGTGCTGGCTTATGGCTTGTGCCCACACAGGATGTTTGGGGTGCAGCTCTGCCAGCTGAGCCTGGGCTGGGTTTGGGGTGAGCTCCTGCTGGGAGGTGTGGGAAATGGATTTGTAGGGAGTTCTTAAAGCTTGACAGAAGGCTCATATAGCATGCATCTGTACTGGGTATTGTATTGTGTCACCCTTCACATAAGACTGAAAATAGAATAAAAGTTTTTAAATGCCTCTCAGCTGCCCCCATCTCTAGATCAGAAAGGAGGATAACCCAACAGGAGGCAGCTCCTTGCTGGGAGCTCCAGCTGGTGCCAGGAGGACTCTGCTCTGCACTGGGGTGTCATTCCCTCCCTCCCAGGCTGAGTTTTGGGTTCTCCATGGTGACAGAACCTTTGTACTCCTGTGCCAGGCTGGAGCAGAGAGTCCTGGCCTGTGGTGCCAAAGGGGGATCTAAGCTCTGAGCAGGGAGCCATCCTCAGGTTCATTTTAGGAACCCCTCTGTCGTTTCTGTGCAAAGGGAAAGGAGGGGACGAGGCAGATGCTCTGTGGGATGCAGGGGCTGCAGAGGGCTCAGGGCTGGCCCCCACCCCGTCCCCTCAGCTCTGAGCTGCAGCAGCCCCTGGCTGCACCCTGCAGAAGGGGCCAGCTGCATCCCCAGTGCAGGCTGGAGCCAGCACTGCTTCCTGAGGCAGCCCCTGGCACTGGGAGAGGAGCCAGGGAAGGGGAAGGATGGATCCACAGGGGTGCCAGCCCCAGCCCCTGCAGAGATGCCTCTGAGGAGCTGTGTCTGTCCCTGGGGCTGCCTGAGCTGCTCTCCCTTAGCTGGGGCTGTTGTGGTGCTGAGCTGGACTGGGGTGGGTGGTGTGGATTGGGGTGCATTGGGGCAGCTCCCCTCCTCTCTCTTCCTTCCCTGTTTCAAGAAATGAGGCAGTTCTGTTTTATAAAGCTGCTGTCTCATGGCAGCCAGGGTGCTGATGGTCCTGTTGGCACCCGGGGTATCTGAGCCTCCAGCAGCCTCCTGGTGGGAAATGGGAGTGGAAATGCCCTCCCAGAAATGATCCACAGATCTTGAACCCACTCTGTGTCCTCAGAGGCTGTGGAGAATCACTTTGTGTGGCAGCTGAAGGATTTATTGCTGCTTGCAGAGGCCTTGGGAGACATGTCCTTATCTTGCATGTTTTCCTTGAGGTTTCAGTCTTGGATTGATGACTGAAAGGAAGAATTGCATTTATTTCCCCTCCAGCTCAGGAGGCTGCTCAGGACAAGAGCAGCCCAGAGAGGGGTGGCTGAGGGACTGGGGGGATTTGCTGTGGCCACAGCAGCCAGGCCAAAGGAAGTTTGAAAGGGCACAGGAAGAGGTCAGCTGTTCCCTGTGTGCCTCCTGCCTCTTTCCACAAGGACACAGAGCTGCCTTCCAGGGTTTGGATCCTGGGAAGTGTCCCCAGTGGATGTTCCTCTGCAGGAAACATCCACCACTGACCTTGTCCTTGACAGAGCAGGGCAGGAGGAGTGGGACCAGCAGGGCAGTAACAGCTTTTTTCTCTCAGGTAGGGCAGAAACACTCAGGAATTGACTCTGGGGATGGTCCCAGCACAGTCAGGGCTGGTTGGTGGCCTTGGGCCCCGTGACTCCTGTTCAGAGTTTTGGGGCTCAGTAATTTGGCTTTTCCCCACTGTTTGAGGGGTGTCCAGTGGCACATGGGTGGTTTCCAGGAACATCCCAGGAATTCCTCTGCAGAAAGGGGAATGTTGCCTCACCCCCTGACTATGGCTCAGGGAAAACACTTAGAGGAGTGTTTAAAATGGGAGATGTTTTTTACACAGTGGAGGAAATTCACAGGATTTGAATGGATAGAAAAAGAACCTCTTCAGACTTAATTGCTTTGACATTTCTATTCCTCAAGTGCAGAGTGCCCTCCTGAGCTCAGGATGCTTCAGTGGGAGTCCTGGGAGTGTCCTAAAGCAAACCTGCAGGATGTGAAAGACTGAGCAGAGGTCTGTCCCAGCTCCTGGAAGTGCTCCATCCTACTCTGCTGCCTGCTGAAATGGAGAGAATAAATCAGATTTGTATGTTCAGCTAGTGATTGGGTGCTTAATTACCTCTGAAGGTACTGACTTGGTTGCTGGTGTCACCTGAACCTGGGAGTTGGGCTTTGAGGGCTGAGGAGCCTGGGAAGGGTCTGCAGTGGGACCTGCTCCCCACCACTGTGCAAGAATAACCAGGAGAGAATAAATCTGGAGTCTGCAGCCAGGAAAATGGGCTCAGTCCCTTGTGGCAGGGTCCCCTGGGGCCACTGATGTCTGTGGGGTCCCACTGTCACATCCCAGGTACTGCTTGACTCCCTAAACTCACTGAGCTCAGCCTCTGGTTTTCCTTCAGTAAAATGGGGGTGAAACCTGCTTCCCAAGGCCTGGGAATTGGAAACTGGAGTGTTTTGAAATCCATCTTCATGGAGTCCCAGAATGGTTTGGGTTGGAAAGGGATATCAAAGCTCATCCAGTTCCACCCCCTGCCATGGGCAGGGACACCTTCCACTATCCCAGGCTGCTCCAAGCCCTGTCCATCCTGCAATCATCCATTCCCCAATCCTTTAGGGAATGGTGTTTCACAGACAAATTTGTGTCCCTCTCATGAGCTGGGAATTTCTATGAAGGTGCTGCTGGCCCAGGTTCACACTGCAGGACCCCTTCTCCTCATGAATGAGGGATGCTGTGAGCAGGGTTTTACTGTTAGTCAGTCATTAGCCTGTGGTAATGAAGCCCTGATGGGGGAAAGGCCTCCAGAGGTGAGGATGGATCATCTCTAAGGCACTGCCCAGCTCAGGGATGCTCCAGCCCATGGCACCTGGCAGGACATGGATGATCTGGATCTGAGCTTGTCTGTGTTACACCCAGAAAGCCCCAATATCTGTAGGGGAAAAAGGAATGTAAACCTAATTCCTTGTTCTTGTTCTTCCCTTCCATGATGAGGGGCCTTGCCAGAGCCTCCTTCCCACTGGTGCTTTTGTGGCGAGACTCAAACCATCAGGGCTTCCTGCTAAGTCAGGTGCTGAGCTCCTCTGTGCCTGGCCTGACTCCACACAGGCATTTCTGCTCCCTCCTGGTGCTCACTGCTCCATCCTTCATCCTCCTGGGCAGAGCTGGAAGGGAGCAGGAGCAGGGACACTGCGCTGAGGTGGGGCAGGACGAGATGGGGGTGTGCAGGGAGCAGAGGGGGCATCTACAACACAGACCCACAAAAGAATCCTGAGGTGCGAGGTGAGGGACTCAAAAGCTGGGAATTGCCTGCAGAGGGATGGCTGGGGAGTCCCAATCTGCACCTTTGTGCCTGAGCATTGTGATGATTTTTATCTCTGCAGCTCTACTGTCCTTTCCAAGGCTGCCAATCCACCCCTTGTGGGGTGCAGGATGGATCATGTTCACCTGCTCAGCCCCCATTAAATATTCTTTTTTTCCCATGTCAGTCTCTTTATTACTCAAATCCTACTCTGGAAAAGAGAATTATTAATGTAGAGCCTTGTGGCCTTTTATGCCATCAATTGCTGCTTCACCAACAGCAAAAACCCCTCTGGCTCTTGGGAAGGAGCTTTTCCTTATTTTCCTGATGGCCCACCTGTCCTCCAAAACATAATGTGAAAATCACTCCGTTAAGCTGAAGAAGATGAGCTTGAGGGGCTCCTTCCCACCCAAACCATTCCATGGTTCCCCTTGCCCTGCAGATTCCAGACTCTGAGGGAAACCTCCACTCCTTTCCTTGAGAAGAGTTCCCTGTGGGTGGGAACACTGAGCCTGCCCTCCTCCTTCACCTTAAAATCATCCCTGAGGTGCAAGGCTGTGGATTGGGGCTGTTGTTACGGTGGGTTCATTTTGCTTTTGAACTTATTTCGTTGATCAAGGAAAGTATTTTATAAAGCAGTGGCACTTTAACATGGGCTCCTTTTCCAAGAGCCTTTCCCACAAGGAAAAAGTGAGGACGTTTGAGGCAGCCTCTCGCTCTCCTGCAGCAGTTGGTGGCTGCTCTGTGGTGTGTGAATGTGCCTTTTGTATTTGAGATTAGTTGGGAAGTTGCTGCATTACCAGTGAAATTCCACTTTCTCCACATCTGCGGGGTTTGTGGTGGGATCCACCCCCCTGCTTTTGCTGTGCAGCCATCCGTCTCCAGCTGGCTTTGGCCATAGAAGATGAGGCAGATCCTGCTCCAGTTCCCACCCTTGTGGGGCTGGATCAGGGGAGAAAGGCAAAGCTTGAGCTGGACTCAGAGAAAAAAACCTAAAGGCTTGAAACAAAAACCCCGTGGGCAAGGTGAGGCAGGTCCCCCTCAGAAAGCAACCGGGGGAATGTGAAGAAAAGAAAAAAGAAAAGATGGGAATAAATAAAAAGCAGGGATGGGGAGGAGGAGGGGGCAAGGCAGATGTCTGCCCGTGCTCAGTGTGTTTGTGCTGCTGGCTGCCTGCCTGCTTGTCTGAAAACCTGGCCCCGTCTGGCACCTCTTCTTTTTTTTATTCTGATGTTTGAATTTATAGCTTGAAGTGCAGCAGAATGAGGTTCTCTGGAATATTGCTGTGGATAGGATTGGCTGCCTGTGAGGCGAGGGTGGATTTGGAGGGGGGACACACTTGGTTTTTTCCCTTGCAAGTTTCATGTGGGCTGCTGTGTTCTCCTTCATCCCTCTGCCTTCCTGCTGCATTTCCGTGTGTGTTTGTTTGCACCACTTCTTTGTGACCCCGGTGGCTCAGGAGCAGCTCCTCCCTGGGTGTACCTGAGTGCATCCTGCTGGGGTTTTGGTGAAGTCTGGGGGTGGAGGGAAGTAGAGCTGCTGTGAAGTGCTGGAGTGCAGAGCAGAGCCCCAAT
Organism: Pyrgilauda ruficollis; assembly: GCF_017590135.1. Lineage (NCBI taxonomy): Eukaryota > Metazoa > Chordata > Aves > Passeriformes > Passeridae > Pyrgilauda > Pyrgilauda ruficollis. The sequence goes on along the minus strand of NW_024526822.1, from coordinate 620,754 downwards.
CCATGGAAACCATGGATTCTGCCAGGAGGACAAGGATCAGCCACACTTCCTCCCTGGGAACGTGCCAGGAGACTTGTTCTCACTGAAGATTTCCAGGTCTCCAGGCTTCAAACGTTCACACAGTTTGAATAATGCATAAAGTTCCAGCACTTGCCGGAGTCAAATACTCTTCTCCAGCATCTTTAAAAAATGGATGAATGCATTTTTACTTGAACACCTGCCCCTTTGTGTAACCTGTTTTTCCTTTCTCACCTGTCACACCTACAATCCTTGTGTCCTCCTAAATGCACAACCCCATCAGGCTCAGATCTGTATGAGGATCTCATTCAATCTCAATTCGTTTGGTATTTAGAAGGGCGTCTTTTATTGTTCAGAAAGGTGGGAGCCTCCTGACTGCATCTGCCTGTAATTAATGAATTCAGACACTCTATGGAGGACATTTCTGGGGGGATCCATCTCCCTCTTCCCCTTGTGGAGGGAATCAGAGCAGTGAGGCTCCCCTGTGATGCTGGGCAGGGCCTGGAGGAGACTCCGTGGGGCACGGAGACCTTTCCAGGCAGATCCTGGAGGAGCCTGTCCTGCAGTTTGACCATAAAACAGACACAGTCTGGACTCAAGGTGTCTGTCTGAGGCTGGTGACTTTCCTTGGACCATTGGGAAGGATCTGGAGCTGGAAGAATTAAGATGCACGGGATGGAGTTGAGGCAGCTTTAATTTCCCTGTAAAATGCACCAAGCCCCACCTTTTTCCAGGACAGCTCATTCCCTATTCCAGGGATGCTTTCTGCAGGTCACACCTTTGGTTTGGGCTCTGCTGCCTCTTGAATTAATGACTTTAGGAGTGGGGTGCAGTTTGGTCACCCCACAGGACTGCCGTGACTCAGGGTGTGCTCAGCAGCCCCCAGGTTTAATCAGGCAGTGGGCAATCCCTCCGTTGGGACACCCCAGCCCTTCCCAACACCCCTGACTTCTCCCACTGCCTCTGAGCATCCAGATGGCTCAGGATTAACAAAAATCCTTCAGGAAAGGTTGATGAAGTGACGGCAGAGGGGCAGGAAAATGGTGTTGTGACAGTTCCTGATGCAGAGCTGCCTCAAAGCTTTTGCAGAGGCAAAGCAAAGGGCAGGACCCTGCCCTCTCAGCTCTTCCCGAGGGAGGAGTGGGAGGAGGCTGGACAGCCCTGGAAGAGGGAGCTTGCTCCTGCTGTCCCCGGGAAGGATGAGAGGAGCATGAAGGATTGCTTTTCCCATTCATTTTGGTTGCTGCTGTTGGCCCCACGTCACGAATTCTCCCTTAGGAGTGGCCGGTCTGTGCCTGGGCAGGATCCTTGCCCTCCGTGCCAGCTCTCTGGAGGGGCTAGCAGGCAGTTCCTGCACCAGGAATGCCAATCCAGGGGATTTTTGTGACCTCTCCACCCCTCCTCCGCTCCTGTGACGCTGCCAAACTCCTGTCAAGCCCTGCTAGAGGGGCACCAGCAGCTCCAGTTTGGAGGGATCTGGGGCAGTCACCTCTGTCCCCTGCCCTGCCCAGCCCCCAGGCAGGTGATGGGAAGGTGAGAATACAAACACAATACAAATGCTCGGCTGTGGGAAAGGAGGAAGGGAGTGGGAAGGGAGGCTCAGCCGTGGCACGGCTGGGGATGTATTTGCAAAAGCCTTGCTCTGGCAGGTGCTGGGCTCGGAGCCTGTGCTGGGGGCTCTTCTGGTTCTGTGAGCTCATAATGAATCTTAGCAGGGCATCCGTGCACCAGCTGGAGGGAGGAAGGAAGGACTGAGCATCTTCCCGGCTTTTCCAGCATCAGTTGCTGGGTTTGGATGACTTTTAGTGTAGAAGTGAACATATTGTTGTGTTCCTTAGGGATGGGGCCGTAGAGCTTAGTGGAATTTAGTGGCTTCCCTGCCGAGGTCTGCAGGTCACCTCCCGGTGGGGATGCTCAGGGTGTGGGGGCAGTGGGGCTGCTCCTCAGGATCGCCTTAGGATGCTGCCGGCATTGACCACTCTGCAAATCCCTTCTAATACGAAAAATTTAAAAGGAAACCCATCCTTAGACGCAAGGAGTTGGAAAGCCGAGCAGAAACTGCTAGAAAGGAAGGAACAGCATCATCTGTTTCAGTGGCAGGTCGGGTTTGAGAGCAAAGGCGGTCTCACAGCGCTGCCTGCTGGAAACTGCTCGGGAGGAAAAGCGATTCTGCGCCCCGGCTTCTGCCACTCCTTTGGCACAATTTAAACCCTTCATTTTCCCTTTTCCTCAACCTGCTCTGCCCACAAAACTCCCGAGGACAGGCTGTCAGAGAGGGATGGAGTGTCCATCCTGTTTGTCCTTACAGCAGCAGCTGGAGAACTGGGGGTAACCGGGCTGCTCCCGGTGCTGCAGGAACACCCCGAGCCCTCTCCTGGTGTGTGGAACGCCCAGCCCGCAGATCTTGGCTCACTGGATCTCGGTGGCATTGAAGAAAATGCCCGTGGTGCTGCTTTTGGAGAACTTCAGGCCAAGCCAAGCTGGGCAGGTGGGATGCCACTTCTGGGGCTGCTCCCTGAGGAAACACCCCTGGGGTTGGTTCATCCTCCTGCTGCTCCCTTTCCCACCCAGCCCGAGTGTCCTGCCGTATTTACACACCCTTGCCAGGGTGCTGTGCCGAAAACGGACTGACCAGCTACCAACACTTCAGTTAAGATGGGAATTTGTCTACTGAACTTAAAAGTTAAGATTTTTATTTGCCAAGTCAGCCTGGTCATGTCCTGCCCTGCAAGGGCAGCTCTGGTGTTCTCCCATGAGGAGGGTCCCTGTGGCACTGCCTCTGCTCCTGGCTCTGGAAGAGCAGGAATTCCTGGCTCAGGCAGGAGGGGTGGGTTGCTGGAGGGACCTTGCAAGGACAGCAGCACCGAGTTTGGATGTGCAATAAGCAGATCTGGACTGGAGTGAGGATTTGGGAGCAGATGAGGCAAAGGTTTCCAAAGGCCTGATGCAGCCCCTCTGCAGTCACACAAAGCCTCTGGGCAGAGCTGGGCTGCACAGCAGGAGCCAACCCACAGGTCCATGAGCAGTGGGGTCACCTGTCCTCCATGCAGAGAAGGATCAGGCTGCTTTTATTCCTGGCAGCAGGAATAAACTCCATATTATTTACTGGATGAAAAGACTATGAGAGATCCTTAGGGTTAAAAATGTTTGAAATTCACTTCCTTTAATAATCTTTTTGCTATTAATTAACTATGAGCAGTATTACTGTGGTGCCCAGAATCCCTCCCAGCCAACTCAGAGGTGGCCTGTGCCATCTGTTTGTCCTGACTTCATCTGCCCTGTGCCTTCAGTGCCAGGGCCAGGCTGTTTCTGCTTGTGCTGTCGTGCTGGGTGAGAGGAAAGGGACACTCAAACAGCCCAGGCAGGTTTATTTATTGTTAGGAAGCAGCAATGGGCACAGGTGGAACGGCACAGATAAGGCCAAGCCTTGGCATGGGAATTCAAAGTCACCTCCTTCATCCTTAGCTGCCTGCCAGCATCCCTCCCTGCAAGGCATGGCCCCAAGCTGGCTCTTCCTGTTTTGTTTTTTAAATATGCTGTTCATTAACGAGGCAGAGGAAAAAATACACACAGGCACACCTGAGTAGTTTTTAACCTGGCTTGATTAATGCTGTCAAGTTGCACATCTGAGTGTGAGCTCAGTGGGACTGTTGCTTTTGTTTAATACCACAAGACATCTCAGTCTGGATTGTTGCATTACAGTACAAATAAAAAACAGAAACAAAACCACATCTGCATCATACAAGGTGAGAAGAATATGAGAATTCTAAATATTTACAGAGAAGGGCAAGTAGGGAAACCACAAAAAATATTTACATAAAAATACATGAGCTTGTCGGCATATACATTTTACACCAGTTCACAAAAAAAGACACTCTATAAATTAAAGTGAAGGGAACTCCAAAGGTAACCCAAGACTTTCTGGGATGTTTCTCTCATGCGGCTCAGGGAAAGAAAAAAATCAAGTCTTCTACAGCAGGAAAATGAACGGCAAAACAACCCTTGTGTCCCCCCTCCCTCCCCCCGCTGGACGAGGCAGGGCTCTGCGCGCAGGAGGAACCGCGGCGTTTGCTCACACCGCACCGTGCCCTTCACAGCGCTCCGGGAAACAGCAACATGCCTAAGCCGCCACAACCAAAGGAGGGAAAACAACTTCTCACCCGATTTCCCACCCAATTTCCTGACATTTAACACACCACTTGAGTCAATGCCCTGCCACCAGCCCGGGGGATGGCAGAGCACACTTGAGGTTCTGTCCCTTCTGGGCTCAAAGAGGAACAGAACGTTTTCAAGTCGGTTTTGGTTTTGTGTAGCAACTTACTACCACTGTGCAATCCTCACTGATCCCCCAGCGGTGAGCAGGGGCGGGGGATCACTGCAAAGACATAGGCACAAAGTTGTGGGGGTGTTCTCAGAGATGCATATAGATATCACCTGATAAAACTCTGCAAAAATCAGAAATTAATGCTTTCCTTAAGACTTCATAGGGGCCAAGTCCTCATTACTCACCTACGACTGCACTCCCCTTCCCAAGGAAGGTCTCCCGTGGGTCACGTCCTGCTCCAAAGCACAGGTGAAAATCCAGAGCTGGAGCACACTCCTGGAGCCTCCTGCATGCACTGGGAGCCCCTCTTCTGGAAACAGAGGGAGTGGCAGCTCAAGATGCAGACAGTGTCCGTGTGAGGGAACTGCTGAGGAACAGAGCTGCTGTCACCTCGTGGGGATGTGGGCAGGCAAGGAATTACTGAGCCTGAGCACAACTGCACTTGGATCAGAGGATTATCTGCGTTGCTGTCCCCCTGCTCTCTCCACTCTGGGTCACACGACTGGGCTGTCACTGTCCTCCAGCTCACCCACCTGAGACTCCTGGTGTCACCTGCCTGCCTCACTCCGATGCATGACATGCTTTCCAACCTCACCTATGAATTTTGGGGTTAATGAGCATGTAAAACTCTCTGTAGGACGAGCAGACTGAGCCCAGAGCAGGAGCAGGACTGCATAGTTCACTGTATGGCTTGGCAGGGAAGGATCATGCAGGATGCTGCTGAAGCCGTGGGCAGGAGCAATGCTAAAAGAAAGGTGTTGGTCTGTTACCTGGGAAAAGCTGGTGCCTTCACTTTTTAAAATCCTGTACTGTGGCTCAGCAGTGCTGGACATGAGCTTGGGTTCTTGGAGAGCTTCCACCCTTGGAGCACACCTGGCTGTGACTGTGTGCCAAGGGGGAGATGGCTGGGAGTCACTGCTCTGCTGTCTTCTTCCTCTCATTCCCAAAGGCTGTTTGCAGCAGCCCTCGGGGGTAGGAGTACAGGTATGCACTTCCAGAAGCCCTTTGGGAAAGGTGCTGAAGGGTTTGTTTCCAATGGGATGAGCGGGTGCTTCGCACCTGGCACTTGACACAATGCGGGGAGAGCAGCACAGCACTGAGGAGCAGAGGCTGTCAGGGATGGCACTTGGGCTCTACAGGGAGACAGTGGCTTCGAGCAGGAAAATCCAGAGGCGTTTACAATTAACAGGAGCTGGGAGCAGCCCCTCGTAGTGGCAGGATAGTCCTGGCTAATGTAAGGCCCAGGCAGAGGGAGGGGGAGGCTGCGGGGCAGGGGGAGAGTTAAGGCTTTCATGGAGAGAGAGGTTGGACCTGCAGCTCTCTTTACCTGAATCCCAAATAGCCTGAACCAAACACTTATCCCTGCTTCAACTGGAGACCTGGCAGGGAGCCAGGGGCTGAGGCTGGTCCTGGCCCTGGCACAACACAGCTCTGCTGGGGAGCACAGATAATCCAGCCTGGCTCCTGAGGAACCAGGGCAGCTCAGCCTTGCCTCGGAGTTACTGCCAGTGGAGACAGGGTGGCTCACCCAGTGGTCCCTTTCTGTGCAGTTCTGTCAGTTTTCCCTAAAAGAAAACACTACAAAAAGCATTCCCTCACCAAAAACCCCAACCCCTCTACCTGGGAATTCCTTGTGAGGAGATTGTGGTAACCTGGATCACAGTGCTGCTTTTTTTATTTTTTTTTCTTTCTTCGTTTTTTTCTTACTGCCAGATTTCGTTCCATAACATGTGAGAACTCTTCTAAACAAAATGCTTAAAACACCAGCATTGCACAATAAAATAGAACCAGAAGGTAGTTACTGAAACAGCCCCAGACAAGGCTCCAAGGTTAAAAGAAGCAAAAAGCTACAGAGTAGTCAGCAACTAGAAGCAGGCTTTCCTTAGGATTTGAAAGTCCCAAAATAGCCATGAAACTTTTTGTTCAAACAGCCCCACCTAAGCAGCTGTGTGCTAACTGCAGGACTTCCAGGTTTTTCATAAAACATTAGAGATTCGAAACAGGTAGAGAAGTTCTTCAACCACACGGAACAGGAATGGCCTTGGAATTTATCAGTGAACATTTAAAATCTGCTAAATCTCAAGTATTGCTTGCAAGCCCTACCTAATGGAATGGATGTGCTTTATTTGTACAGGGGGTGTGAGTCCTAGGGAGTCTGAGAGGCAGCATGAGGGGCTGCCAGGCTGTTTTCACAATACCAAAGCTTTTCAATAGCTTGGACACCATTTTTGGTGTATGTTAGAGTGCACTGGCCTTCTGTCCCTACTCACTGAGTCCTGGGGGAACTGCACCTGGGCACATCACTGCTCCCTGTGTGCCACAACTCCACAGGGATCTCTGCCCAGCATGGAACTCAGAGGCTGCAGAGAGTCTGGAGACCTCCAGCCTAAGCTCAGCAGGAGCATTCCCTGATGGAATTGCTGCAGGACCTGGTCCAGGGCAGCTGATTATGCAGACCACTTGTCACAAACAGCTGGCAAGGTGGGCTCTGATTTACATAATGCTACAGACGTTTTCTAAAATCTATTTTTCTAGTATTTTTTGCAGTGAGATGACAGAGTCTTGCCAGCCACAGGATGGAGTGAGCTCATCTGGGCCACAGATAACCAAGAGGAAGGACTGGCATGGAATGGGTGTGCTGTTCCCAGCTCTGGGGGTTTGGTTTGGTGTAGTTTAGTGGTTTATTTCTTTTGGTGTGAGAAATGCAAACCTGCCCTACATGGCTCCTGCAGCTTACACAGAGAAATGTAAAGGAAATGGACTTCTTGTAGGCAGAAGCAGCTTGTTAATAAGCAAGAAACATAACGAGTGTGTTGTGTTCTGAGCTGGCTTCAGAGCCTATTCCTCGGGCTTGAAGTCAAAACAGGCCCCCAGCTAGCTCAGAGCAGCTGCAGTGGGTGCAGCCACGGGAGAGGCAGGGCCTCAGCAAGGAGAGGATCCCTGGGGAGCCCTGCCCAGCCCCACTCTCTCTGTGTAACTCCAAGGCTCCTCCACGGCCCTTTCCTGGGAGCCAGCCTGGGATGGGCAGTTTGCAGCAGGATGGAGCTGCAGGCACAGTCCATTGTGCATAGCCCATCATACCTGGGACCCTGGGCATGGGGAGGAGCAGCCAGTGTCACATCTGGGAATGGAAAATTCCTTCCCTCCCTGCCCCAACAGCATCTGTGTCAGCCCTGCCCGGCCTCTGGCAACAACTGTGTGCCAACAGCCTGCCCTGTCCTCCCAGGTGGCTCAAAACTACATGAAAATCTATAGCTCTACTACATAAAAACAGTGAGTGGGGGCCAAGGGAGGGCTGAGGGGGGTTTGCTTTGCTCACTGGGGCAAGGTCAGGGAGTTTTTTACTGTCACTGAAAAAATAAAACAGTCCACTGTCCAGCAGAGGCTGCTTAGACTCTATCCCTCGTCCCCCCCCCAGCTCACTCGACGTGCACCTCTGTCTCGGGCCTCTGCAGACACAGCTCTGTGGGGAGGAAGGCTCCCTGCCCCAGCGCCGTGGCGTAAGTTCTGCTGTGCACATGGGGGAAGCCGGGGGGCACGAAGCCCCCCGCTCCAGCATAGGCCCCTCTTTGGTGCTGAGGCAGGGTATGGTAATCCTCCAGATTATCGTACTGGGACACCACAGTCATCGTGCTTTGGCGCTTGCCCAGGGTTTGGTAGGGGTACAGCAGGGCAGAGTCCCTCTCCATGGGCTCAGGGTGCTCCCGCATTCGGAGGCTCTGGCTCCGCTCGGGCTTGGGTGGCGGCGCCACGGGAGGGGCGGCGTGTTCCTCCTCCTTGTAGCAGTCTCTGGAGTGCTTCTCCATGGATGCCCTGCCTCGGGGCCTCTCCAGGTCTGGCCTGTCGTCTGCCAGCCTCCCCTCCTTGTGGTTCAGCCTCAGGGTCTCCTGGCTGGCCGGGATGTACTTGCTGCCCGAGTGCTGGTAGCCCATGGGCTCGGAGGGCTCCGGGCCACCCTTGGGCCTGTACTCGGGGTAGGGGGGCCCATTTTTGGGTTCAGAAGGCTGCCTATGGTTGGCTTCCTGCTGCAAATACGTCCTGTGCTCGCTGCTGCTGCTGCCTGGTTCGTGCATCTTCCTGTTCCGGATGCTGCTCTGCTTCTGGGGCAAGGATGGCTTTTCAGGCTGCCCATTCCCATAGCCCCCGCCATGATAGAGGGCTCGGTCCAGCTCAGGCTCCATGTGCTGCCCATAGTAACGCTCGTCCCCTTCGGGCGTGGCCGCCTTGGCTGGGTACCTGCCCTCCTTCCCTTCTGCCACCGTCAGCAGGCCGCTCTTGCCAGGATCCGATTTGCTGCGCAGGTGGACGGCGTCCAGACCCCCCAGCTCGTCCTGCAGCAGTGGGGCCACGTTGTCGTACTGGGACATGAGGGGCCCTTTGACCTTCTGGCGCGTGCGGCTCTCCCGGCGGATGGACTGCATGCGGTACTTCTCCATGTCCTCCAGGTCCCAGGACATGTACATGTGCTTGATGTCCGGGGCGGGGGGCACGTCCCTGCTCACGAAGCTGTGCTCTTTGCCCAGGTGGTTGATGAGCCCTGCCCGGGGGTAGGCGGCCAGGCTGGGGTAGCGGTACAGCCCCTTGCCCTGCAGCCGGGACACGTAGGGGCCGAACTCGCGGCCGGGCAGGCCGTGGAAGGGCCGGACCCGCACGGTGCTGTAGGGATCCAGGTCGTAGAAACTCCCGTCGGCTGCAGTGTAGTACGGAGAGCTGGAGGAGCTGGAGTAGGGACTGTAGCGATAATGGACCCGCCCGTTCTCAAAGTAAGGCTGGAGCTGCGTGACGTGGTAGTCGGAGTGGGGCTGATACGGCTTGTACTGGTAGAGGGGCCGCGGGCAGTACACGGGCTCGTCGTCCGGGGGCACCTCCGTGCGGGAGATGGGCACGGAGCGGATGGCGGCGGCGGCGGCCGGGCCGGGCACGTGCAGCGACTGCACCCTGCGGATGGTGGGGTACGGGGGGGCCTCCTCGGCATAGCCGGTGCCCCGCAGCCCCGTGGGGCTCACGGAGGACATGAAGTCGGTGCGGCTGCGGGGCTTGGGGTGCAGGCCCGTGGCAGAGCCCTTGCCCTGCGTGCCGTAGGAGCCGTAGCGCGTGCCTGCGGTGACAGGCGGCTCCGGGCGGGGTGGGTAGGGCTGGTGCTGCTCGGCCTTGCCGTGGTAGCCGTGGGCAGGGATGCTCTCGGGCCGGTACTGGTGCTTGGCATGCAGGTAGCTGTCAGGCCCCACGGGCTCGGGGAGGCTCTCTGTCTTGGGGTGCGGTACATACACCGGCTGCAGGGACGAGTGCTTGGGAGGTGGTGGCGGTGGTGGTGGCAGCAGCGCCTCCTCCACGGAGGACGCCAGCATGGAGGAGGCCAGGAAGGAGTGGTAGTTGGAGTTGTTGATGGCGTCCGTGTTGTTGGAGTGCATGGCTGCCGCGATCTTGCTCTCCAGTGTCCTCACGGGCGGCACGGGCGGGGTGAAGCTGTAGGAGGAGGGGGCAGGGACTGACTCGGAGCGCAGGTGCAGCGGGGGAGCCCTTGTGCTCTCCCGAGGTTTTTCCAAGTGGCTCTGGTGGCCCGCGGGCACAGAAGAGGAGGCACGGGCACTGGAACTGCTCTCGGAGACAAAGCCAGGCGTGGGCTCTGGAGGCTTTTCAGGTGCAGCTGTGCTCCACATCTGCAGGGAAGAAAGCAGACAAAGTTAGGGACAAGCAGCTTTTTCCCTGCTGTTCTGTAGTTGGAACATCCCAGACAACTGTATGGATCAGCTACATTCCAGCATGTCTGTGCCTCGGTTCTGTTTGCTGGGGACTGACAGATGTGTAGGTTCCCTCTCTCAGCATGGGAAAGCAGGATGCCACTGGGCAGTTTTTTGGGACCCAGCACACCCAGGTGTGTTCTGCGAATGCCAAACCAGAGGAAGGGGAGGAGGTGGCTGTGTCCTCACACAGTACCCTCAGTGTTTTGGTAGGTGGTCTGCTTTTAAATGTCTCATATTAATGAAAATGCTTCTGGATTTAACCTCCTCAGGCCCTGGTGAGCAGATCAAGAAGCGCAGTAAAGTAGAAATTCCTGCCTTAACTGTGGCTGCAGGGCTTAGGATGGGCTGCAGCCAGGCGTGTTTCATGGGCTGGGGGCTTTGGATTTCTGATGGAAATGTTTCAATCCTGCACAAGCAATGTGACCTGCTTAACAGAATCACTGAGTTTGGAAAAGACCTCAGAGACCACTGAGTCCTACCTGAGACCAATCCCCCCCTTGTCAATCAGCCCAGTGCACTAAGTGCCATGTCCAGTTGCTCCTTGCACACCTCCAGCGATGGGGACTCCACCAGTTCCCTAGGCAGCCCCTTCCAGCACCAAATCACCCTTTTGTGACGAAATTCTTCCTGTTGCCCAACTTAAACCTCTCCTGGTGCAGTTTAAGACTGTCTTCTCATCCTGTCTCTGACTGGACAAGAGCCTAACCAGGATGCTGGAAGAGGACCTTGTCAGAGGATGCAAAAATTCTTTCTGAGCATTCTGAACTGTCAATCCCTCTGTCAGCTGCCCCTGCAGATACTTTTTTCCTTAAAACCAAGGAGAGTGGGTATTCTGGGATGCTCCCTTAGGAAAGCAGCACAGGATTTTCTGCAAGGCTGTGTCTGTGTTACACCCACATCACTCCCGGTTTCCTGCAAATCCCCTTCCATGCCATTTGGATTTGGACTGACATTCCCAGTGCTCAGCATTTCAGAGGAGCTGTGCAGGGAGCAGCACGTACCTGCCCGGAGCCGCTGGGTGCTTTGGCCGCTGGCACCTGTCCCACGGCTGCCTGGTGCTCCTGTCTCTGTGCCGGGGCCGTGGCCGTGCGCGGTGCGGGCGGGACGGTGGCATCTGCCTGGGGGGCGGCCCCGGGCGGGGCACGGGGCTCAGCCACCGTGCCCGGCAGGGTGCTCAGGTACGGCACCGCGGCTGGGGCGCCCTTGTCCCCAGCGGGACCCACGGAGGGAGACTGCAGCTTGTCCTCGGCCGTGCAGGGAGCGTGCAGCTTGTCCCCAGCCAGGCCCGTGCGCAGGTGGGGCTGTTCCACAGCCAGCTCCGTGCCGGGCAGCTCCCGCTCTGGCAGTGTCCCTGGGCCGTGGAGGGCCGCGTGCTCCCAGTCCCCCACGTGGGCCGGGAAGGCCTCCTTGTCCCCCGCTCTGCTGAGGTGGAAGCTGGACTGCTCCTGCTCCGCGTCCCTGCTGCCAGGCGTGTCCCCGGGAATGCCCGTGTTGAGAGGCGGGGGCTCTTGGCCTCCAGGTGCGCCGGGCGGGTGGTTCTGCTCCCCGGCCGTGCCTTGGCAGTCCTGCTCTAAAGGTGCCCCAGGCTGGAAGTGCAGGCGGTTCTCGGGCAGAGCAGTGAACAGGTGGAGCTTGTCGGGAGCGCCCGCAGAGAGATGGAGCTTTTCTAGAGCTGTGCCAGCTTCAGCCTCTCCATAATTTGTGCTTTCAGCATGAGCATCTCCTGGCCTTTTGTGGGACTGGGCGGATGCTTGCTGTGCGGACTCGGCTAACGCTAGGGCCAGCATGCGCGCTGCGTTTTTCGGAGGAGGAGGAGGGATAAGAGACACAGAACTGACGGGAACAGGATCCTGGGGGGAGTCGAGGGCAACTGCTCCTAATGGGGGGAAAATTGAGAGAGAGAGTGATTTTATGTTACCCAATAAGGAGAGTGACCTTAACGACTATTATAAAAAAATAGATGCTCTCCACACTTTCACAGTGGCAGTTCCTTCTGAAGTGAAACACTTGTGTCTCACAGGCAAACGCTGCTCGACAGCACAGCAGTTCATCACAAAGAGGAAAAAACCCAAGAGATTGTCTAAAGGCTCCTCTTGCATTTCTAGAGGTAGGAAGGAGGTAGCAGAGAATGAGATACCCTTACACAATTTTGATCATAAGATTTAGGCGGAAAGGTCCCTTCTTCGAGTGTTGGCAGATTTTTAATTTAAAAAAGGAAAAGTCTTAGATGGTCTATTGGCTGAAATGATTGAGAAGGACATGCTAGAGATTTTCACGTATGAGAGGATGGGGAAAAAAAAAGCGGAATATAAAGCATTATGGAAATTATCCGAGATTTGTGTGATGTAGGGAGAAGGCAGAGGTTAAGACTTTACTGATCTGCACAGCCCTGCAAGACACTCGTGACCAGAACTGACGGGCAATCCCCTCTCCTAAAGGCACGCAGAGGAGGATGGTTCTGAGAGCAGCTCCCCTTTGGAACTTAAAGAAAGAATGGAGGAAAATGCACTGTACCTGGCTGGGTGTGTCCACTGGGTACAGTCTTATTCTGACTGCTTGGCATGGCTCTCTCCCCTTCTTCTGGCAATTCTGCTTTGCAAGCAGCCACTAGCTGGGGATGCTGCAGCTCTTGGTGGCCTCCTTCCCCTGTTCCTGTTTCACTGTTTTTCAGGGGCAAGGACATCTGGGTTGGGGACCTGTTTGTGATCTCAGTGATGCCAATCTCTTTGCTCCAGCTGGAAGCAGAGGAGTTCCTGGATGTGGTGGGCACTCCTCCCATGGCCTCTGGGACACGGCTGGGTAGCACAAAGGAGGTGGGTTCTGTGCTCAGTGGTGGAGATTTGATGGGCTTTCGGGCTGTCTTGGGTGAGAAGCTGAGTGGTTTGCAGGCCTGCTCTTCCGTGGGGCTCAGGTCCAGCGTAAAGAAGGGACTCATCTTCTCCTGGAAAGGGGACACTGGCTCAGAGCTTGTGGCACTGCCTGGGGTCTGGGACTGGCTGCCTGATTCTAAATCCTTCTTGAGCAGGCTTGGCTTCTCCTTATTGATATCGACGGACTCCAGCAGGGAGGTGCTGCTGTCCAGGCACTCGGACTCTGCCTGGGGGGGGCTGCACTGGAAGGACATGGGGTCGAAGTCCAGGCTGGCGACGCCGATGTCCGGCGGGCTGAGGTCCACGTCCTCGGAGGAGCGGGGAGAGATGAGGGCAGGGACGTGGATGAGCCCCTCGTCCCCGTCGCTGTCGTCATGGGGGAGGTTGTCATAGGAGTTGCAGCGGTTCATGTTCCCCAGCAGCTCCCCATTGAAGGAGGCAGACAGGGCATCGCTGCTGGACCTGGGCCTTCTGGGCCGGAACAGTTTGGATTCACCTGGAAGTGAGCAGACATCATGGGTCAGTGACAGGACCTCCTGCCCAGGCAGCCAGGCCCAGTCAGGGGATGGGGGCAGTCAGAGCAGTCCTAAGGCAGTGAGAGGCTCCCCTGGCTATCTCTGCACACAAAGTAACATCGTTGGCAGTGACCGCTTAATCCATTTGCTTAAACTCTGTTACAGCACTTGCCAGGTGTGATTTAGTGTGAAACTAAGCTGTGTGCACAAGCAAAGACACTTTAAATGTGCTGAAGGCCTTTCTCAGAGAGCACTTTCCTCCACAGTGCTGTCCTGTCAACCTTGAAATAGCAAGGGGAGGAGCCAAGGAATGAATATAAGCAGTGTCAGCTACACCAGAGCAAGAGGTTTCCTTTTTTTAACCTTAAAAGCAGGAAAAGCCATGAAGAGCATTTCTGTAAGACCCATCTGTGCTGGGAGCAGAAAGCTGCTTCATCAGTTAGCAAGTTCAGCTTCCCCTGGAGGGGTGGAAAACCTGCTCTGCTGAATATCCTCAGCCAGAGATGTCAAATGTCCCTTAATGTCCCTTTCTTGGAAGTGCAGGTAGGATTTTGCCTTACCATCCACAGCATGCAGGGAGGTGAGGGACTCCTCGCTCTTGGCCGAGCGGAGCGTCCCGCTGTCTCCTCGTCCTCCTGAGGGAAGGAACCACACAGGGAAAGGATTGGTTAGAAAGGGGTTTACACTTAGCTGGATAATGGTGGCAGGAAAAACACAAATGCATTTCTAGCACCAACATCACTGTCCCGAGAGTAATCTTATTTTGAAGGTGGGTTTCTGATTCTCATTTTACCTGGAAACAGGAACCAACCCAAGTGATGACTGCTGCAGGTGACAGGCTGGGCAACATCCCACAAGCAAAACCCCTCAAAAAGGGGGAAGGAAGCAACATTTACAGACCCTGTTTCATGGGCACTAAACAAGTATAATTTCAGTTTATGAGGAGACAGCCCTGAAGGGCATCATAGAGAGTGTGAAGACTGTGAGGGTAAGAATTTAAAGACCGACCTTGGGAGATGAGGGGATAAAAGTTCTCCCAGGCCCATATTTTGGGATTTGTGATGTGTTTTACTGCAAAAACACGTGGTTGCTATTTTTAAGTTTGGAAAGAGACAGAAAATTATATATGGAAAAGGCTGAGAATTCCACCTACATATCCAGGCTGTGGCTACAAAGGGTTGTTGGCTGCCTTCTCTGGGTACTCTGGTACAGCTTTTGGAGGGAATGTGTTTGTGGGAAGGTGCCTTTCCCTCATTTCATCTTCTGAGAGCAGCAAGGGGAACCAGAACTGTAGTCCCATTTCATAATGAGAGTGTCAGAAGGAATTATCCTGTGACTTATGACAGCAGCAGCCACATCTTATCTTTCCAAAGCTGTTCCAAAAAGCACAGAGTGTGAGCCCCGGCAGGCTCCAGAGCTGCCTGAGATCCATAGGGAAAGAAGAGCTACTGGAGGTGTCATGCACAGCTTGGACGCTAGAAGGAGATAAACGCCCACTGGAAACATCACTCTGCACTGCTGACAACCCCGGGATTTGGAAGGGGACCTCACCTGCCAGGGCTATGGCTTTCATTTCTGAGGGCTCGCTGGGGTTGCGCTGCAGTTTGCGCTTGGACACGGAGGAGGATTTTCCCAGGTTGAAGAAGGAACGCCAGCTCCCCACTGGAGACTTCTTCATCTTGCTGGGAGGCCTTTTCCTGGGGAGAGAAAATGGAACACATGGATGGAGGGTGGGCTGCAGCTCAATCCTGGCTGCTTGTTATCAGCACTCTGCTTTCTGCTCAGAAACTCCTGGTTTCTGCTTGGAACCTCCCTCTTTTCCACAGCTGAGGATGTTTTCTTTTTTCCAGCTCAGCCCTAAAGTCTTGTTGTGTCAATTCCCCCAAACTCCACAAAGCAGCTGCAGTGCATGTGAGGAAAGGCTCTTCCTTGTCCAGTGCAGCAGCCAAGGAATGGATTTTCTGGAAGAAGCCCCAGCTCTCTGGGAAGCTGGGCAGCCATAAAGGTGCTCAAAAGCATCTCTCACTCCTGCTATAAAACCACCTTAGTCTCCTCCACTGCCATATTTAACTTCCAGTGTCCTCGAGCCTGTCCAACTGCTCCATTTCAAGGGAACCTGGATTTGTAACAAGAACTTATTCCTGGAAAACCCCAACATTTGCAGGTGTTCACCCTGTTTACATTTCTGTGTGTGACTGGTCCAGGCATCTCTGCATTACAAAAAACATGGATTTATGTATTAAATGATATCCCTGATGAAACAAGAGGGAGTGGAACACAAATTATTTGGCTAATCCAAGACCACTGATATGAGCTGAATCCTCCCAGAGTCAAAAGCAGGTGGAAAACTGGCCACAATATTTACATATATAACAAGTCTCAAGTCAATATAAGCAAATTCCTGCTGTATTCAAAATAACACAGTTATGACACATGCTGGAAAGGAAACCTGTCTCTACCTTTCAGATGGGAAGTCAATGACTGTGTGGAATTTCCCCTGCAAAGCTGCTGGGCCTTCTCCCACTTCAATGTACTTGCTGTCTGCCACGATGGGAGAGTTGATCTGGGCCTGTGTCCGTGCCTGAGCCTCCTCCAGCGTGAGCAGCTTCGTGGAGGGGGAGGACACCAGCAGAGACTTGGGCCGGGATAAAGAGCTGTGCCCTGCAAGGGAAAACCACAGGCAACAGGGAGAGTCAGCAAACGGCAGTGCAGAGATCAAAGCTCAGCTCTGTGTGTCTAGGGAGGTGCTGTGTTTTTCTGAATCTTTGTTATCCCAGACACTGAAAGATGTGGACAAAACGTGGTCACAACGTCACAAATATGGTGATGACTAAAAGAATAATGGCTCAGTGTATTAAACAAAAAAGCAGAGGCAAGCAGGTAGGATGGAAACCTTTGTGACATACTTTCCTTCATCTGTATGCAAGAGCCTGTGAAGAAAATGATGTTTTTCCTTTGTATAAAGCCTGTCTGGGTCATTCCCAGACTTCACCTCTCTGTGTAGCAGGAAATGCCACGTGTGACTGAAGCTGCTACAAACCAAAGTGCACCTGGACACAGCAAACAGAATCTGCTGTGTGGCCTGCCCGTGGCCTTTAGAGCTTGTGCCTGGTTTTGGTGATGAATGTGCAAAATCTGAAAGTAGCTGCTGCTTCCTCCTGCTGCTGACAGCTTCAGTGGAGAGATTATGGGGAGTCTGCTGTAGAAGCAGCTCTCCTGTGTCTGCCATTGCCTCCTGTACAGGTGTTTCTAGGTTATTCCCAGGTGAGTTCAGGGCTTTGGGGCAGATGTGCCAGCGCAGAACATCCTGCTTGGTCCAGTTCCATGGCTATCCCTGTAGCAGCACAGCTCTGTGCGAAGGATGCAGAGTCTGTGGGGTGGTGTGGGAGCTGTAAATGCTGTCCTGGGTGAAGTTTGGGTTAAAAACAGGTTTGGCAGCACCATCTCCCCCTCTCACAGGTGGGTGCAGGAGCTGTGCTCACACCCAGAGGCTCCCAGGAAGCCGTTCTGGAATGCAGAATTCCTGCACTTAGCCAACCCAACAGCCTGACCCTCCTCCCTGCCAGGTCTGTGTCACAGCCACTGAATGCAAATGACCAAGTCATTAAACAATTAGCCGAATTTACATGGGCCATTCTAAGCCTGGATAATCATCTGGCTGGGATTCTGAGCATGCTTATCTCCCTTCCCCTGGCAGAGTCAGCCTGCTGGGGCTGGCACTGCTCAGCCAAGCTAACCTCTGGCTTCCATGGACTTAGAACTGCCCTACAGCAGGAGAAAAAGCTGGACTTGGATCAACTCTGCCAACCTAAGCAGAGGTAAGGTTTGTTTAAAAGAAGGGAGCAGCAAATACAGTGGAAAGCCAGCTCTCTGCAGTCCCCAGGTGGTGCTAACTGCAGTAGCTGTGCATGTTCCAGGCACAGGCAGGTTATCAAGGCAGATGGTGCAGCCCTAATGCTGCTTAGGAGCAGGAACAGCTTGTGGCAGCCCCACTAACACAGAGAGTAAACTTTCCTCCTGGTACAACTCTGCTCCTTCTTGATAGAGAAGATACATGGTCTCAGTTACTCAAGGGAATTTGTAGGCTCCAAGGCTGGATGACATATCAGGTGCTCCAAGTTCACTCCTCATCCTAAAGCAACACCAGCCTGAGCAAGTGGAAGATTTCAGTTTTTTAGCCTCAACATGACTGAATGCAGAAACTGCTTTACACCAGCTCATTCTATTTGTGTTCTAAGGTATGGATGAGGGCAGACAGACTTAGTTCCAATGTGTAAGTATGCAGGAGCACCAGTAAAGATGGTTTTAAAACAGAGAGGGAGCAGGGGAGACAAAGATTGAAGTGATTCCTTGCAATTTCTCAGTGGTAGGACATAAAAGTAGAAGCCAAACATTCATCTCTGCATTCCTGTGGGGCATCCTTGGCTTTTAAGAAAGGTACTGACAGCAGTTTCTAAAAGCAGGCCATCTCTGTCTGGGTTCTGACACCCCAACCCAGAAATGTGCCCTCCAGGTTAAAATAAAACCCATTTCCATGTCCCGGAGGAGGCTCAGCCAGCCATGGAGTGCTGCTGCTCCTACCCGAGTGCAGAAAGCCACGAGACACACCTGCCCCATCGCGGATGACGGAGCTGAGCTTGGAGCTGAAGAGCACATCCACGTGGTTCAGGATGAACTCCACCACCACCGACTGGATCCGCACCTCCATGAAGGCGGCCGTGCCGCTGAAGCAGGCGGACTCGATCTGCTTGGACCTGCAAAGGGACACGGAGAGGGAAGAGGCTCCTGCTGGGCGAGGAGGCTCCTGTGGGGCTGCAGGGCCTGGGGCTGAAAGGGCTTCAGGGCAGTTCTGGGGTTAAATTTCAGCAACGCTCACTGACTCTGGGGATTTATGGCCAAACTTCAGATCCAGGTTCAAGCCTTACTGATGGAGCAAGAGGAACGCTGGGTTGGGAGGAACGGGGAGTGTGGGACACGTCTGAATTGAGGTTAATACATTGAACACCCAAAATCAAGAGCTTTTTGTTAACTCATTTCCATGACTGGCACAATTTAAGGCAGTGATGTTGTACAAATCCACTGTGGCCTCTAAGAGTTAGATTTTCCCTCAAGCAGGGAGTGTCTCCACCTGATCCTACTGAGCGAATGCCCCAGGACACATCAAAGCCAACTCAAACATGAGGTCACTCCCCTGCTTGTGGGAGAACTGCCAGAAAGAGGAGCCCACCTGCATGAACTGCAAGTGTCCAAGGGCAGATTGGACAGAGCTTGGACAACCTGGGGAAGGTGTCCCTGCCCATGGCAGGGGGTGGCACTGCATGAGCTTTAATATCCCTCCCAACCCAAACCCTTCTGGGATTCCACGATGAACTGCACACTCAGTTCTCAGCTTGGTAACAATAGCAGGTCAGAAAGCAGTACAATAAGGGCAGGAGGATATTTTTTTCTTTTAAAGCAAAATTTTTAAGTTACACCATTAATTTTCAAGTGCCCTATTCATGCAGATTCAAAACAGATTTATCCAAGTTAATTTCTGAAAGTTTGAATTCTTGCAGCCAAAAGCTATCAAATTAGACTCTAGAGACTTATGCAGTGGGAAATCAGTGATGCCACTGCAGAAATTTTCTTGGATGATCAAGGACACATCAGTCTCATCTAACCAGGAGAGGAGAAACTATCCTCTAAAAGAGGGTTCAGGGAATTCTTCCTTGTCACTACTGACAGAGCTGCAGCCAGTGGAACTGTGTTGTGTGAGACAGGCTAGTACAGGGGCTGTTTTACATCACTAGGTCAGGAACTCGCCAGCTGATCTTAAATCCTGCTTAGAATAATTTCCCATATTTTAGAGGAGGAGAAGACCACACTGGGTGAAGAGAGGAAGAGCTCTTTCCAGCTGCTGAAAGCTGGGATTTTTTTGGAGTATCTGTTGTTTATGAATGTAAACATTTCTTTTGTATTGAAATGGGAAAATCCCAGAGTACCTGAGGAGGTTTGGAGCCCAGACGATTGCCAAGTTCTTGGTGTGCATATTTGTGATGGAGCAGTAATCAGCCAGACGAGCCAAGTGTCTCATTAGGAACTCCAGTGTCCTGGAAAACAGGAGAGAAGCAAATGTTCAGCACCACTGAGCAAAGCCAGGCCGTGATCCACAGCACAAACCCAGCTCATTATTTCCTTCTGGTTTGACAGCTCCCAGAAGGGAATGCTGAACTCCTTCCCCTCAGCCCCACGGTGGGCCTGGCTTTGGCAATACTGACACAGGCTGGGCTGAGGGGAGTCTCTGACTGGTCCAGGCTCAAGAAAAGGACAGTTCCAGGAAAAACCCTTTGCAGGTGTGTGACAGCCATGAGGGGCTGCTCAGGGATGTGTGGGGAAGGATGTGGAATGCTAATCCACAGGGACTGGGGGGAGTATTGCTTCAGACACCCCAGAACACTGAAAATACTGGCTGCAAGTTTCTCACAGGTGGGTAAGGCAGACAGAAGGTTAAACTTCAGAGGGTTCTGTTCACATTAAAAAATGGTGGGATTTGTATATTAAGCACTCTTGTGTTTAATATATGCTAGGGAGCAGGGAGCAGGCGGTGGCAGTGAAAATGCTGCTGTACCCTCCTGGTGCCCCTGGCTTGTGTCTGTCTCACAGCCTATCCTTTTTTGGGGGAAGGGAGATGGAACAGAGAGGGTGTTTTGGGGCTCAAAATTCCACAAATAGACAAGATTGGAAGTGATGCAAATGGCTCCGTCTGGAAACCAAAGAGACATCTCCTGCCTGCAACTTCTCATCACTGAGTAGCAGAAAAATAAAGTGTTTTTTCCTTTCTCCAAGCAAACCCCAGGAAAGGAGAGCAGCACCCTGTGACCTACAGCATTCCACATCCTGCTGTTGGCTGTGCCCCCTCTCTGAGACTCATGTGCTGCTGGTACCAGAACTCAGTTTAACCAGCCCCATAAAGTAAAAACAATTTCAGGGTAAAGGTGAATGGAAAAGAAAGAGATCAGTCTGTTTTTGAAAGGGCCACACCCCCTCAGTTAACATCAATATTGCAATTAGTTACTACAAGCAGCAGCTGTTGCACCAACCAGCCAACCTTATTTGAAGAGCAAGTAACACAGTTGTAGTTTATAACACATCAGTTAAATCCCAGTTAACTTTTATAATTAGTGATTTATACCACTCATTGCAGCATTGCAATAGTCCAGCTAATCACCACACATCACAGTAAGTGAAATTTAAACATTTATTGGCAGAAATTACTATAAATAGTTATCAATAGCTGTCCTCAT